>NC_090437.1:760302533-760605393 GCF_031143425.1 Pleurodeles waltl | reverse complement strand
GGCATTGTGGGGGCGCACCAACCTGAATCTGTTATTAATGTAGTAGAAGCTCTTCCCCTGTTCTGGTGAGAGCTGCATAGAATTTCTCCTTTGTTGCTCTGTTTCTTTTTTGGGGGGGAACGTGGTCCCACCCAGACATCTCCTCTGGTCATCATATTAGGGGTAGTTCAGAGAGTCCACCCCAGGCAGCCCTTTCAAACTCCCTGCCCAGCTGGCCCCGTTCTCTTCTGGCACAGCAGCTGGAAGCCTGCTTTTCCTCTGTCACTCTGTGCGGGCAGGGTGTTTAATGTGCAGTGGCTTCCCCACTCCCTGAAGGATGATGCAGCAAAGTCCCACTCACTCAGTTTCTTGAAAAGGGGATTGAAGGTCACCAACCTTAAAAATGCCATAACTCAGGTCCAGTTGGGCTGATTCAGATATTCCTGGGGTCCTTTTCCTTCAGTTGGTGAGCTATAGCTACCACAGACAATTCCAGTGAGCCTTATAGCCTAAAAGGTGGTTGAACTTGCAGTGAGCTAGTTTCACTGCCTTCCTTGCTAGCTGTACTCCTAGTCTTTGTTTCTGAGCGTAAACCTTCTGAGTAAAAATACTTTTTCTCAGCTGCTCTTCAAGGGGCGCAAGGGGGCCAGCATCACTGGCCCTTGGAGAGACCAGTTGGTCATGGGTTCAACTCGGGCAGAGTCCTTGGTCCTTTTGGCATCACAAGGTGTCTCCTTCCAGTTGTTTATCAACAAACAGCACCAACATCTCTTTCTCTCCCTTGTGCAAGAAAGGTGGTGGAATGTTCTAGAAGCCATGTATCCCTGGCAATCCTAGGGTGCCACATCACCTCTCCATCCCTATCCCAAACCTCCTGCACAGCATGCTGAGACATTACAAAATGGTGTAATCCAGGATTCTTCAAACAGATCTTAGAACTTGCAGATCTGATTTCAGTGCACTTGTTCCACCTCATTTTGATATGTCGCTGGACTTTGTAGGCCAAGGGAAAGCAAAGGTTTTATTCTAATGCAGTTTTCTACTATATGAATAATAAAGTGTCACTGCACACAAAACAGCAAACCAAACTGACTTCCCTGTGAGTGTGCACTAACATTTTAAGACCTACCACAGGCCAATATATTTTTTGCAGAGTTCCTTCTGTGCCAGGGTACTTGTGACAGTTACTGGGATGAGCATGACAGGAGTCTCACGCATGCAGCCCTCACCACGTTTGCACACATGTTCTTGTGTAACCAGCCAAGTGCCCCTTAGCTCTGCTGCTTCACAGCAGCTTTATCTTAAAAGGTAGACACTGGCAGTAAAAAACTGCAGTCCATTTGCCATCTGATTACACATGTTGTGAGACTAACCCACTTTAAAAGACCCAAACATTTCTGTATACTAAATTGGCAAAACATATTTTGCAACAACTATTACTGATGTTTATTAAGCAATGAAGTCAGATTTTTCCTAAGGAAAGTGCCTTTTAACCCCTTCGCTGCCAGGCCTTTTCCCCCTCCTGTGCCAGGCCTTTTTTTGCCTATTTGGGGCAGTTCGCGCTTAGGCCCTCATAACTTTTTGTTCACATAAGCTAACCAAGCCAAATTTGCGTCCTTTTTTTCCAACATCCTAGGGATTCTAGAGGTACCCAGACTTTGTGGGTTCCCTTGAAGGAGGCCAAGAAATTGGCCAAAATACAGTGAAAATTTCGTTTTTTTTAAAAAAAATGGAAAAAGTGGCTGCAGAAGAAGGCTTGTGGATTTCCCCCTGAAAATGGCATCAACAAAGGGTTTGTAGTGCTAAACTCAGCAGTTTCCTAGCTTTCAGGAACAGGCAGACTTGAATCAGAAAACCCAATTTTTCAACACAATTTTGGCATTTTACTGGGGCATACCCCATTTTTGCAATTTTTTGTGCTTTCAGCCTCCTTCCAGTCAGTGACAGGAATGGGCATGAAACCAATGCTGGATCCCAGAAACCTAACCATTTCTGAAAAGTAGACAAAATTCTGAATTCAGCAAGGGGTCATTTGTGTAGATCCTACAAGGGTTTCCTACAGAAAATAACAGCTGAAAATGAAAAATGTTGAAATTGAGGTGAAAAAAACATACATTTTTCTCTACGTTTTACTCTGTAACTTTTCCCTGCAATGTCAGATTATGGAAAGCAATATTCCGTTACGTCTGCTGGACTCCTCTGGTTGCGGGGATATATAGGGCTTGTAGGTTCATCAAGAACCCGAGGAACCCAGAGCCAATAAATGAGCTGCACCCTGCAGTGCGTTTTCATTCTATACCGGGTATACAGCAATTCATTTGCTGAAATATAAAGAGTAAAAAATTGCTATCAAGAAAACCTTTGCATTTCCAAAAAGGGCACAAGATAAGGTGCTGAGGAGCAGTGGTTATTTGCACATCTCTGAATTCCGGGGTGACCATACAAGCATGTGAATTATAGGGAATTTCTCAAATAGATGTCTTTTTTACACACTCTCCTATATTTGGAAGGAAAAAATGTAGAGAAAAACAAGGGGCAATAGCACTTGTTTTGCTAATCTATGTTCCCCCAAGTATCCCGATAAAAATGATACCTCACTTGCGTGGGTAGGCGTGCGCCGGCGACAGGAAACACCCCAAAGCGCAACGTGGACACATCCTAAATTTTGGAAAAAAACAGAGGTGTTTTTTGCGAAGTGCCTACCTTTAGATTTTGGCCTCTAGCTCAGCCGGCACCCAGGGAAACCTACCAAACCTGTGCATTTCTGAAAACTAGAGACCTAGGGGAATCCAAGGAGGGGTGACTTGCGGGGCTCGGACCAGGTTCTGTTACCCAGAATCCTTTGCAAACCTCAAAATTTGGCTAAAAAAACACATGTCCCTCACATTTCTGTGGCAGAAAGTTCTGGAATCTGAGAGGAGCTACAAATTTCCTTCCACCCAGCGTTCCCCCAAGTCTCCCGATAAAAATGATACCTCACTTGCATGGGTAGGCCTAGCGCCGGCGACAGGAAACACCCCAAAGCGCAACGTGGACACATCCTAAATTTTGGAAAAAAACAGAGGTGTTTTTTGCGACATGCCTACCTGTAGATTTTGGCCTCTAGCTCAGCCGGCACCTAGGGAAACCTACCAAACCTGTGCATTTCTGAAAACTAAAGACCTAGGGGAATCCAAGGAGGGGTGACTTGCGGGGCTCGGACCAGGTTCTGTTACCCAGAATCCTTTGCAAACCTCAAAATTTGGCTAAAAAAACACATGTCCCTCACATTTCTGTGGCAGAAAGTTCTGGAATCTGAGAGGAGCTACAAATTTCCTTCCACCCAGCGTTCCCCCAAGTCTCCCGATAAAAATGATACCTCACTTGCGTGGGTAGGCCTAGCGCCGGCGACAGGAAACACCCCAAAGCGCAACGTGGACACATCCTAAATTTTGGAAAAAAACAGAGGTGTTTTTTGCGAAGTGCCTACCTGTAGATTTTGGCCTCTAGCTCAGCCGGCACCTAGGGAAACCTACCAAACCTGTGCATTTCTGAAAACTAGAGACCTAGGGGAATCCAAGGAGGGGTGACTTGCGGGGCTCGGACCAGGTTCTGTTACCCAGAATCCTTTGCAAACCTCAAAATTTGGCTAAAAAAACACATGTCCCTCACATTTCTGTGGCAGAAAGTTCTGGAATCTGAGAGGAGCTACAAATTTCCTTCCACCCAGCGTTCCCCCAAGTCTCCCGATAAAAATGATACCTCACTTGCGTGGGTAGGCCTAGCGCCGGCGACAGGAAACACCCCAAAGCGCAACGTGGACACATCCTAAATTTTGGAAAAAAACAGAGGTGTTTTTTGCGAAGTGCCTACCTGTAGATTTTGGCCTCTAGCTCAGCCGGCACCTAGGGAAACCTACCAAACCTGTACATTTCTGAAAACTAGAGACCTAGGGGAATCCAAGGAGGGGTGACTTGCGGGGCTCGGACCAGGTTCTGTTACCCAGAATCCTTTGCAAACCTCAAAATTTGGCTAAAAAAACACATGTCCCTCACATTTCTGTGGCAGAAAGTTCTGGAATCTGAGAGGAGCTACAAATTTCCTTCCACCCAGCGTTACCCCAAGTCTCCCGATAAAAATGATACCTCACTTGCGTGGGTAGGCCTAGCGCCGGCGACAGGAAACACCCCAAAGCGCAACGTGGACACATCCTAAATTTTGGAAAAAAACAGAGGTGTTTTTTGCGAAGTGCCTACCTGTAGATTTTGGCCTCTAGCTCAGCCGGCACCTAGGGAAACCTACCAAACCTGTGCATTTCTGAAAACTAGAGACCTAGGGGAATCTAAGGAGGGGTGACTTGCGGGGCTCGGACCAGGTTCTGTTACCCAGAATCCTTTGCAAACCTCAAAATTTGGCTAAAAAAACACCTGTCCCTCACATTTCTGTGGCAGAAAGTTCTGGAATCTGAGAGGAGCTACAAATTTCCTTCCACCCAGCGTTCCCCCAAGTCTCCCGATAAAAATGATACCTCACTTGCGTGGGTAGGCCTAGCGCCGGCGACAGGAAACACCCCAAAGCGCAACGTGGACACATCCTAAATTTTGGAAAAAAACAGGTGTTTTTTGCGAAGTGCCTACCTGTAGATTTTGGCCTCTAGCTCAGCCGGCACCTAGGGAAACCTACCGAACCTGTGCATTTCTGAAAACTAGAGACCTAGGGGAATCCAAGGAGGGGTGACTTGCGGTGCTCGGACCAGGTTCTGTTACCCAGAATCCTTTGCAAACCTCAAAATTTGGCTAAAAAAACACGTCCCTCACATTTCTGTGGCAGAAAGTTCTGGAATCTGAGAGGATCCAGCGCGACGAGGGAGGCCCCTGTGAAACATCAGCGCGCGCGCGCGCGCTGACGTCACAGGGGGGTTTGGGGGGGTTGGGGGTGGAAGGGGAAGGTCTTCCCCTTCCATCCCCGACTTGGGGGGGGAGGGGGGTGCACGGGGGGCACGCTAGCGCGCCCCCAAGTTCCCCTGTGCCATGGACGAGATGATCTCGTCCAAGGCACAGGGGAACTGTAGCCTTGGACGAGATCATCTTGTCCAAGGCACAGAAGCGGTTAAAAGGTTAGAATTTGCCTGACCTTCAGAGGATAATTAGCATTACCCTACCAGCAGCTTCTCTTAATGGTTAATGCTTTTTTCATGGTGGGTGCATGTTATGTGACACATATCAGCTCAGGAAGAAAAGCTGTGGATGGTTCAGGAATTTCATTAACTTGAAATGGAACAGGGTTAAGCCCGCCCATTTATAGTTAAGTATAAAAGATGTCCTTGGGAGGAGAAGCCTTGTGTCTCTGGATTTTCTGGAGCATGTTTGACGTCAGCTTAGTAGGATAGGGAGATGGTCCATGCATCAATTTAGTGTAGCAGTGTAGCAGGGGACTGCTCTTTTCCCTAAACACTCCCCTGGCTCACATGCTGGCCATCTTTAAGGGCGGAAAGGTTGTGCCTTCTCGAATTTTACTTACAACATTATACTGTGGTATAGTTTGCAGTAAGGCAGCCAGAATGGAATGTCCTGCAAAAATTGGAAGACTTGCCTTTGGTAACTTTTTTTATAATTGGTTAGAGAGTGGCTATTACTCACCCCCATCCACTGGCTAGTAAATCCTACAAAAGTGGGACGAAACCAAAGCTCTTTTTGGAACCTACAGAAGAAAATAATTGAACTCGACCTGCTGATTGAGAAATGTGTGCTACACTGAAGGGCTGGACCTGCTACCCAAGGCTAAGAAGTGGACTTTCAGGATCAATTGGCTGATATCTTGTGTAGCTACAGGGACACAGCAAGCTTCAAGAGGCATTTCCTGAAGTTCTAGCAGACTAGTAGCAACTGGGCCTAAATTGGACCCTGCTGGTGGTGTCTGCTTGAGTTAGTCCTGTCCCAAAGTGATGTCCCTGAAATCCTTGGAGCCTTAGAAGTGATCAAGAGGAGTTACTCCAGAACCTCTGAAAAGTTGGAACTTAGAAAATCTTTGAACCTCCTAAATCTCCCGAGCTTTAACCCCTTCACTGCCAGGCCTTTTCCCCTCCTGTGCCGAGCCTTTTTTTGGGCTATTTGGGGCAGTTTGCGCTTAGGCCCTCATACCTTTTCTCCACATAAGCTACCCATGCCAAATTTGCGTCCTTTTCTTTCCAACATCCTAGGGATTCTAGAGGTACCCAGACTTTGTGGGTTCCCCCGAAGAAGACCAAGAAATTAGCCCAAATACAGCGAATTTTTTTTTTTTTTTTTAATTGGAAAAAAGGGCTGCAGAAGAAGGCTTTTGTTTTTTCCCCTGAAAATGGCATCAACAAAGGGATTGCGGTGGTAAAATCACCATCTTCCCAGCTTTCAGGAACAGGTAGACCTGAATTAGAAAACCCAATTTTTCAACACAATTTTTACATTTTACTGGGACATGCTCCATTTTTACTATTTTTTGTGCTTTCAGCCTCCTTCCAGTTAGTGACAGAAATGGGTGAGAAACCAATGCTGGATCCCAGAAAGCTAAACATTTCTGAAAAGTAGACAACATTTTGAATTCAGAAAGGGGTCATTTGTGTAGATCCCACAAGTGTTTCCTACAGAAAATAACAGCTGAAATAAAAGAATATTGAAATTGAGGTAAAAAATAGCCATTTTTCTCCACGTTTTACACTGTAACTTTTTCCTGCGATGTCAGATTTTTTAAAGCAATATACTGTTACATCTTCTGGACTCTTCTGGTTGTGGGGATATATAGGGCTTGTAGGTTCATTAGGAACCGTAGGTACCCAGAGCCAATAAATGAGCTGCACCTTGCAATGGGTGTTCATTCTGTACCGGGTATACAGAAATTAATTTGCTGAAATATAAAAAGTGAAAAATAAGTATCAAGAAAACCTTTGTATTTTCAAAATGGGCACAAGATAAGGTGTTGAGAAGCAGTGGTTATTTGCACATCTCTGAATTCCGGGGTGCCCATACTAGCATGTGTCACACACTGTCTTACATTTGGAAGGAAAAAATGTAGAGAAAGATAAGGGGCAATAACACTTTTCTAATATTCTGTTTTTCCCCAAGTCTCCCGATAAAAATGGTACCTCACTTGCGTGGGTAGGCCTAATGTTCGTGACAGAAAAAACTAAATGGACACCACATTTTTACATTGAAATCTGACGTGTTCTTTGTAAAGTGCCTAGCTGTGGATTTTGGCCTCTAGCTCAGCCGACACATAGGGAAACCTACCAAACCTGCACATTTTTGAAAACTAGACACCTAGGGGAATCCAAGATGGGATTACTTGTGGGGCTCTGACCAGGTTCTGTTACCCAGAACCCTTTGCAAACCTCAATATGTGGCCAAAAACACTTTTTCCTCATATTTTGGTGACAGAAAGTTCTGGAATCTGAGAGGAGCCACACATTTCCTTCCACCCAGCATTCCCCCAAGTCTCCTGATCAAAATGGTACCTCACTTGTGTGGGTAGGCCTAGCACCCGCAACAGCAAATGTCCCAAAGCACAAAGTGGGCACATCACATTTTCACAAAGAAAACAGAGCTGTTTTTTACAAAGTGCCTAGCTGTGGATTTTGGCCTCTAGCTCAGCTGGCACCTAGGGAAACCTAGCAAACCTGCGCATTTTTGAAAACTAGACGCCTAGGGGAATCCAGGATGGGGTGACTTGTGGGGCTCTGACCAGGTTCTGTTGCCCAGAATCCTTTGCAAACCTCAAAATGTGGCCAAAAAAACACCTTTTATCTCATTTTGGTGACAGAAGGTTCTGGAATCTGAGAGTAGCCACAAATTTCCTTCCACCCAGCATTTCCCCAAGTCTCCCAATAAAAATGGCACCTCACTTGTGTGGGTAGACCTAGCACCCGCAACAGGAAATACCCCAAAACACAACGTGGACACATCACATTTTCACAAAGAAGACAGAGCTGTTTTTTACAAAGTGCCTAGCTGTGGATTTTTGTCTCTAGCTCAGCCGGCACCTGGGGAAACCTAGCAAACCTGTGCGTTTTTGAAAACTAGACACCTAGGGAAATCCAAGATGGGGTGACTTGTGGGGCTCTGGCCAGGTTCTGTTGCCCAGAATCCTTTGCAAACGTCACAATTTGGCCAAAAAAACACCTTTGCCTCTCATTTCGGTGACAGCAAGTTCTGGAATCTGAGAGGAGCCACAAATTTCCTTTCACCCAGTGTTCCCCCATGTTTCCCGATAAAAAAAGTACCTCACTTGTGTGGGTAGGCCTAGCGCCCGCAACAGGAAATGACCCAAAACACAACGTGGAGACATCACATTTTCACAAAGAAGACAGAGCTGTTTTTACAAAGTGCCTAGCTGTGGATTTTGGCCTCTAGCTCAGCCGGCACCCGGGTAAACCTTGCAAACCTATGCATTTTTTAAAACTAGTCACCTAGGCGAATCCATGATGAGGTGACTTGTGGGGCTCTGACCACGTTCTCTTTCCCAGAATCCTTTGCAAACCTCACAATTTGGCCCAAAAAACACTTTTTCCTCACATTTTGGTGACAGAAAGTTCTGGAATCTGAGAGGAACCACAAATTTCCTTCCATCCAGCGTTCCCTCAAGTCTCCCGATAAAAATGGTACCTCACTTGTGTGGGTGGCCCAGGTGCCTGCAACAGGAAATTGCCAAAAACCTGTAGAGATTGAGGGGATAGCACAGCGACTTGATAAGCACACATTTTTCTTTTATACATCTTTTAGGCTGACTCTGCTTTGGGGACCCACACAAGTGAGGTATTATTTTACTTGGGAGGAAATTTGTGCCGCAGCAGTGATCCTACAAAGAAAAGTGACGAAACAGTGCGTTTTTATGCAAATGTTAAGGTTTGCAGAGGAGTCTGGGTAAGAAAATGTTGGGGGATCCAGGCAAGCCTCACCTCCTTGGACTCCTTGGGGTGTCTATTTTTAAAACATGTCTGGGTTTGGTAGGTTTCCCCAGATGAAGGCCACACCCAGGACCAAAAACTTTGCTGCCCCCCCAAACACAGGTAGTTTTTGTCAGAGTCACCAGATCCTCGGGGTCTGCGCACGTTCCCAACATGTCCACCACAAGACAGCTCCAATACTCTGATTAGAATGTCACAGAGTCTAAGAGAGTCCAAGTGGGGAAAAGGGGATTAGGAAGGGAACAGCTGGGTAGGAGACCTGTAGGAAACAAAAGGTTAAACAACACAACATCAGAATCAAACCACATTCAAATTCATAAAAGCTCTCTGTTGAATCTAGGGTTCAATGATACTTGGAACATGAAATAACACTCTATTGAGTCTAGAGTTCTGTGATACTCGGAACATGAAATAACACTCTGTTGAGTCTAGAGTTCTGTGATACTCGGAACATGAAATAACACTCTGTTGAGTCTGGAGTTCTGTGATACTCAGAACATGAAATAACACTCTGTTGAGTCTGGAGTTCAGTGATACTCGGAACCTGAAATAACACTCTGTTGAGTCTAGAGTTCTGTGATACTCGAAACATGAAATAACACTTTGTTGAATCTAGAGTTCTGTGATAATTGGAACATGAAATAACACTCTGTTGAGTCTAGAGTTCTGTGATACTTGGAACATGAAATAACACTCTGTTGAGTCTGGAGTTCAGTGATACTCGGAACATCAAATAACACTCTGTTGAGTCTGAAGTTCTGTGATACTCGGTACATGAAATAACACTCTGTTGAGTCTAGAGTTCTGTGATACTCGGAACATGAAATAATACTTAGACTGAGGAAACATGAATGGCCTAGAACTAGACTCTAATTAGGCCTCAAGAAATCTAGTTACCTGGAAAAGAATCAAGAATGGTTAGTACAATGTTTCATATGGAATTTTCATGAATTGAAACATACTGTTCTAGGAATACAAGAACCTTCTAGAACAATGTCCCAGAACAAACACTGCCTCATTACATGAGGATAAAAGGCCATGCAAACATTCCCTGGAAAACAATAGGAATGGTACTAAAGACTTAACATACATATAGAATGTAACATTTTGAATTTAACACTTAGCTTTTTTAGAATGCATAAACATGAATTGCGCACATTGTTGATTTTCACAAGAATATGTAAATACCATAAAATGGTTGCGCACAATGAACATCAAGAATTAAGCACAAGAAAAGAATTGCGCGTATTGCCAATTCGAATGCCACCATGTGAATGCCATAAAATGGTAGCGCACAATGAATAACATGAGTTAAGCACAAGAAATGAATTGCGCGTTTTGCCGATTCGAATGCTACCTTGCGAATGCCATGAAGTGGTAGTGCACAATGAATATTCATGAATTAAGCACAAGGAATGAATCGCACGTCTTGCCGATTCGAAGGCCACCATGTGAATGCCATGAAATGGTAGCGTACAATGAATAACATGAATTACGCACAAGAAAAGAATTGTGCGTCTTGCCGATTCGAATGCCACCATGTGAATGCCATGAAATGGTAGCGCACAATGAGTAACTTGAATTAAGCGCAAGAAACAAATCGCACGTCTTGCCGATTCGAAAGCCACCAAGTGAATGCCGTGAAATTGTCGCGCACAATGAATACCATGAATTAAGCACAAGAAATGAATCGCGTGTCTTGTCGATTCGAATGCCACCAACTGAATGCCGTGAAATGGTAGCGCACAATGAATAACATGAATTAAGCACAAGAAATTAATCACGCGTCTTGCCGATTCAAATGTAACCCTGTAAATGCCATAAAATGGGAGCGCACAATGAATATCAAGAATTGTACATGAGCTAAGAATCGCGCGTCTTGCCGATTCGAATGTCAGCATGTAAATGCCATGAAACACCAAGCGCACATTCACACGCACAAGAGCCAAAATGTTTTATCATGCAAATTAGGCCCAAGAATTCGAAAACATTCAAAAACTGGATCGGGGGGCCCCGCCCCGACCTCCGTCTTACCGCCCTGATCAAGAATCACCAACAAAGTGAAAGGGCAAGGCCTGGAGGATCAAAGTAGGCCTCCGGAACAGGAGCTCAGGAAGTTGCTGCTGCTCTGCACTGGAACCTCTGAATAGTGAACACGTGGAGCAGGGCTGGCTCCCTTATATAGAGTATTTGCCCAGCTCACAAACCACACCCAGTCATGCTGCAGAGGAAGTTTCTAGAAGTCCCTGGAAATGGACCACACCCTGACACACTCTGAAAGCCTGCAGCAATACATTGCAAATGAACAGTATTTACAAGCACCTTGAATATAAGTCTTCAGGATTAAACTCTGCAATGGAAAAGGTTAACCAACAGCATATCAACATAATGCATGAATTACGTTATCTCATAAGTGCTGAGTTTTTGCATTCCAGTCGCCCGTAGAGCGCGCACTGCCCAGATGTTGACAGTTTTACAATATATCATTTTGGTGTGTCCACATACTTGTGTGATGTTCCAAACACTAAAATTGTGAAAAGAAATGCACTTAGGTTATGTTAAAAAGACCCCTCACCCACCAACCAAGTTGGTGGCATGCTTCATCATCAGGGTCCCACCAGAGATGCCTAGCGTGTCACAGGTGTGCTGCGACACCTGATTACAGCGGAACAGGTTTTGTCATTTTTACCACACATACTTGTTAGATTTGGCATGAGGGTGAGTGATGGTTCAGTGGATCAAATTTTATTAACAAGAGATTTCACAAACATGAAATGCACTGTTAATAACTGAAAGCCCAAAAAACTGAACCAATGGCTCCAAGCTCATGAGCTGTAAAGCCACGACAAGACACCAACCACTTTACAGTCCATTCAGACACCTTTCATACATGACATGTACAAGACCATTCACCCCGCCAGCCACGGGCCCAGCACATTACAACACTGTAATAGACAGACAGCGCCACTCAAGGGCCGATCACTTACATACTCCCACATGCCTGATACAGCAATCACACCAGCTGATGGGAGTGTGTGGACTGGCGTTTGGCTGGCAGCGTGTTGCAGTAGCCAACAGCAAGTCAATATGTACACCGTCAGCCAAGTGCCACTCCACACACAATTGCATCACTTTTTTTTGTTTTAAAAACAAAGAAACCACTAACTAAGTACATGATAGAAATGCCAACCATGAAACTGAACACATGAAAATATAAAACAGGCAGTTTACACTCATGGTAGTTCCCACTAATTCTTCTGGGTGTGGTAATTCCTGAAACAACCACCCAGACACAACCCAGGCTTTGAAGGACAATCTGGGCAGTACATTCGAGTCTCCCTCCGGATACCTCTTCGAGCACAGACTATACATTTCTTAGCTGGAAAGTCTTTTTTGGGCATGGGAGGAATGTGCTCAGCAAAGTGCTGATCTTTCAATCTAGCCACATCCTCCACCAATGTTTCGCTAGGAAACCTTGCCTGTTCCACCACAATAAGGCTCTCTATCACTGACTCCTGAAATTTCACAAATGTCATCTTTGACTCTGGAGACCTATCTCTAAACACAATAAAAGCATTAAAAGTTGCCAAGATGAAGAGGTGAATTGCTAACTTCTTATACCAAACGTAAGACTTACGAATAGCAGTATAAGGTTCCAACCTCCCATGTGCTTATTATAATCTAAAATGCACACAGGTTTGCGCACTTCAGCAACCTGGCCCCAAACAGTCACGGGGAAGTACTCTCATCATGGGTGGTGCTAAGCATGTAAACATCCCTCCTGTCTGAAAATTACAAAGCTAGCAGCTCATCATTCTACAAGGCACTGCACTGTCCCCTCTCAAGTGTTTTACAGACAAGCTCCCTTTGATAGCATTTCCGTTTTCAACAAATTGTGCCACAAGCAACAGTGTCCACTCTAAACAATTCCTTGGACAACTGCACTCCAGTGTAGAAGTTATCTACATACAAATGGTGACCTTTGTTGAACAGTCGTCTACCAAGTTCCAAACACACTTTTCTCAGCAACACCAAAAATGGGAGGACAACCAGGGGGGTCAATACTGGAGTCCCTACCAGTGTAGACACGGAAACTATACACATATCCTGTACTACTTTCAGACAACATATACAATTTAATTCCATATCATGCCCTCTTGCTAGGAATGTACTGCCTAAAAACCAAACGACCCTTGAAGAGGACCAAAGACTCGTCCACAGCTATTTCTTTGCCTGGAACATAGACCTCTGAAAACCGATCTACAAAATGATCAAGTAAAGGCCTAATCTTAAAAAGGCGGTCAGAATCAGGGTGATCTTGTGGCAAGGCTAATCCATTGTCAACAAAATGCAGCATCCTAAGAAGAAGCAAATACCGATTACGACTCATGGTTGCAGGAAATATAGCTGTTTCCATCAAGGGACTAGTAGACCAATAAGAAGACAGTGATGGCTTCCTAATCAACCCCATCAAAAGAGTCAAACCCAAAAACCTTTTAATCTCCTCCAAATTTGTGGGAATCCACTGGGTAGCTTTAGAGTGTGGCCTAAGTCTAGCAGCGTTGTCCCTCAAATACTGCTCCGCATACAAATTCATTTGCTCAACAATCTCTTCCAAAAACACATCATCAAGAAATAACTCAAAGAAATTGACAGGCAGAAAGTTCTCTGTATTGACTCTACACCCCGGGAGAACAGTAAAGGCAGGCAACTCTGGCTGCTCCATGTTTGGGGCAACCCAGAGTTCAGATCTTCTAACTGGAAACCTTTCAGCCCCAGGTTGCTGCACTAATGGCACATCAGTGTCCTCCTCTAAAACAGGCCCTTCATCTGCACTGAGAGTGGCTTCCTCATCAGAAGATTCCTCTCCAACAGAAACTTCACTGCCAGAATCTCTCACTTCCTCCTCTGCCTCAGATGCAGAGTCCGTCTCATAATCATGATCAGACTATGACTCAAAAAGCATACCAACAACCTGCTGAGTGGTCATCCTGCGGCTAGCCATGATCTTTCCTACGAAAAGTGACTGGACAAAGGCACCACCAACATCCAGCACTGTGTAAGATAAGTAATAAAGTGTAGCTTTATCACTAAGAGATATAAACTCAAAATCTATACCGCTCAAATGCCTGGAAAAGCTTGACTCACCAGCAACTACTCTGCACAGACACAGCAATCACCAATGAAATCCTACTAAAAAGAAAGAAAAAAAAGCTAATTAGAAATAAGACAACACAAAAATCATTGTGCACAAATCTATGGACAATTTGACACACAAACCTGTATTTAGTACACCACCTACCAACATGTCATTTATGCATGGCAACAATACTCCTTTGGAGTAAATAGTTTTTACATACCTAAAACATGCAACTATGCAAACCGCAGGTCAACCACCGCCAAAACCGCAAGGAGCCACAGCAAAGAAAGCAAAAGCTTTGAACTAGAACAAAAAGGAGAATTTGTTTTTATCACAAATGCAAATACTCCACCATTTGACAAACACCCCACCATCAAGCATTTAGAAATGGTTGCCTAAGTGGATTCTGCCCCCCATAGGGGCAGATGGGCCTACTAAAAAATAGGCCTATCTGCCCCAAGGGGGGCAGAAAATACCTTTAGTAGTGTGTCCCTATGGGGAGCGACCGTTGCCCAAGGGGCCACCCCCAAACAAAAACACACACACACACTATCCCTGGTGTCTAAGTGGCTTCTGCCCCCCATGGGGACAATGTGCCTAAAAAAAAATAGGCCAATCCGCCCCCAAGGGGGAGGGAGGGTGGCAGAAATGGCCAACAGTTCTATGTCTCCCTTGGAGGTTGCGACCCCATCCACTAAACACACACACTTTATCCCTGGTGCCTATGGGCCTAAAAGAAATAGGCCAATCTGCCCCCAAGGGAAGTAGAAATGGCCAACAGTTCTATGCCCCCCATATAAATAAACAAATAAAAAAACATCCCTGGCGTTCCAGTGGTTTCTGCACCCCTTGGGGGGAGATCAGCCTAAAAATAATAGGCATATCTACTCTCAAGGGGGGCAGAAATGGCCATAAACCACATGCCCCTCAAAGGGGAGCGACCCTTGCCCAAGGGGCGGCCCCCCCATCCACTAAACACACACACAAACACTATCCCTGGTGCCTAAGTGGCTTTTGCCCCCCTTGGGGGCAGCTGGGCCTAAAAGAAGTAGGCTGATCTGCCCTCAAGGGAGGCAGAAATAGCCAACAGTTCTATGCCCCCCATATAAATAAACAAATAAAAAACATCCCTGGTGTTCCAGTGGTTTGGGGGAAGATCAAACTAAAAATACTAGGCATATCTGCTCCCAAGGGGAGAAGAAATGGCTATAAAACACATGCCCCCCAAAGGGGAACAACCCTTGCCCAAGGGGCCGCCCCCCCATCCACTAAACACACACACACACAAACACTATCCCTGGTGCCTAAGTAGCTTCTGATCCCCTGCAGATGGGGCTAAAAAAAATAGGCTGATCTGCCCTCAAGGGGGGCAGAAATGGCCAACAGTTCTATGCCCCCCTCGGGGGGCGCTCCTTGCCCAAGGGGGTGCCCCCCCCCCCCCCACATAAATAAACAAAAAAAAAAACTGGCATTCCAGTGGCTTCTGCCCCCTTTGGAGGCAGATGAGCCTAAAAAGAATAGGCCGATCTGCCCCCAAGGGGGGCAGAAATGGGCAACAGTTCTATGCCCCGCACATAAATAAACAAATAAAAAAACATCCCTGGCGTTCCAGTGGTTTCTGCCCCCCTTGGGGGTTGATCAGCCTAAAAATAATAGGCCGATGTGCCCCCAAGGGGGGCAGAAATGGCCACAACACACATGCCCCCCAAAGGGGAGCGACCCTTGCCAAAGGGGCCCCTCCCCGACACAGAAACAAGCAAGTTCAACAAAAAAAAGAAAAATTCCTGGCATCTAGTGGGCATTCCTGCTGCCCGATCGCAATGCGATCAGGGAGCAGGGATGCTCAAAGAGACACTGGGGGAAAGGAAAACCCGTTCCATTACCTTGTTGCCTCTTTGTTTCAAACCCCCCACCCACCAAAGGAGAAACTTACCTGTTTCTCTGATCGCAATCTGGAAGCAAATGGCTTCCAGTGCTACCGGCACCCTGTAATGATGTCAGTGCGCGATCGGGCACTGACGTCATTAGGGGGATGGGAGGGGTGGGGGATGAAGGGGAAGGGCTTCTCCTTCCATCCCTGCCTTTAAGCCCACAGAGGGAGTGCTAGCGCTCCCTCCGAGCTCCAGACCGAGGACTTAATGGTTAGGTCCTCGGCACAGGAGCACTGTGCCGGTGGACGTAACTTTTACGTCCCTGGCACAGAAGAGGTTAACAGCATCTCATTTCAACAGTAGCATTTTTCAAAGATGACGTTGTTGAATATAGTTCTAGGTTCCAACGCTGGAGAACTTTTAGGCTTCATAAAAAAGGCTAAGTCCGAAAGTATAAATTTTGACAGACAGAGGAACAAAGAGAGCCCACTTGACAAGATGACTTCAGCAGCTGTAAAGTATAGATTTCTCCCACTTAAAGCTTTTTATGCCAAAACATGTGACTTCAGCAGGACCTCATCCAACAGCTATGCTGCTTCAAGAAAACTTTGTCAGATACAGCCTGCCACCTGCCACTCTAGAGGATTTTCACTTCAACTTCACAGACTAATTCAGAAGGTTATATCTTTCCCTGGAAAACGTGCTTGGTGTGTCTGACTCACTCTCCATCACAGTCCGCCTCAAGACACTTCTAGGTCCCAGTAAACCTACAAAAAGTTTCTTCTGATTAGCACTTTATTTTTTCCTTGCAGTTTGCCTTAAAACTCCAAAACGTCCATTCTCTGATTCACCTTAATGGAGTTTTGTTATTTTGGTGCCATTTTGCTCATTTGGTTTTTGTCTGTTTTTTTACATTGGTTGTGGGATTGTTATTGTTTTGTGATATTAATTTTTAGCTAATTTGTTGCTGTTAAATACCTTATTCATTTTCATAAATTAAGCCTTTCTGCGCTGTGCTATAGTGAACAGGGGGTTGAGCCCAGATTTAAATTACTGAACCTGTGTTTAACCCAAACAAGCTTGGCTCTCAATCCTTGTGGTGGACTCACATCTACCCCAACTAAAAACCTACTTTCTTACAATGGATCGACATTCTTAGGTAATTGTGTGTTCAAACGTTAATACAATTATCCATCATTCTAGTCATCCCAGTTTGTACTGAGGAAGTAACAGCACAAATATGAAACTCCACATCAACAAGAACCTTTCAATTTATTGTTGCAGTTATACCTCCCTAAGGGCCATATGTAGCAAAGGTTTTTCCCCATTCTATGTCTATGGGAAAAACTGTTCGTACATATGGCCCTAAGGGCCAGATGTAGGAAGGAAGCAATTTGCGAGTTGCAAATTGCGATTTTTTCCGACTCGCAATTTGCAACTCGCAAATTGCTATGCAGTACGGTGTCTCAGACACCGACTGCAACTCGCTATGGGGTCGCAATGACCCACCTCATGAATATTCATGAGGTGGGTCGCAAATTGCGGCCCCATAGCGAGTATAGGCACTCGCTAACATGGAGGCCTGCTGTAGTCAGCAGGCCTCCATGTTAGCGACCTGCTTTTCAATAAAGCAGTTTTTTTTTTTTTTTAAATGTAGCCCGTTTTCCCTAAGGGAAAACGAGCTGCATTTCAAAAAATCCGAAACCTTTTGTTTCGGTTTTTTCAGGGCAGGGAGTGGTCCCTTGGACCACTCCCTGCCCTGAAAAAATATTTTGGGGTCCATTCACAAAGGGGAATGGGTCCCATGGGGACCCCTTCCCGTTTGCGAATGGGTTACCATCCACTTCAAGTGGATGGTAACTGCGACTCCATTTGCGACCGCATAAGCGGTCACAAATGGAATTGCATACCATTGCGAATCGCAAATAGGAAGGGAACACCCCTTCCTATTTGCGATTCGGAAATGCATTTTGCGAGTCGGTAACGACTCGCAAAATGCATTTCTGCATAGGAAACACGCATTTGCGAGTCGCAAACGGCAAATTTTGCCGTTTGCGACTCGCAAAGTGCTTCCTACATCTGGCCCTAAGTCTCTTGCAGTATGCAAAGAGCACCACTTAGTATATATTCTTTAAGATCTATATGCAAGAATTTAAAAACAGTATACTTGTAATTGTTTCATCAGCTGTTCATGTCATATTGTTGGGAATAATGTAATTTAACTAATGTATTTAACCACCAAAGGAGTTATGCATCTATGTTGCTAAGACTATGCTTAATGCGCAAAAATAGTATCAGCGAAGAAATGTACATTGTCTTTGAAAGACACATTTAAATGACAGTATAACAACGTTGATGGGATGTGGGGAATGGCAATGCCGGCTTTGCCATTTTAGTTGTTGTACATTTGTGATAATGGAACATTTATTTTTTAAATCTACTGCCGAAGCATGCAGCCTTTTGGAAAATTGATTCCTGACTAGTTTATGCTCATGAGTGAGTGAGAGGAGGAGCGGTAATAATTCATTAAATACTCTGAACACCCATTCACACTGAGAAGTCATAAAAAGTGACAACTGTGTGTAACTGATGTTTTGGCGGAATCATTTTATAGACTCTAACCACACTTAATTAATTATTACACTTGAAGCGCTCATCCTTTCCACAGTTCCAGATCTATTTTCAGCTCTCATAGTTGGTGGTCCAATGTCGACCTTCTTATCTGTTTCTCAAGAGCATTTGGGCTCAAAATCTGACATTAATATGGGTATTTTGCCGCACTTGCTCTAACAACTGAATATTCCTCTTGTGAATCCCTGTTTTTGTAATATGTTATATCTTGTTTCTATAACTTTAATTACGACTGAGATCTTTATTTTACCCCCACGCACTTCAAACCCCGAGCTTTAAAAGTAGTACAACCCACACTATTAGTGTCGGAGAGACCTACCTCAGATTAGACATGTTGGTAAGAAAATATAGATATTGTTACCAAGATTTACACGGCCCTAGCACCACCGGAGCGCCACTTTTCCCGACGCTCCGGTGGCACTAACCACATCTCCATATTAACAAGGAGGTGTAACACCAGTTTTTGTGGCTTTACGCTTCCATTTAAATATTTCTGCGTCAGAGGGGTGTGCAATGGGTGTTGCAGTGGGCGTTCCACTTCAACACTCATTGCTTTTAATGCTGCTCCAGATGTATAAGAATTTGTAAATCTGAGGAAGCGCCAAAATCTAACGGCACCCCTGGGGTGGCGTTAGCATGGTGCAAAAGGAGGTATACTTTTATTCCTCCTTGTTTTTTGCTTTTTCTGTGTGCTACATTTTGCAGTACACATAGAAGAAGCATAAAGCCATGGATGATTGTTTATGTGCAGAAAGGAACAACGTCCTGCACATAAACAATCACACCCCTCAGTGCAGACACCCTTGCACTATAGTGAAAGGATGCTTACGTTGGCGCAGGCTTCTTAATTTAGTGGCAGCATAGGGGAAAACGCAGTGGTGCGCCGTATTCCTGTAAATATGACGCATGCCTGCGTTTCGAAACCGGTGTGGCACTGCTAATTTTGGCGCAGCACCATGCTGCACCAGTTTCTTGTAAATCTGGCCCCATATTTATACAAAATGTATATTTCAATGTCTTCGTGTGTGTGAAAGAAACTGCAGCTGCAAAATATTGCCACGTACCTACTATCATATGTCTATATAAGATTTCATATTGCCAAAAATGTTGATTGCTTTTGTTAATGAAGCACTTCACTGAAAATCAGAGCTCTACAGTGCCCACTGTTACATTTAGTCAGACATTAACTCTTCTGAGCTGCAGAACCACCTTCCTGACCAAACCAGGCACCACTTAATCATTAAAAGTTGAATCGCATGGAAAACTCTTCACATGACCATATTCTGTTTTGTTTGTTTGTTTATTTGAAGATGCATACTGTTTGCGACTGATCAAGACCATTGCCTTGTCTCTGTGTTTTTGAATTATGTAACCAACTGTTTATGGATATTCATTGCCATGCTAGGATTTAAGGACATGATGAAAGCAATTTGAAAAATAATATTCAGAGTGCAGAGTCTTATGTGTGTAGCATTGTAAACATAGACTGCCAAAATATAAATCATAAACAAATCTCTCTCTGAAATAATGCTAACCTCCTTCAAATGCCTAAACACCAAAATCCAGCAAAAACCCTCTTCTCTCATTCCGTGAAATGGATACATTTACAATTCTGACTACGGTCCTAGAACAGTGGCAGAAAAATGTTTAATGGGTGTTTAGATACATGTCATAGCTTTTATGATGTTTGTATGGCAAATGTCGCCAAATAAAGTTTTTAGTTTGCATTGGTAGTCTTTGTTTTTTTAAGTCTATGTTGTCACGTGACACTGCTTGATGTGTCAGGCTATGACTTTCTGCTTCTTCTGTATATTCAGTACATGTGAATTATGTGTTTTGAGGGACAGGTTGCAGGGTCAAAATAGCATGAAGGGACATTGATGCCTGGTTTTCACAGAGTGTGTAAATCATGGCATACTTAGAATGATCAAAAATTGATGATCATAGACATGATCAAACTAGATGTCTTTTCTATTGTTTACGGTTTTCTTCTGCTTTGATTTACTAAGGGCCTTTTGCTTATATTGGTCCTTTTACCATTTCTCATTCACCAATCTAATTTCTTGAGCACATGGAACTGCCACACGTTTGACTTGTGACATATTAAAGAATTCGCCTGTGACACCCAAATCTAACATGATGCATAATTCCTTATAAGAGGACCCACATATGACCGTAATGAACAGCACTAATATAGGCATCAGTGGGTTTGCTGGCAATGCATTTTGACGTGGTAGTTTGGGTTGGATTGTTCCTTTTGGAGGACAACCAACTTTTATTTGTATAAACATATGTTCTGTCTTGATAGCGTATTAGGCAAAGATAGGACAGAATGCATCCAATGACTGAGTATTTCTCAAGCATTTTATCCATCTCCTTTGTGTTTCATTGTGATTATGTAAATCTGACAGGTATACCAAGATGACTCCCAGAATTATTGTACCACAAGACTTACACTACACCTCGCTGAGGTGTACCAACACAGCTGAAACCAATTTAGGGTTGCTTGCATTCCTGTTTGTCAGAGACCTGGTATTGTAGTTAGGACTACACTGATCCTGCTGGTGCAAAACTCAGTTTGACTTGCACATGGCTATTCTCTGCCTGTAGTGGCATAGTGAGCAAACAAAGATGAATTGGAAGGTGGCCCTAGTGATTGCTTTTGGCTTTAAATTGTGTAGGCATTCCATCATTCACACGTCCCTTATAGTGTTATGCCCAAAGTGCAATGGGTATGCCAAGAAGTGTTGTTTGGTTGCTGTACCAAGGGACTGAAGCTGTGCCTCACTGGCCAGAATCTCTCTAAGTGTGCTTGTTTTCCCAACTACATGTGATCTTGCATGGTTGTTCTGACTAAACCTTTCCTATTGGGAAAGGGCTAAATCCGATTTGCATATAGCTGGTCCCTGTTGGGAGTGGCATACAGGAAATAAATTATGGACTGGAATGTGGCAAGTGATTGCCAGTGGCTGAAACATTAGCAAGCATTCCGCCGTTTTTTATATTTCAATGTGATGCCATGATTGCAACAGGTATGTGCAGACTTGGGTCTCTGCCTGCTTTATTACAGAATTCAAGCTTCACATCAGTGATGACATGCAACAAGGCTGAAACCTGTCTGAGGATTGTAGTATTGGTTCCTAGAGATAGACAAGCCTAGTAGTTTTGGATGGACTGCTCCTTTGGATGCAGGATCAGTTTTGGTTTGCATAGGGCAGTCCCCTGTCTGCAGTGGCTTAGTGGGCAAATAACAAACAGTCCTCACAGGAGCTCCAAGCAATTGTTGAGTCTGAGACTTTTGCAACAGAAGCGTAACTGTTCTTTACCCACATAATTATCCAAAACCAAGACACAAAGTAGCATATATTTACTCCTCTAGTATTGAGCTAATATATATTCAGACTAAATCTCAAAAGGTTGCTTTACAGAGTTTTTTATACAGAGTATTGTACTCCTTATACTTCAAATAAAATAAAATATAAAAAAAACACAGGGAGTTTCAGCAAAACACATTATTAACACACAAATATGTGTACTTGTGACAGTGACCCACCACAGAAACATTCCATCAATTCAATTAGTCCAAATAGATTAAAAGGAAGGTCCCTGATGTTTGGCAGAAGCCCTACCAAAGATAAAATGAAATATAATTTCTCTTTTGTAGGGCTGCAACAGGGGCCAAAAAATGTTTCTGTGAACAAAAGGTTGGTAACTGTTCAGCTTCCTCAGGACCATCTCATTAAGTGATGATAATTTGGATGCTTGAGTCTAGTCAATCTCATAGGGGTCCAGAATTCCTTAAAAAGCACCAAATATTGTAGAAACTTACAGGATGGTAATTTTGGATCTCCCCTTCCCCCAAGGTCCCTGTGGTCAGGGTGTGGCCATCTTGCCCCCTTTATGTGCCATTTTGAAAATATTTCCAGGACTCGGGGACTGAGACCTTGAGTCCTGTAATAGTAGCAGCAACATTTTCTTTAAGTGTTGTGGCCAGACAATCAGATGACACTGAACCTGTGGCCAATAACTCAAGTCATTTAGAGCATCTGTTTTACACGTTACTTGAACCTGCTCTCTCATCCTGTTGCTCACATTGTTCCCGTCCCTTATTCTCTATCCCTGCAGTCTCTTTCCAGTTGGTAAGCACCAGCTTTGCAAAGTGAATTCTTACCAGCTGAGCTGGAATCACATCCACCTTCTGTCAACATCACTGTGGAGAGGATAGTAAAATGGAGACTCCAAGATGGTGCCTTTGACACTTGTGATGGAAAGAAAAAAAACGAACAAATAGATCACTGCAAGGCCAAATGTGTGATTTATTTAATATTAGGTCTACTCAACACTTTATTTGTAAAAGGATGGGCTGGGCCCATAGTTTTGCACATGAGAATACAGGTAAGCCTGATGGTGGGGCCTACCAACATTTATTTTTGGGGACCAATAATTATTTTTTCTCATTAAACTGTAACCCAGCGCAAGACAGGGAAAATCACACAAGGGAAAAAATAGGAGGAAGAGAAAGACAGAAAATCTCTGACATAGGACAAAAGCAGGAATCTGCAAGAGTGAGAAAAAGGAACACGGAGTATCTGGTTGTCATTGAAAGAGGCATGAGGTGAAATCCAGACTACACAGCTTTGGTATTCCTTAGTGTCAGCTGTAGGCTTCTGACAAAACCTGGGCCTGTGCACTTATACATTTAAACAATTGTTTATACTCTTTACTGTTTGTACCTCATATACTCAATGGCATGACAAGTGCCCCCCACAGCCCCTGCGGTGCTTGGGAACCTGAGCTCCCGGGGGCCCCCTCAGCACAGTACACTGTGCATGGACTGTAGGCCCTTGACTGGGTCCAGGGAGGAGAGGGCCCCCTCCAGGTACTTGGAGGGGGTCCCCCTCACGTTTTGTTACAGCGCTGCATATACTACTACTAGTTTCTGCCTTCCCGTCACCCGCATAAATTATAATCACAAACTTAAATATTCCACAAAAACACTATTATGAAAATAATGAAGTTTAATAATGTGGTTGTTATACAACAGTTTCACGTTACAAATTGCAAAGTTGTTTTTCATTAATTACTTAAATGAGTAAAACTATGTCAATCCTAGAATCATTAAAGATTAAACCAGTACCATTTGTGAATCAACCTCCGATTGTAACTCCTAAACATTGTAATTTAAGGCTATGATTCTTTTTGAGCAGCCTACTAAAAAGTTTGTAATCTCAAGTACGTATATTAAACCTGTTGCATAATAAGTGTTATAATATATATATCTTGTAGATCATGTATTAAACCTCATTACTACCAACATATAAGTGAAAAATAAGTACATTAAAACCCCTTAGTGAGCTAATTACGTCTTTTTCCACAGTTTTTTGTGTGTACCTTCTTCTTGCTTTTCCCTTGTTTTCACAGCTTCCACCTTGCTTTTCCCTCTTTTTTACTGTGCCTTCTCATTGCTTCTCCCTCGTTTTCTGTTTTCTCCTTGCATTGCCCCTGTTTTTGTGTGCCTTCCCCTTGCTTTCACTGTTTTCTTCTTGCTTTTTCCCCATTTTTTTGTGTGCCTTCTCCTTGCTTTTCCCTTGTTATTACTGCTTTGTCCTTGGTTTTCCCATTGTTTTTTATGTCTCATCCTTGCTTTTCCCTTGTTTTCACTGTTTTCTCCTTGCTTTTCCCCCATTTTTTGTGTGCCCTTTTCTATGCTTTTCCCTCGTTGTCACTTCTTTCTTCTTGCTTTTTTCTTTATTGCCGCTCCCACATGCTACCCATTATTTCCCATCTCCTGCATACCCATGACTAGCTCTGCCCACTGCCTCCCAGCACCCCTCCCTCCCTCCTACATTTGGATCCAATAGCCTTAAACAAAGAGAAAATGGGTGTCTTGGGTGGGGAGAGGGCACCCAACAATTTAGGGTGAGGGCACAGGGATGGGGACACTGGGGCCAATATTCATCTGGGGAGGAGGGCTGCAAGCCCCTCTCCCCCTTTAAATGCTGGCAAGGCCCTAGGGGATGGGGCCTCCAAGGCCGTTATTGGCCCAGGGAGGAAAGCTGCCTCCCACCCTCTCCCTTTAAAAGCTAGTCAGACAGGGGTGCACTATTAATTACCCCACTATTACAACACTCATAACACCCTATATGATATCATTGATAATATCTTTGAGAGAACAGGGCTGCTTGCAGAGGCCCCCTAACCTTTTGCCCCCATTTTCCACTTTTTGCTGGTGTTTTCCTGACTCTGATGGTGCCCTGGGTACTGCTAACCAGCCCCAGGGCCTGTGCTCTGTGTAAAATCAGTATGCAAATTAGGCTAATTCTAATTGGCTAAGTCAACCTACCTATAAAACCCTAGTATATGGTAGGGCATGGAGGTTTAGGGACCCCAGCATAGGTAGTGCCCCCATAGGTGCACTGCTGAGGTGCCCAGTGTCATTTTAAAGGCAGGCCTGTCTTGCTGGCTGCTTTTAAATTAAAGTTACATGCAACTGCATTTAAAGTTACATGCAAATTTGACTTTGGAATTAAAAGTAGTTCCAAAGTCTTAAGCTACCTTATTTTTACATATAAGTCACCCCTATGTGCCCCTAGGGCTGGGTGCCATGTAACAATAAGCAGGGACCTTATATAAATAGTTTTATAAGCCCTGGTGAGGTGAAACTGCCAAATTCGTGTTTCCCTCATTGTAGTGAATGGCCTCCATAGGCTAGAATGGGTAGACTTTATTTTAATTTAAAAGACCCCTTAAGTAACAGATACCAGAAGTTTGGTATTAAATTAATTGGTATAATAAATCCCACAACTTCCAGTTGTTGGATTTAATATAACTTGTTCAGGTAAAGAGTTTTAAACTTTACCTGAAAAGTTGCCAACTTCAGCCCTGCAGTGTTTTTACTGCTGTGCTTTGATTGGCCAGCCTTTGGCAGCCTGGCCAGGCTGCCTTGATGAGGTGTGACGTGGCCTGGCTCCACACAAAGAGATGTGCCTGGGGGATGAGATCTCCCCTCAGCAGATGGTGAAGCAGGAAGGGGGAGGGCTGCCAAACTGTTCTTCAAAGGCAGAAAAGGACCTTTGGAGCAACCCAGCAACACCCTCACATCCTGCAAACCCAGACAATTAGGTGCCCCCTTGATTAGATTTGGATAGGGCAGGAGAGGGGTGTGTTTAGGATTTTTAGCCACACCAGTGGGTGGGCTCAGCCAGATGTAACCTCCAAAAATCACTTTCAGCCATGATGGATTTTTGAGGAATGTTGCTCCCTGGGATTGATTTTTGACACACTTCCCAGGAAGTGGTCATCACAGGGGAAGGACCCTGCACCTGATTGGAGAAGCAGGACCCCCCTGTTTTTCACCCAGGAGCAGGGATAAAACTGGCAGACCTGCACCCACACCTCCGATCCCCATCAGATTCCAACAAGGAAGAACTAGAGGAGAAGAAGGACTGCCCTGCTGGACCCCTGACCTTCACCTTGACACTGCACTCTTGAGGACTGCACCAGCTGCACATGTGGGCTTCACCACTAAAAGGACTTTACCTGTCTTCTACTGCTTCAAGAAGGGACTCCCTGTTTGCTACAGGTACAAAGGAGCTGCCCAGAGTCCCCTGCATCAAGTTCTGCAGGCAGATCCCAGCTGACCAGCTTCCAGTGGCCATTTGAGGATTCTGACCGGGTGCATTCTGGGAATTGTAGCCCAACTCCCAAGGAGCAACTCAGAGCTTCTGGAACCTTTGATCAAGTTGTGGACACTTCAAGGACACAAAAAGGACCTCTGGAAGAAGATCCAGAAGTTTGGAGAAGTTTGGAGCAACTCCGTAAGTTGAAGAGGTGCATTGTGGGAGTTGTCGTCCCGGACCCCAAGAGGCACACCAGAGCGTCTAAACCCTTGGCTGGTGTTGTGGACCACTTTCCTGAATCAAACACTTCTGAAAGTCAATGTGACAGTGTTACCTTGTGGGTGGCCTGAACTCTGGACTTTGTTCCTTTCCAGTGTGACCTTTTTTTATTTGTATTAATCCTTTGAGCGCTAGTTGCTTCTATGCGCTAGAAAGCATTAATTCTTTAAAAATTCATATCTCCGGTTCCCCTTATCCGATTCTCTTTGTTTTGGTGTCATTTTAAAGCTAAAAATATTTGCTATTGTTATAAATTGATTTTGGATTTTTAAATAGTTTCCTGTGTTTTATTTAATTACTGTTTTGTGATATTTGAATGCTTTACACTTTGTCTCCTAAATTAAGCCTTGTCGCTCGTTGCCAAGTTGGGTTTAACTTACTGAGACCTAACTGACCTAAGTGGAGGTTAGTGGCCTATTGCTAAGTGTAGGTACTTACCTGCCCTTACCAATAACCCATTTTCCAACAATATCACTACAACATTTGCTGTAAAATTACTGATGAGAGAACTGTGCATGGTGTGGGCATGAGGTATAGTTACCTTAGGGCATTAGTTATAGTTATTTGAGTTAACTGTATCCATAACTGATGAATTGTTATGGTTTTGTGCATGTAAAATGTGAACCTAACTGAAACGTCCCTGTAACCTTTGTTTTTTTAGTGAATTTCTGAGGTTTTTAAAATTTTTATTTCCTAAATATAACCTCACTGTCACCTCTATTCATATATACATACAAGTATATTCAAATACATATATATATATATATATATATATATATACAGGGAGTGCAGAATTATTAGGCAAGTTGTATTTTTGAGGATTAATTTTATTATTGAACAACAACCATGTTCTCAATGAACCCCAAAAACTCATTAATATCAAAGCTGAATATTTTTGGAAGTAGTTTTTAGTTTGTTTTTAGTTTTAGCTATGTTAGGGGGATATCTGTGTGTGAAGGTGACTATTACTGTGCATAATTATTAGGCAACTTAACAAAAAAAAATATATACCCATTTCAATTATTTATTATTACCAGTGAAACCAATATAACATCTCAACATTCACAAATATACATTTCTGACATTCAAAAACAAAACAAAAACAAATCCGTGACCAATATAGCCACCTTTCTTTGCAAGGACACTCAAAAGCCTGCCATCCATGGATTCTGTCAGTGTTTTGATCTGTTCACCATCAACATTGCGTGCAGCAGCAACCACAGCCTCCCAGACACTGTTCAGAGAGGTGTACTGTTTTCCCTCCTTGTAAATCTCACATTTGATGATGGACCACAGGTTCTCAATGGGGTTCAGATCAGGTGAACAAGGAGGCCATGTCATTAGATTTCCTTCTTTTATACCCTTTCTTGCCAGCCACGCTGTGGAGTACTTGGACGCGTGTGATGGAGCATTGTCCTGCCTGAAAATCATGTTTTTCTTGAAGGATGCAGACTTCTTCCTGTACCACTGCTTGAAGAAGGTGTCTTCCAGGAACTGGCAGTAGGACTGGGAGTTGAGCTTGACTCCATCCTCAACCCGAAAAGGCCCCACAAGCTCATCTTTGATGATACCAGCCCAAACCAGTACTCCACCTCCACCTTGCTGGCGTCTGAGTCGGACTGGAGCTCTCTGCCCTTTACCAATCCAGCCACGGGCCCATCCATCTGGCCCATCAAGACTCACTCTCATTTCATCAGTCCATAAAACCTTAGAAAAATCAGTCTTGAGATATTTCTTGGCCCAGTCTTGACGTTTCAGCTTGTGTGTCTTGTTCAGTGGTGGTCGTCTTTCAGCCTTTCTTACCTTGGCCATGTCTCTGAGTATTGCACACCTTGTGCTTTTGGGCACTCCAGTGATGTTGCAGCTCTGAAATATGGCCAAACTGGTGGCAAGTGGCATCGTGGCAGCTGCACGCTTGACTTTTCTCAGTTCATGGGCAGTTATTTTGCGCCTTGGTTTTTCCACACGCTTCTTGCGACCCTGTTGACTATTTTGAATGAAACGCTTGATTGTTCGATGATCACGCTTCAGAAGCTTTGCAATTTTAAGAGTGCTGCATCCCTCTGCAAGATATCTCACTATTTTTGACTTTTCTGAGCCTGTCAAGTCCTTCTTTTGACCCATTTTGCCAAAGGAAAGGAAGTTGCCTAATAATTATGCACACCTGATATAGGGTGTTGATGTCATTAGACCACACCCCTTCTCATTACAGAGATGCACATCACCTAATATGCTTAATTGGTAGTAGGCTTTCGAGCCTATACAGCTTGGAGTCAGACAACATGCATAAAGAGGATGATGTGGTCAAAATACTCATTTGCCTAATAATTCTGCACTCCCTGTATATATATATATATATATATATATGTGTGTGTGTGTGTGTGTGTATATGTATGTATGTATATATATATATATATATATATATATATATATATTTTTTTTTTTTCAATTCTGTGTGCATGCACAATACTAAAGCCAAGCATACTGGTTTAGTCAGCTATTGTTTAAAAGCAGAATATTTCACAAAAAAGACCCGTTTTAACAAGGCATTTGTTACTTGTATGCCAAAGTCTATGGATATGTGCTGTGTCAGTCATAATGTCAATAAAGTTGCTTAGGCAATTGGCTGTTACTGAATTACTGTAAAACAAACTCTACTGGTATTATCAATTGAAATAATGCCTCATGGACCAGGATTGACACCTATTTGTCAAAATGCATCAAGGGACACATTCAGGCCGACAAGTATTTAAAATGGTCCAGGCTGACAGGACTGGTAAGGTGTTGATCAGTTTTGGCATGGTTATTATAAATATGCAAACTTGCAGGTTGTTCTTCCTGTCCTCCTGTGGTGTAAGGGTTGGAAGCCAATCAGTGAGATCACCTAACATAAGATAGCCAAATGCTTCCAGAAATGTAAAAATAAGTCAAGTGTCATCAGATTTTCAAAGATATAGATAGAAAGGAATAGGGCTGTGTGTGCAGCTCTGCTCCGCTGGCGGAGCTAACAGCGTTTTTGGAACTTCCCTCTCTGCTTGGAGCGCAGTCCAAAAACTCTGCTAGCCCCGCCAGTGGAGAGGAGCTCACCGGGTGCAAGCTGCAGAACAGTATGGGCTGCACAGCACAAGTGCAGACAGTCTGCGCTTGCACTAGGCAGCCCATAAATGGGTTCCAGCATGCACCAGAGCACAAAGGGAGACAGCCGCTGCCGAGATAGACTGTTCGCCATCAGGTGGCGAAGAGAGGATGACCCACGGTAAGACACAGGTAAGTACTTGTCTCTTACTCTCTTTTTCGTTCTTTGTGCACCCTGGTGCCCACAAAAGGACTGAAACTGCAGCTTTCACTGCCTAGGGCTCTGGCCTGAATTTAGGCCAGGGCCGTAGGCAGTGAAAGATGCCATTTCAGGCCTCTTGTGCACCGGCCTGTCCCTTGTGCAGGCCAGTGCACAACAGGCCTGGCAGCTATCGCTGTCTATGGCCCTGGCCTGAACACTTCTGCGTCTTCTGCACCGACCTGTCCTTATGCACTGCACATGGGCAGGCCTGTGCACACCAGGCATGGCAGCTTTCAGGCCAGGGCTGTAGGCTGCGAATGAAAGCTGCCATTTCAGGCCTCTTGTGCACCGGCCGGTACAGTGGGCAGTGGACATAGAACAGGCGGTGCACAAGATGCCTGAATTGGCAGCTTTCCCTGCCAAGGCCCTCTCCTGAATGTGCCTGATCTCAGAAGAGCTAAGCAGGCCTAGTAAGGAACAACATATTGTATTATTTGTTTTAATTTTAAATGTCCTGGATATGATTACACTTTATCGGCAATAATACATACAATTATTCAACCAAAGTCTTTGGACTTAGTGCTTGATCCCATATTTTAAATTATATTAGATTTAAGACCAGCCATTCCTCTCCCTCTGTGCTGCTTGAATATATGTTCTCTTTCCACCTTAGTAAAGTAGGAATCAAACCAACTTTTAATCAGCAGCCAAGGCCATTTTGAAGGTGGGCAAAAATGGATGGAGATAACTGGCACTCCTTCGTCTCCAGCTCTGTCCTCATCACAACAGAGATATCGCCCAAATGCACTCTACATTTGAAGACATAGGTGGTCATTACACATTGGTGATAAAAGCCGCTTACCGCCGTGCAGAAGGCCGCCAACACACCGCCGCGGCAGCGGAAATCCGCCACAGCTATCATGACCCACAGCTCGGAATCCGCCAGGGGACAGAGGCCCAGGAGAACAGGGGAACTGGGAGGGCTGCTGTGCGACAGGGAGAGGACAGCCGGTGTGAGGGCCCTACTGAGCCTCAGTTATGTCACTGCACACCGGTTACTGCCCTTTACTAACCAACCAGGTGTCAGGGATCCCATATCCGCTGCTTGCATTCAGACCAATTTCACCCTTGCCACTCCTCTGCTCATGGAGACATGGTTTTTCAACAATACACTCTCCACTCTATGGTCCCTGAAACACAGTGTAAATGATCATGATATTGAACATAGTGGACAGCGTCTTTAACACGCAGAATAAGGACATATTAATTTCAAACATTTTGTGAGCTGAGTGAGGAGGATGAGCAATGAGGGACGAGCATGATGGATGAAGGAGGACGATCAATTTTGACAAGTGAGCTGTGCAACTGGGAGGGTGAGAACTGAGGAGAAAAGGATATCTTTTTCTGGCGTTTTTATGACTTAAAGTTGTTTCCTGCCATCCAGAAATGTTGTCAGTGTTTTAGCATGTTTGTGTGTCCCTTATGTTAATGGACTCGCCACTTATTATAGGTACCATTGGATTACATTTATATTCCCCAAATAGCCTGACAAAAGACTTTTGGTGGTAGTGTAATTGTCAAATATAAATCATTCCCCGAGCAGCCTGACAGAAGTTTGTTGTTGGTAGTGTAATTATCAAATGCAAATCATAAGCAAATTAACAGTCAACTAAGTTTATAATCAAATGTACATCCTGTCAAAGTAGCCTGCCCTAGTCATTTGTAACCAGCATGATCCATTGAAAAGACATTTCACTTTCTGATAAAGAAGACAGCATCTGCATGATGTCAGCATTGCAGTTGTAAATTCTTAGCAGTACCTTTGCTGGATTGCACCTAAGGTCCTTGTACACTGATTCGACCCAGACATTTTAACAACATGTCTTGCAATAGAAAATGTCCATCTCATGACACACACTCTTTAATGCCTTGAATGCAAGGCACATACCTCACTTCTTGCAGACAACTGAAACAAGATCTGAATGGGTGATTATCTCTAGACATGTGGTAGCTAGGTGACACATCTATACCTAGGCTCTTACCTGCCTACCTCATGTTTTCAGTTCCGGTATATGCAAACTGTGAAGTGCCAGGCAGCAGATGGCTGAATATCTTCAGCATGATGCTTTGGCTCTGTTAATCAGGTTGTGAGGAAGGCACCAGCGCAATCCTCCTGATAGCCGTTGAAAATTTTGGGAAAAGGAAATACTACCAGTGGGCCAGAGGCTGGACCTCTGCATGGATTGCCACCACTTAGCAAAACGTGATTTAGTTAAACTCTCCTAACTCAAAAAGTTATTTATTTTAACTCTCCTAACTTAGTATTTAGAAAAATATGTTATCCATTATATTCAATTGAGTGCCTCTCTGTTGATTACTGCGTAGAAATGCCTTGTCGTAGAACAGAACCCAGATAGAGGATTGTCAATTGAAAGTGAACCCTGCAACATGTACACAAACTACTAAAATTGCAAAGCTACTGTGTCAGTTCTAAAAGGGTAAAGGTGATGTTGTTTATATGAGCTTGCTGGCAAGGAATCACAAGACTGTATGCTCAAAAGGTAAAAGTAGCCATCCTTTTACAAATTAAGGTACAATTTTCCTTAACAGGTGAATTGGCAGAAAAAAGGTTTTCTTCCATTACATTGCCCTTGCCATTCCCTTGTTTAGCTGAGAGGAGTCTGGGGATGGTTAAAACATTAGTTTACACTAAAATAGGTGAGAATATACTTCAATAACAATGTTCAACTACAGTGATGAAAATGGCCAGCAAATCTGAGCCAAGCATTTCCCCATCTTTTTGCAGACCAAAGTAAAAAATAAAACATACCTTGAAATTACAGGCAGTGAGTTGTAACAAAGCATTTAACATATGTCATGACCTTAATTATTCAAATGCCTAATTATTATGCAGTTGGACCTATCAATTAAAATGCACACCATCAGCTGACACACTTAAGCCCTCATTACGAGTGTTGCGGTCTTACGACTGCCACACTCGCAGCGGTGGTCTGGACCGCAGCAGATGCGGTGGTCGGACTGCCACATAACAACTGTGATCCTGACAGTCTGGTAGTGGTGGAGACCTTAATCTGCCAGGGCAGCGCTGCCCTGCAGATTACGACCTTGTTCTCCGACAGAATTTCATGGTGGTAACATCATCATGAAAAGCCTGGTGGAGAACAGGTGCAGGGGGCCCCCTGCCCTGCACCATTGCAATGTTCACTGTCGGCTTTGCAGACAGTGAACATTGTAAGACTGCTGGTGCACCCTTCTGGCTACAGCATTGCCACCAGTTTCCTGGAGACAATGCTGTAGCCTGTTTCCCACTAGGCCAGGATGTGGAAATGTAGGTTTCCGCCCACTGACCTAGAGGGAAACTCTTAAAGACTCCGACGAGTAGGTCGCCACGGCAGCCACCATGTCAGGAGTTTCCATCAGCCAAACTCCTAATGAGGCCCATAGTGGGACATATAGCACTCAGCTGCAAATATATGTATTTTTTCCTCTCAAAACTCAGGCAACTCATGCGACACATACAGCATTTAGGCAGGTGGTGCAATTTTTGAACACTTTTTAGCCGATTTATAAATATATTACACATGCTAACAGTTTTTCTTCACATGCAGATAAAGACTGCTTGACATATGCAACACTGATCTGAAATAAAAAAATTAGCAGCTAATCAAGACCAGAGAAATCATAGCAACCCTCAGAGAAAGGCAGCAAGAAGATATATTTTCTGGTAGCACAATTATTGAAAAGGACTAGTGTGGTCTGAAGTGTGATCTGAAATGATGAATTAGTACGATAAGTGACAAAGGAGGATGTGAATTAGCGAGCACAGTGATATGGATAGAGGATGAGTGACAAATAACACATCAGTGATCACCACAGTGATCGTGAGGAGGAGTAGAAATTGGGAAGGTCAACAAGTGATGAGTGTGATGAATGCAACAACTGCGAGAAATAGGAGGGAGGAAGCTGTGATAAGTTACGGTGTCAAGCAGTAAGTTAGCAGCATACATGAAGAAGAAAGACAAGTGAGGATTATGAGTAATGAACTGTCTTCTTGTTATCTGTACGAGCCTGTCAATATCTAGGTTGGTGTTGAGATTAGATCTACAAACAGAATGCAGATATCTGCAACTACAGCTTTACATAAATGCACTGCATTTCTAGAACCAATCTACACGCGCTATCAGCAGCTGCCTTGACATGGGCTTATTTAGCACTATTTCTTTCACTTGCAGCTATAGGTCGAGCAAAACAGTGTCCTGAGTCCTATCTAGCCAGTGTTTAAGCCATATGATAGGCTGAGCCATCTGTGACTAGCATAATTGATTAATTAAGAATGGTGGAGGTTGCTTCCACCACTTGAGAACCCTTTTTTCTAGAGCTTTCAGCATCTTTTGGCAGTGCCAACCCCCACTGCTCCTGATTGTGTTGCAACTATGGGAATCCAGAAGTCAGAAACCTTTATCAGTTACATCCTATGTATCCTACGTCAAGGGGAAACACAAAGCTCTACATTGTCATTGTTGGCATTTGGTTTATATATTCCATCACTGCCTATCCTCATTCAGGTTCTAAATGCCCATGTTTAGTGTGTGCATGTATCACCCAGGTTGCCTGTGTATGGCCACCATCTGACATGCACATGCCCCAAATAGGGGAAATAGTAGGTGTTAGAAATGGGGTTTCTGGTTGGCTAGGGTATGCACCTCAGCCAGGCAGAACGTATCCACTCTAGTCAGGGCAAGGTAGTTACACGTCCAAGATAACCCCTGCTCATCCCCTTGGTAGCTTGGCACGAGCAGTCAGGCTTAACCTGGAGGCAATGTGTAAAGCGTTTGCACAACACACACAACACATATGACTCAATATCCCCACCACAAAGGAAACACAACACCAGATTATATGAAAATATACTGTATTGTACACAACGTAATTATCAGACCAAACATCACATATCAGTGCTATCCTGCTACCTTAGCAGTTGTCAGAATGTTACACATTAGTTACTCTGCAAACTAGCAGTAGTCACACATAACACACAGGTTACTTAGTATTCTGCAACATAAGCAGTAGTCAGGAAACACGTTATCACATTAGAACACTTGTCATAAGAATATCATAAAACGCCCATAGTAGGAACATTAGAAAACATATGGCAAGTTAGGGAAACATATTAGCAAGTCATGCCCATAAAAGGAACATTTGCATATGTATATGAAACACCATCAAAAACAGGTAGGCAACATATAAATCAGGAGAAGTCTCTAGTAAGAACTTATGTTCTATATATTGTTCCTTTAACAGTACATGGCTTGATGGAGGCACCTCCAGTGCCTAGAGAATGAACAATGGGGCCCCCGGCACTCCTATGCACAAAATGGGGGCCTCTGACATCCTTTTGCGGAGAAGAGGGCGGCACGCACCTCCTTTATACCCTTGACAGGCCCCTCCAGGGACCAGGATTACTGGGGGCCTCCCTGGGCCTCCACCGGCCCTCATGAGGGGGGCCCGAGTCAGGGAAAATCTTGGAGTAAGGAGGGGGGCGCCACGCACCCCCTCTGATTTGAGAACGGGCCCCTCCGGGGACCCGCAAACTCCTGGGGTCTCCCTGGGCCTCCGTCGGCCCTTCCACAGAGGGAGACCCCTACAATAATGCCATTGGCCCACGAGGGGGCCAACCAGGGAGCCGGCGGTCCGGGCGAGCCTCCGGTGAGGCTGCCACCTGGCCGCCCGACAACAGAAAGTCCTCCGGGACTTCTACGGACTAGGGAGAGGCATCCTCCTCTCCCTCCAACGACGTCCTGGCCCAAGGCAGGGCCTACGGTGCCCCGGGGGGGCTCCACGGAGCGGTCCTCGCCCCGGGGGCACCAACAGGAGCACGCTTGCTCATTAGAGCAGAAAGGAGGTTTTCTTCGTGCCCTGGGGGCACTGAGATGAGCGCAAACCTCGCGCTCTGGGATAATTCAAAAGCCCGGCTGCAGCGGTGAATCTTTGCAGCAGGGGAGCGCTACAGGAAGCACGAGGGCTTGTTTTTCAGCCCGGGTTGCGGCGGTGATTTGGGAAGAAATAAATGCTTTTCCCCGAGCGCTCAGGCAAATCTGCAGCCCGGGCTGCGGTGGTGATCTCTCGCAGCCCTTTTCAGAGAGAGTGTTTTTTCCAAGCACTGCAGGCAAGTTGTAGAGATCGTGGCAGGGGTCAGGGTCCACAGCACCCTGCCCCTGGGAACAACAAAACAAGAAGAAGCACAGGGCTGGTGTGCCCAGTTACAGGCCAGAAAAAGGGGTGCGGATGGTGGCAGTTCCTCCTAGTGACCAGGCAGGTCACAGGTCTGCACAGCAGCAGCAGTCCATGGTGGTTTCCTGGTGAGTCCATTCATCAGCGTTCTGTGTCCAGTTTCAAGTTCCAAGAATGTTCAAATTGTGGGGACAATTCCCCTGTACTTATAGTCAGTTCTTACACTGTTTTACAATGGTAGGGAGAGGAGGTTCCATCCAGTTACAACTGGTTCTGGGAGTGCCCCCTCTGTCCTTTCAGCAAAGGCTCAAAATATCAGTGGGGGGTTAACAACCCTATTGTGTGAGACCAGGGCACAGCCTTTACAAATGTAGTTGTGCCCCACCTCTCCCTTCTCTCAGCCCAGGAAGACTATTCAGTATGCAGATGCACCTCTGTGACACCTCCACCCTCCCTGTGTACAGGCTGTCTGAAAAGTATGCACAAAGCCCCAACTGTCACTCTGCCCATACGTGGATTGGAGTCAAGCTGCAAAACACCAGAGTCATAAGCACAGATAAATGCGCACTTTCTAGAAGTGGCATTTCTGTGATAGTATTAAAAAATACACCCACACCAGTAAGCAGTATTTATTATCACCATCACAACCATACCAAACACGCCTACGCTACCCCTCATAAATCAGACAATACCCTTTACACATAAGGCAGGGCATTTCTAATACAATCCTATGAGAAGGCAGCACTCACAGCAGTGAGACACCAAGTTAGGCTGTTTGTCACTACCAGGACAGGCCATGCAATATGGCACATGTCCTGCCTTTCTACATACATGGCACCCTGCCCATAGGGCTAGCTAGGGCGTACCTTAGGGGTGACTTACATGTAGTAAAAGGGGAGTTCTGGGCCTGGCAACTAAGTTTAAATGCCAGGTCCCTGTGGCAGAAAACTGCGCTCACAGGTCCTGCGCTAGCAGGCCTTAGACAGGTTTGAAAGTCTACTTCAGTGGGTGGCGCAAGCAGCGCTGCAGGCCCACTAGTAGTATTTAATTTACAGGCCCTGGGTATAGAGATACCACTGTACAAGGGACTTATAGGTAAATTAAATATGCCAATTAGGTATAAGCCAATCATACCAACTTTAAATGGGAGAGCACCTGCACTTTAGCACTGGTCAGCAGTGACAAAGTGCTCAGAGTCCTAGAGCCAACAGCGAGAGGTCAGAAAAACCAGGAGGAAGGAGGCAAAAAGACTGGGTATGACCCAGCATAAGGCAAAAAGTCCAACACTAGGTGTTTGTAAGCAGTCTTAAATTGAACTGGCTTGGTTTCGACCTATTCCATATCACGTAGGCAGAAGCGAGACCCATTTAAAAATTTCTCAAAATACTCCCCTAGGCAGAATGGTGATGGCACCTTGAGTTGTTTTCACATACTTTGATGTATCAATTGTGTTTTGTAGTGCAACGGCTGTCAAAAGGGAGCCCCTTTCTAAAATATCCATAAAATTCTCCCCCAGTTGGCAGTATGGTGATGATACCTTGGGTCGCTTATGTGTACTTTTATCGTTTTAATTGTGTATTGTATTGCAACAGTTGTTTTCATAATCATGCAATAAAGTTTATTCATTCAACTTATGTATCAGACCTCGACTCACAGTCCACTCTTTACATCTTCAGCTTTGAACCTTCAAATCTTTTACGTCTGCTTAACTCAAAAAGCCAAAGTAATAATAGATTTTAAATTGTTTCCAACCGTTGGTGTGAACAACTTCTGTTAGTTTTCGAGAAAACCTTATCCCTTCCATGTCCACATTCATGCTACCCTTTTTTGAAAATCATTTTGAAAAACCAATCCAAATCTAATACAGAAACGCCATTAACATCTAACTGTCCATACAATAAGGGTAATGTTTCCTAATGGTCACTAAGCACAGTCTACAAAACCTACAATAACACAACATACCTGGGCCTAATAATTCGAAATGAAGGCAACCACAGCAGGAAAACAACCCAAATGTGGTCAATGCTATAGGCGCACTAGGAGGATTATGAGCTAGTGGGGTTCACCGGGTCAAGCCCTGCTTCTACACGATTAAGAAGTGACACACTAAATCCAGCAGAGGGTGGGTGGGAAGGAGTTACAGTCATGATCTCGCGGTAAAACATGGCAGACTGTCGAAGCTTGTCTCGGGCACAGAATGGCGCTTGGTATCTGAAATATTTTCTATATATGAGGTTATTTTACATTAACATACATATAGCATGTTTTTACAGCAGGGGTGCCGAGCATAGCACTATGGACACTTTTCTACAAGCCCCGTTCATATACCGAAGATGTGAAGAAAATGAATTCGTTAAGCATATCATAGCACATCCCAAAGAAAATGTAAATTGATATCTACAAATAAGGGAATAATTATTTGAAGTAGAAAGTGTATTGTCTCCTTGAATGTTGACAGTAGAATCTCACTTCATCTGAATCTCGTTAAAGACACTCGAACTGCTTTTGTCTTCAACCCGCTTTCATTCCGAAAAAAAGGTATTAATCTGTCAAAATGTCTGAGATCTGACATTATGATGATTAAAGCTGTGAACTATGCTGGTGACGTACAGAAGAGTGCTCCACTGTGAACGAAAAAAAGCAGCCATGGCTTCCTTAGTTGAGAAGTTCAACTTTGAAGGATAATGCACAATACAAGAGTTTCCTTTGTCATGAAAATGAAGTAACTAAAGTTTCTTCACTAGTTATATTGGTTATCTGTGAGATCTATATTAGAGTGCTTGAATGGTCATTATTCACATAGATGCTAGAGGGCATAAACCACATGTTAGAAATGGGGTCTCTAGTTGGCAGAGGTATACATCCTTGTCCAAGTAGGGGCCACCATCCTAGTCAGGATAAGTCACACACAATCCAAATTTTATGTCAAGACCGGAGGCTCCTATTATGCTTTTCTTTTCTTGCTTAAATTTAATAGCAGCAGTCAAGAACAACATACAAACTACAAATCCCAGAAGGCAAAATGTATAAGCCAATGGGAAAAGAAACTTAGTACATTAATGGTAACAAATCTGACCACCATACATGGTATTGTGACATCACTTGACTGCGAACAGCCCTTTTTTCTTGCTGCTAGCAGTCACGTTAAGTACTTCTTTCGTTCTCTCCTCATAATTAATTCATTGAATGCTTTGATATGCTATTTTTACTGTTTTAAAATGTTTTTGTAACAAGCGCCGCACGCTTACTGGTGTTTTTACCTTACCTTGAGCCGGCACGTTGCCACACTGCTTGCACGTGGTACCTCTCTCAGGCTCGGACTCAGTTGTGCAATGGCTTTGTCCGTTTTTACCGTTCCTCAGGTAGCGGTTGCCATCTTCATTCGCCTCTGAGGAACGAATGCTGCACATCTCCAGTGCTGCATTTCTTCGTGTTTCCTGGGACTGTCTTCGGCGAAAAAAGGGGTATTTCTATTTTCGCCTCCCCGCACCTCGCCTTGCTTCTGTCCCGTTAGCGAGGTCTTCCTTGTCATGTCCTGACACACCCTGAAATGCCCATTTCTTCCCTTCTGCTCTCCTGTTACCGCCCATAGGCGGAGTTTGCCTCTGCACAGTTCGTTTCCCTCAAGACTTAACCCCTTACTTCAATAATATTTTTTCATAATTTTGTTCTTTTCGATTTTCTCCTTCTGTCATGGAAATAGATAGCTCTCCGTTGATGCAGCATGGCCTGGATGAGGAGAATAACATTAAAGAGGAGTTGAATATTCGTATCCAAGCCTCAGTTCAACAGGCAGTGGCTGCCTCAATGGACAAATCGTCAAAAAACCTAGAAAACTCTGTTTTGAACATGGTGTCAAAGACGATTGTGGCTCAGTCTGCGGGGGAAAACAGAAAGCACCCTTCAGCCAATACTTATCCCAAAAAAACAACAAAAATTGGCGCTATTGGTTAGTGAGGTTTTTTCACACAAGTCAGAGGATGTGGTTCCTCACAGTCCTCCTTGTAAGGAGGGTAATGGTCAGGACAAAGATCAATCGTCTATGAAATGCAAATCAAAGTCCAAACACATCACGTCCCCTATCATAATCTCCTCCATTCCGGACACGGGCGACGATTTGGCTGATATGGCTTCAGATAATGACCTATCTGACAAGGACAACGGAGATTCTCCCCCCGAAAAAAAAACCTAAAAAATCCACTCAAGATGTTTCCAAACCTAAGACTGTTACAGATTCTGACGGAATCCTTATGTTTGATCCCAGTCATATTCACCACCTGAACTCCACGGAGTGGCTTCATGTGGATCATGTTGGGGAATATGTAGCATCCAGATTATGTTCTCCTCTGGACAATCAAACTAGAGCCAAGCTGAAGTCTAAATGTCCACGTCCTTCTCTCCCTCTTAAGATCACCATTACTCCTTCCATCGATCTAGCTCTCCTGACCTTTTTTACCAAATTTGGCAAGGACCCTCACAAGTGTGTGGACAAGGCATGGTCCTCATGTCAGGACAAACTGTTAGATGTAGTTGGCCCACTTACCCGCATTTTTGACCTAGCTGAGGTTGCTAGGCTAGAAGATTGCGCTATTGACCCTGAAGAGCTTTCACTTTGGGTCCAATGAGCTTTTTGTCTCCTAGGCAATGCTAACTCGGCTTTAACACAGAAAGGCAGAAAAGGACTTCTTCTTAAATTAGACCTGAAATTGGTGAATTGGGTGACAGTGGATCCTGCTGTCAAAACAGATGGTCTTCTTTTTGGTGACTCTTTCATCAAAGAGTTGAGCAAATACATGTCTACCTTTGCTTCATTCGACAAAGGCCACCAGTCCCTGAAGAAAATGTTTTCCCAACTGGTTTTTGCCAGGGCTGGCAGAAGCAGGAACCGCTTTGCTGGCCGCAACTACAACAACCAAGGTTCCAGAGGATCCTTCAACACCTCTTACCAAGGATATAAGCCTCAATTCTATCCACAAAGAGGCAGAAGTTTCCATTCCAGAGATTATAAAGGCTTCAGATATGCTAACCAAACAGGTAGGTCTACCTTCTGGTCTTCGTTTCTTTCTTCCAAAATAATTGTCAATCACCGCAGATCCTTGGGTGTTAAACACAGTACAAGGTTATCATTTTGAGCTTTACTCAAAACATTTTCAGCCTTCTCTTCCTCTACTTCCACGTATTTCAACAGAAATGTTAAATCCAATTTCCTTAGAAGTACAGTCCTTTCTCCAAAAACAAACAATTGCCCTTTGTCAACCCGATTCATCAGGTTTCACCAGTTCTATCTTCCTAGTTCAGAAGAAAAACAAAAAGATGCGTTCAGTAATCAACCTCAAACACTTCAATCACTTTGTAGTCTATTGACATTTCAAAATGGAAACAATTCTTCATCTCAGAGATACTCTGCTTCAAAACAATTGGATGGTTTGTTTGGTTTTGCAAGATGTATATCTCACCATTCCTATACATTCAGATTACAGGAAATTCCTACAATTTCAGTGGTTATACCAATTGTTCCACTTTACCCCCTTTTTTTCGGTCTCTCTTCAGCCCTGTGGTGCTTCACCAAATTAATGAAACCAGTGGTAGCTCTTCTCAGAACTCAAGGAGTCAGACTTATAACCTACCTAGATGATATCGTTATAATGAACCAGAGTCCTCTTTCCCTTCAAGCTCACATTTCCGTAACATGCTCACTCTTATCAGACCTAGGGTTCATACTCAACAAAGAGAAATCCTCTTTGTCCCGAACGTATCAAATAGAATTCTTGGGTTTCAAGATAAATTCCGTATCGGCCACTCTTCATCTCCCATCTACACAAGTAAAATCCATAAAATCAGAAATTCTTCAAATTCTGTGCAGTTCTAAGCTTGCTTGCTCGAATAGTAGGTCTTCTCTCCTCCTCTATCCAAGCCAGCTTCCCAGGCCCTTTGCATTACCAGGTGCTGCAAAGACTAAAGGTCCAACATTTACAAAAAGGCCTTATATATTCAGACACTATTTCCCTAGATCAGGACTCTCTAGTAGAACTTCAATGGTGGATAGACCATTTAGATGCCTGGAACGGCATACCTATCTTTGCATCGGCCCCAGATCTTGTATTAGAATCAGATGCAAGCCGCACGGGATGGTGGGACCTGCTGTGGTCCAATATCGTCTGCAGGTACATGGTCAATAGAGGAGTCCAGATTGCATTTAAATTGTTTAGAGATGCTTGCCGGCTCCTTTGCAATCAGAAGCCTCCCAAAAGACAGGGAATGCTGTGCTGTTCTTCTCAGAATGGACAACATTTCAGCGGTAAGGTATATAAACCATTTAGGAGGTACAAAATCCAAACGCCTAGCAGAACTAGCAAAAGGCTTTTGTGAATTCTGCCTTTCAAACAAAATTTCAGTTCATGCGGAGTATCTTCCAGGCAATCTCAATTCTGTATCGGATTGGCACTCTCATCACCTTTGAAACTCAAGCGGTTGGAAACTTCATCCCTCAATCTTCCAGTCAATTCAGAACAAGTGGGGTCCTTTGATAATAGAACTTTTCGATTCTCAACTCAACTCCCAACTTCCTCAATTTTACAGCTGGCGCCCAAATCCATTAGTGTAAGCCTCAGATGACTTTTTACAAGATTGGTCAACTTCTCTGAATTACGCCTTTCCTCCTTTCCTCATGATCAGAAGATTACTAGCTCAGGTGAGATGGCAATAAGCTACCCTGGTACTCATAGCTCTGTTCTGGCAATCCCAGGTATGGTTTCCAACCCTCTGGAACAGTCCATAGACTTTCCCTTTCTTCTTCCTTCATTTCCAAACCTTCTGTTGGACCCTCTGAATCATCCTCCCAACCTAATTTTAGACAATCTTCTTACTCTTTCTGTTTGGAAAATTTTGGGAATCCTCAACCTTTACCATTCATTTCATCAGAGACTTCAGAATATATCAAACAATCCTGGGCCCCGGTAACTACAGAAGCTTACAAGTCAGCTTGGTCTTTATGGCACAGCTGGTGTTTGGGAAAAGACATTAATCCCCTTTCAGCAGATGTAGTCTTTATTATAAACTTCTTAGCGGCAAAAGCTAGCAAAGGTAAATCTTATTGTACTATCAACCTTTACAGGTCAGCAATTTCTTCTAATCATCCCTACATCAATGAAAAACCAGTGGAAGAACATCCTCTCGTCTGCCGGTTTTTAAAGGGAGTAACATTCTCCAATCCTCCTCTTCCTAAATACAGTCAATTGTGGGATTTAAAAAGTGTTTTAAATCTGTTTTTGACGTGGCCCGATAATTCTATCCTCTCTCTCAAAATGCTATCTGCAAAATTAACAATGTTGCTATGCATTATTTCTATTAAAAGACTGTCCGATGTTAGAGCCTTAGACATTTCTTCTCGCCAATTTACTCCATCCGGTGTTTGGTTCACAGTGGTTCGACGTACCAAAGCTAACCTCACTTCGTTTTTTTACCCTTATTTTCCTGATCATCCCAAACTCTGTGTTGCACAATGTTTAAAGATTTAAGAACAAAAAACAGCTGACCTAAGAACGTCCTCAGTGTCTCAACTTCTTATCTCCTTTAGAAAACCCTACAAATCAGTGCCTTCCACTACTTTGGCTCGCTGGGTAAAGTGGATCATGTCCCTAGCCGGTATTGATACTTCTATTTTTGGGGCACATTCTTCCAGAGGAGCTATGGCTTCCAAAGCATTCTGGGCTGGTTCCCGTTTGGAGGACATTCATAGATCAGCTGATTGGTCTAATGACAACGTGTTTTGAGTATTTTATTATAAAGCTGTTGACAATGCCTCTACAACTGTGATTAATTCGTCTTAAAGAAGCATAATAGGAGCCTCCGGTCTTGACATAAAATGTAGATTTTCCTAGTTAATTTATGAAGGAAAGTCTTCATTTTATTAAATACACCGAGGCGAGTATTATCCCATGTAGGAAGTTGGCTCTGTATGTACTATTTCAAAGTGAAAAATAGCATGCACAGAGTCCATGGGTTCCCCTTAGAGGTAAGATAGTGGCAAAAAGAGATCATTCTAATGCTCTATTTTGTGGTAGTTTGGTCGAGCAGTAGGCTTATCAGAGGGTAGTGTTAAGCATTTGTTGTACACACACAGGCAATAAATGAGGAACACACACTCAAAGACAATTCCAGGCCAATAGGTTTTTGTACAGAAAAATATATTTTCTTAGTTTATTTTAAGAACCACAGGTTCAAGATTTACAAGTAATACTTCAAATGAAAGGTATTCCACTTAGGTAACTTAGGAACTTTGAATCAGCAAAATAGCATGTACAGTTTTCACAAAAATGGCAATAAGCTATTTTATAACTAGACACACTGCAATTTTCAACAGTTCCTGGGGGAGGTAAGTGTTTGTTAGTTTTGCAGGTAAGTAAACCACCTACAGGGTTCAAAGTTGGGTCCAAGGTAGCCCACCATTGGGGGTTCAGGGCAACCCCAAAGTTGCCACACCAGCAGCTCAGGGCCGGTCAGGTGCAGAGGTCAAAGTGGTGCCCAAAACGCATAGGCTTCAATGGAGAAGGTGGTGCCCCGGTTCCAGTCTGCCAGCAGGTAAGTACCCGCGTCTTCGGAGGGCAGACCAGGGGGGTTTTGTAGGGCACCGGGGGGACACAAGTTAGCACAAAAAGTACACCCACAGCGGCACGGGGGCGGCCGGGTGCAGAGTGCAAACAGGCGTTGGGTTTGCAATGGAGTTCAATGGGAGACCCGGGGGTCTCTTCAGCAAAGCAGGCAGGCAAGGGGGGGCTCCTCGGGGTAGCCACCACCTGGGCAAGGGAGAGGGCCACCTGGGGGTCGCTTCTGCACTGGAGGTCGGATCCTTCAGGTCCTGGGGGCTGTGGGTGCAGTGTCTGTACCAGGCGTCGGGTTCTTTGAAGCAGGCAGTCGCGGCCAGGGGGAGCCTCTGGATTCCCTCTGCAGACGTCGCTGGGGGGGCTCAGGGGGGTCAACTCTGGCTACTCACAGGGTCGCAGTCGCCGCGGAGTCCTCCCTGTAGTGTTGTTTCTCTGCAGGTCGAGCCGGGGGCGTCGGGTGCAGAGTGCAAAGTCTCACGCTTCCGGCGGGAAACGTGGAGTCCTTTTAAAGTTGTTTCTTTGTTGCAAAGTTGTTTCTTCTTTGGAGCAGAGCCGCTGTCCTCGGGATTTCTTGGTCCTTTTAGATGCAGGGTAGTCCTCTGAGGCTTCAGAGGTCGCTGGATCCTGTGGAACGCGTCGCTGTTGCAGTTTTTCTTGAAGTGGGGAGACAGGCCGGTAGGGTTGGGGCCAAAGCAGTTGGTGTCTCCGTCTTCTCTGCAGGGCTTCAGGTTAGCAGTCCTTCTTCATCTTCAGGTTGCAGGAATCTAGTTTCCTAGGTTCTGGGGTGCCCCTAAATACTGAATTTAGGGGTGTGTTTAGGTCTGGGAGGGCAGTAGCCAATGGCTACTGTCCTTGAGGGTGGCTACACCCTCTTTGTGCCTCCTCCCTGAGGGGAGGGGGGCACATCCCTATTCCTATTGGGGGAATTCTCCAAAATCAAGATGGAGGATTTCTAAAGGCAGGGGTCACCTCAGCTCAGGACACCTTAGGGGCTGTCCTGACTGGTGGGTGACTCCTCCTTGTTTTTCCCATTATCTCCCCTGGACTTGCCGCCAAAAGTGGGGACTGTGTCCAAGGGGCGGGCATCTCCACTAGCTGGAGTGCCCTGGGGCATTGTAACACGAAGCCTGAGCCTTTGAGGCTTACTGCTAGGTGTTACAGTTCCTGCAGGGGGAGGTGTGAAGCACCTCCACCCAGAGCAGGCTTTGTTTCTGTCCTCAGAGAGCACAAAGTCCCTCACCACATGGGGTCAGAAACTCGTCTCTCAGCAGCAGGCTGGCACAGACCAGTCAGGCCTGCACTGAACAATTGGGTAAAATACAGGGGGCATCTCTAAGATACCCTCTGTGTGCATTTTTTAATAAATCCAACACTGGCATCAGTGTGGGTTTATTATTCTGAGAAATTTGATACCAAACTTCCCAGTATGCAGTGTAGCCATTATGGAGCTGTGGAGTTAGTTTTTGACAGACTCCCAGACCATATACTCTTATGGCTACCCTGCACTTACAATGTCTAAGGTTTTGTTTAGACACTGTAGGGGCATAATGCTCATGCACCTATGCCCTCACCTGTGGTATAGTGCACCCTGCCTTAGGGCTGTAAGGCCTGCTAGAGGGGTGACTTACCTATGCCAGAGGCAGTGTGAGGTTGGCATGGCACCCTGAGGGGAGTGCCATGTCGACTTAGTCACTTTCTCCCCACCAGCACACACAAGCTGGCAAGCAGTGTGTCTGTGCTGAGTGAGGGGTCCCTAGGGTGGCATAAGACATGCTGTAGCCCTTAGAGACCTTCCCTGGCATCAGGGCCCTTGGTACCAGGGGTACCAGTTACAAGGGACTTACCTGGGTGCCAGGGTTGTGCCAATTGTGGAGACAAGGGTACATTTTAGGTGAAAGAACACTGGTGCTGGGGCCTGGTTAGCAGGGTCCCAGCACACTTTTCAGTCAAGTCAGCATCAGTAGCAGGCAAAAAGTGGGGGGTAACTGCAACAGGAAGCCATTTCCTTACATCCCACAACAATGATTATCCTCTTGTTGTGTTCCCACCCTGACAGCAATTCTGGTTACCTCTCAACCTGCCTCATAACCCTGCTGGCAATTTCGTCAACTCCAAATGCGATGCTTCTCCTTCTTTAAGTTTCCTTGGGAGTCCTGTTGGTTCAGTTTTTTCTTGCAGTTTCCTGGATCTATGAACTTTTGTCCCGAAATTCTTTCTCTCATTATGGCTCTACTTATTTTACTGTCTATTTTACAGTTATTTGATTCTTATTAGCATCTCGAGCAAGAAAAGGAGGCTGTTCGCAGTCAAGTGATGTCACAATAACATGTATGATGTTCTCATTGGTTACCATTAACATACTAGGTTTCTTTTCCCATTGGCTTATAACTTTCGCCTTCTGGGATTTGTAGTTTACATGTTGTTCTTGACTGCTGCTATTAAATTTAAGGAAGAAAAGAAAAGCATAATACTCACCTCTGTTTCTTTAATAAAATTAGGACTTTCCTTCATAAATAACTAGGAAAATCTACATTATCCTGTGCCCACCCTCTGGTAGCAAGGCACTGAGATGTCAGGATTAACTTAGAAGGCAATGTGTGAAGTATTTGTGCAATAAATCATGCAATAACACAGTGAAAACACCACAAAAACACACCACACAGGTTTAGATAAATATAAGATATTTATCTGAGTATATTAAGTTCAAAACAATCAAGACTTGATAAGCACAAGTTGAAATATCACTTTTGCAATATTAAGAAGAGTCTTAAGTCTTTAAAAATCAACATATGTCTCTTGTATGCACAAAGTAACTGGTATGCATCAAAACTACACGCATGGAGACCGCAGAGGAGGAGATGCAGGGAAAAAGGAAGGTGTGCGTCGGATTTCCTGATGCGCATAGATGATAGGTTGATCCTTCTCACGCTGCAAGGGCTTTGTGTCAATTTCCGGCACGCAGTCTTGGATCTTCACTGCGATGCAGGGTCTTTTGACGCCCAGGGGCAATGCGGGAAAATCCTGATCGTGCAAGACGAAGTCACAGGTGCTGCTTCATTCCGGTGTGGTGATGCATTGGAGTTTCTGTTGCACGGTAGGCGCTGCATCGAATCCTCATCCAGGAAGTCGGGCTACGTTGTTCAGGCTCGGCGATGCGTTGATCTGGTAGGGCTGTGTATCAGAGTTCCATTTGCAACGCAGGTGCTGAATCGATCTCCACTCGGGGAGCCAGGCTTTGTCGTTCCGTTTTGGTGATGTGGTGATTCTTTCACTGCTGTGCAGGCTGTGCATCGATTCCGGCAGGCTGTGTGTCGATCTTCGATGCACAAGGGAGTTTCCTTGAAGAGGAATAGTATTTTTGGCTCTGAAACTACAGGAACAGGAGGCAAGCTCAATCCAAATCCTTGCAGAGCACTTCTCAGCAGAGCCAGAGGCCAGCAAGGCAGCAGGACAACAGTAAGGCAGCAGTCCTCCACAGCAAAGTAGCCCAGGTGAGTCCTTTGGGCAGCCAGGCAGCTCCTCCTGGCAGTTTGCAGGATCTGGTTCAGAGTGTCTGTCCCAGGAAGTGTCTGAGTTGGTGGAGTCAGGGATCCAGTTTATATACCCAAAAGTGCCTTTGAAGTGGGGGAGACTTCAAAGAGTGGTTTTGAAGTGCACAAGGTCCCCTTTCATTACAGTTGTGACTGAGCATCCTGTGTTTGTGGTTGTCTGAGTGAAATGCGCAAGGGAGCTGTCCACCAGCCCAGCCCAGATGCTGACTGGAGACAGGCTGTAAGGCACAGATGGATTTCAAGTGCAGAGAAATGATTACTTTCTAAAAGTGGCATTTCTAAAATAGTAATTTAAAATCCAACCTCACCGATAAGCAGGATTTTGTATTACCATTCAGGCGATACTAAACATGACCTGGCTACCCCTTTCTTTTCAGAATCTACCACTTAAACAGTATATGAGGGTAACCCTAATGCTATCCTATGAAAGAAGCAGGCCTCACAGCAGTGAAAAACGAATTTAGGAGTTTTCTAGTACCAGGACATATAAGACACAGAGGTATATGTCTTACCCTTTACCTACACTGCACCCTGTTCTATGGGTTACCTAGGGCCTACGTTAGGGGTTATGTATATGTAGAAAAAAGGGAGTTTAAGGCTTGGCAAGTACTTTTCAATGCCAAGTCTAAGTGCAGTGAAACTGCACACACAGGTCTTGCAATGGCAGGCCTCAAACATGCTTAAGGGGCTACTTTGGTGGGTGACACCAGTGCAGGCCAACTAGTAGCATTCAACCTAAAGGCCCTGGACACATATAGTGCACTTTATTAGGGACTTACAAGTAGATTAAATATGCCAATTGGGTATGAACCAATCTTACCATTTATTAGGGAGAGAGCATATACCCCTTTGCACTGATTAGCAGTTGTAAAGTGCGCAGAGTCCAAAAGCCAGCAAAAACTAGGTCAGAAAAAGAGAAGGAGGAAGGCAAAAAGTTTGGTGGTGACCCTGGGGGTGGGGGTTTCAGAATATACCACCATAACGCTCGCATTGGAAGGACATTTGATATATCTTAACAGGGCGCGTGGCTGAGCTACTGTGCAATGAAGTAATCTAATGGCATTATTGTCTCTAGTTCAGTTTATCTCTGAAAGGTGTTTTAATAAGAATCTTTTTTGCAAAAAATGAATCACCTTTTGGGGCTAGTGACCATTCTATATGTTCAGGTTCATTCACTTCACTTATTCACTTATTTTATACAACACTTGATAGAGCTCTTCCTTTGTTTTCATCAGTTGCACTTCATCAATCCAATCCTATGCCCCTACTTTTACATGTAAGTAAATAAGTTGACCCTGCAACATAGTAAATGTATTAGAAAACGAAGGCCCTCACTTATGGAGATTTGGCATAGGGCAGCGCAGCAAGTCACCTTGCTGCACTGCCCCACATCAAAATTAAAGGGCAGGAATGCATTGTATTTATCCATTACAGTGCATTCCTGTCCTTTCCCCCTATACTAATGCCATTTCAGCAGCTTAGCACCAATTCAAGCACCCTTGAGCCATGGTTCAACAGTGCATTTGTTGTCAGCTGGATTGTTTAGGTGTGTGAAGGGAAAATCCATAAAGGTGTTTTCCTCTTTCTGTGTGTGCCCCAGAATGCAGCAGACATAGAAAGAGGAAACAACAAGTAGAAATAAATATATTTCTCCTTGTTATGCCTTCCCTGAGGAGGTGCAAGATGTTGATGCATTCTCAGAATTTCATGTCCTTGTAAATCTGGGAATATGTCAAAACCCATTAGAGTTGCATGGGAACACCCACCGCCATGCCCATGGAATGCCTCACTTGTGCAGAATAAGGCAATGCAGCAATTTTCTCTGCATTACCCTACTCATGCAGTGTGGCTTTGCATGACTTCATAAATCTGACTCTGAGCCTTGTGTCACATATGTACCACTTTGCATGGTGCAAACATGATCCAAGGCACTCATAAATAAGCCCCCAAGTGTGGTGCTTATAGTGCAAAATGGTCATGTTTTAAACTGCTTTCATTCTCCTATTTACACTCTGTGATGAGACAGATTTTACCTATGCTCTTGCCTTCTCCCAGTGTTCCTAGTCCTCACCAATACTGCAATTTTGCTTGAGGGTATATTCCATTTGAGTGGAATTGGATGATCACTCTCGGCATGCGGAATATGGTTTCAGCCATTGGTCATCAGAATAGTTATGTAAGTAATTTTTGTCCCCGATCTCCATGTTTAAGTCTATTAAGGATTATGAGAAGGTAAGAGCAGAGCTAATGAAGTGGTTCACAGCAAGGGCTTTAACAAGAAATACAGAAAGAACCAATGTGCATTGTAGGTAATATCCCCTATTTGTACCTCCACCAATTAGTCAATTAGTACATCTAAAGAAAACATGATTAGGTTGATAATTCCATTTTCTGCACAGATGAAGGTCATTAAAAATTAATTAATAAAAAAAATGTGTTAGTAGATGATACTGCTATATACAAACATCTTGAAAACACTCCAAGTATCACATTTAGGAAGGCCTAAACAATCAAAGATGTTTTAGCAGAAAGCTTCTTACCTCTTCCAATATCTACCTCTTGGAAGGATTAAAAACCTGTTTTCCGACCATGTGGTAAGTTTGAGGTAAGCAGCTGTAGCATCATTGTAAGGAAATGCCTCCTTGGCATGGTTACCCCCTGACTTTTTGCCTTTGCTGATGCCAAGTTATGATTTGAAAGTGTGCTGAGGCCTGCTAACCAGGCTCCAGCACCAGTGTTCTTTCCCTAAAACTGTACCTTTGTCTCCACAATTGGCACACCCTGGTATCCAGGTAAGTCCCTTGTGACTGGTACCCCTGGTAACAAGGGCCCTGATGCCAGGGAAGGTCTCTAAGGGCTGCAGCATGTCTTATGCCACCCTGGGGACCCCTCACTCAGCACAGACACACTGCTTGCCAGCTTGTGTGTGCTGTTGGGGAGAAAATGACTAAGTCGACATGGTACTCCCCTCAGGGTGCCATGCCAACCTCACGCTGCCCATAGCATAGATAAGTCACCCCTCTAGCAGGCCTTACAGCCCTAAGGCAGGATGCACTATACCATAGGTGAGGGCATAAGTGCATGAGCACTATGCCCCTACAGTGTCTAAACAAAACCTTAGACATTGTAGGTGCAGGGTAGCCATAAGAATATATGGGCTGGGAGTCTGTCATACATGAACTCCACAGCAGCATAATGGCTACACTGAAAACTGGGAAGTTTGGTATTAAACTTCTCTGCACAATAAATGCACACTGATGCCAGTGTGCACTTTATTGTGAAATACACCCCAGAGGCCATCTTAGAGATGCCCCCTGAAAACATACCCGACTTCCAGTGTGGGCTGACTAGTTTTGCCATCCTGCCACACACCAGACATGTTGCTGGCCACATGGGGAGAGTGCCTTTGTCACTCTGTGGCTAGTAACAAAGCCTGTACTGGGTGGAGGTGCTTCTCACCTCCCCCTGCAGGAACTGTAACACCTGGCAGTGAGCCTCAAAGGCTCACCCCCTTTGTTACAGCGCCACAGGGCATCCCAGCTAGTGGAGATGCCCGCCCCCTCCGGTCACGGCCCCACTTTTGGCGGCAAGGCCGGAGGAGATAATGAGAAAAACAAGGAGGAGTCACTGGCCAGTCAGGACAACCCCTAAGGTGCCCTGAGCTGAGGTGACTCTGACTTTTAAAAATCCTCCATCTTGCAGATGGAGGATTCCCCCAATAGGATTAGGGATGTGCCCCCCTCCCCTCAGGGAGGAGGCACAAAGAGGGTGTACCCACCCTCAGGGCTAGTAGCCATTGGCTACTAACCCCCCAGACCTAAACACACCTCTAAATTGAGTATTTAGGGGCCCCCAGAACCAAGCAAGATAGATTCCTGCAACCTGAAGACGAAGAAGGACTGTTGACCTGAAGCCCTGCAGAGAAGACGGAGACACCAACTGCTTTGGCCCCAGCCCTACCGGCCTGTCTCCCCACTTCAAGAAAAACTGAAACAGCGACACATCCCCTAGGGTCCAGCGACCTCTGAAGCCTCAGAGGACTACCCTGCATCTAAAAGGACCAAGAGCTCCCGAGGACAGCGGCCCTCTTCCACAAAGACTGCAACTGTGCAACAAAGAAACAACTTTTAAAGGACTCCACGTTTCCCGCCGGAAGTGTGAGACTTTCCACTCTGCACCCGATGCCCCCGTCTCGACCTGCGGAGAAACAACACTACAGGGAGGACTCCCCGGTGACTGCGACCCTGTGAGTAGCCAGAGTTGACACCCCTGACCCCCCCCAGCGACGCCTGTAGACGGAATCCCGAGGCTCCCCCTGACCGCGACTGCCTGCTTCAAAGAACCCGACGACTGGTAAAGACACTGCACCCGCACCTCCCAGGACCTGCAGGATCTGACCTCCAGTGCAGAAGTGACCCCCAGGTGTCCCTCTCCCTTGCCCAGGTGGTGGCTACCCCAAGGAGCCCCCCCTTGCCTGCCTGCTTCGCTGAAGAGACCCCTGGGTCTCCCATTGAAACCTATTGCAAACCTGACGCCTGTTTGCACTCTGCACCCGGCTGCCCCAGTGCCGCTGAGGGTGTACTTTTTGTGCTGACTTGTGTCCCCCCCGGTGCCCTACAAAACCCCCCTGGTCTTCCCTCCAAAGTCGCGGGTACTTATCTGCTGGCAGACTGGAACCGGGGCACCCCCTTCTCCGTTGAAGTCTATGCGTTTTGGGCACCATTTTGACCTCTGCACCTGACCGGCCCTGAGCTGCTGGTGTGGTAACTTTGGGGTTGGCCTGAACCCCCAACGGTGGGCTACCTTGGACCCAACTTTGAACCCTGTAGGTGTTTTACTTACCTGCAAAACTAACCAAAACTTACCTCCCCCAGGAACTGTTGAAAATTGCACTGTCGAGTTTTAAAATAGCTTATTGCCATTTTTGCTAAAACTGTACATGACATTGTTTTGATTCAAAGTTCCTAAGATACCTGAGTGAAATACCTTTCATTTGAAGTATTACTTGTAAATCTTGAACCTGTGGTTCTTAAAATAAACTAAGAAAATATATTTTTCTAAATAAAAACCTATTGGTCTGGAATTGTCTTTTGAGTGTGTGTTCCTCATTTATTGCCTGTGTGTGTACAACAAATGCTTAACACTACCCTCTGATAAGCCTACTGCTCGACCACTCTTCCACAAAATAGAGCATTAGAATTATCTCTTTTTGCCACTATCTTACCTCTAAGGGGAACCCTTGGACTCTGTGCATGCTATTTCTTACTTTGAAATAGTACATACAGAGCCAACTTCCTACAATCATGATTATACAATACCATGTACCACACATAACTATGGAGTGTACAGCCATTAATTACATCAACTGTAATACTGATCATACCGCATACGTCATTACATATCCCTTTCAGAAGAGATACATTTGTAGTTCCTTGTTCTTGGTTATAATGCGTATCCTCAAACTCTTTAGGGCAGTCACTAAATGGGATCCCAAGTGCCTAATAACAACGCATTTAGAGAAATGCTACAAAACAGATTAGATTAGGGCAACCATTTTTGGCATAGACTGCCAAGTGTAGAGCATCTCAATATTTAAGAGAGAAAATAATGTTTTAAGGGATCAGTTCTAAAATTATAAAGTTGTTAAAAGTGAGTAATTGAACAAAAAGTTGATGGTCAAATTAGTGATTACTGTTTTTAAATGTATAGATAGATCAGTCGTTTTGAAGTTTTACTGTTTATTTTGTTCTTGGGACAAGTAGGCCCAGCACCCTGTAACATAATCTCTTCAGCTACCAGTATACACTTACGAAAGGGCATTGTCTGCAGTTAAGGCAGTATTTGTGTCCATAAGCTAATGTTGTTCAAACTCGTATTAGTAATTAATTAATGCAAACCTTTACTAATAGAGTGAGCGCTCTAAGGAAATGGTGTAAGCTTGGAGTTGGAATTTTAGGTACTATTTCTTCAAAGCATCTTTTAGTGAAATCTGTCAAAAAATATTCATGATGGAAAATCATTGTAACCATTTTCCACAAGATACTGCAAAATATTTAAATAAACAAGCATTAGAAAAGCCAATAGGTCTGACATTGGTGGCCAGTATTTTGCTTTATTGTTGTGGGAGCTTCCATGCCCTCCCCATTATAAAAAAAAACACTGACAAAAAGCAAAAGTATTTTTGGTCTCAAAAAGCACACATTGCCACAGAGGTTCCTGACACTGAACAAAAATGTGTGTGCCAATATGCTCCTTGTGAAAGAGAAGAATGCTTCATGGGGAAGTCAGCTGATCGATGGAGAGTTAACATTTTAATGATTATAAAAGATTCTGGTAAAGGTCAGACCAAATGAGATGCTCAATTCTTAAAGAAAGTTATAAAAGTGTACTTATGGTAGGGGGCGTGGCTTCGGGCGTCAAGATGGCAGTCGCACTCTGAGAGTGCTCTGGACCCCTCCGCCATCCGCCCGAAGAAACTGCTGATTTCTGACCTGGTGGTGCCTCTCTAGCCGCTCCTACGGACTCCCTGGTCCTTGGGGACCCCGACGGGCTGCGAGGCGGCGGGAGGCGTGTCTGATCGCTTGCCGCAACCCGATCCGGCCTGCGGATCAAGATGGCGGCGGGAGCCGGGGCCGCCTGGCGCACCTTGAGCTGGGATGCCGGGTCCCGAATGCGGGCGTACTGAGCAGCTGATGCTGTGAATGGTGAGGAGAGGAGCTGGCGCTACGATCCGGAGCGCGACTCCCCGTGGATTGAGAGGGGAGTCGCGGCAGCACCCGGAAGGGGGAATCCCGGCCGCCCGAGCCGCATTTGTGTGCTCCGGCCCGACGGGGCTGAGCGCTCAGTGCCGCTGCCGTTGGGCTCTGCGCGAAGAGCCGACCGCGCACTACACCGAGGGAGAGGGGCCTCCCTTTTCTTTATATTAAATTGGGGGGCCGCCCGGCGCGACTTGGATCGGGACGCCGGATCCTAAATGCGGCCGCATTGACCAGCTGACGCCGCAAACAGTGAGAAGAAGAGCCGGCGCTACGATCCGGAGCGCGACTCCCCGTGGATTGTGAGGGGAGGCGCGGCAGCAACTGGAAGGGGGAATCCTGGCTGCCCAAGCCACTTCCGTGTGCTCCGGCCATGCGGGTCCGAACGCCGAGTGCCGCTGCGATTGGGCTCTGTGCGAAGAGCCAGCCACGCATTACATCGAGGGAGAGGAGCCCCTCTCTACTTAACTTCCCTCCCGAGGATCACTGGACTGGAGAGGCTCCGAGGTCTCCGGGTATTCTTGAACTGGTGGAACTTGATGGAATTGGAGAGGGCCGATTGATTCCCCGAGGCCTCTTCGCCCTGCTTGGAGGCACGGCCTGGCCGGAGCGGGGGCAGACGCGCAGCTGTTGGGCCCTATACAGGGATCTGGGACTCTGTAAAGCCTCCTGTGATGGCGAGAGCATATCAGTGAGCCCTCTTCAGGGGCACTCCTTTTGAGACCCCGGAGTGAGAGGGAGCTCGAAGTGGCTGGAGCTCGAAAGTACTTACCACAGTACTTACCACAGGATAAATCTTAGGCCCGACCTGGCTCCCTGAGGCAAGATGGGGAAGGATAGAGCGACCAAGCAACCTCCGGCCTCCCAACAGACGATTGACCAGTTCACTACACCGCCAGGCCCACGGGGATGGAGACGCGACAGCTGGGGCCACGGCGCTGGATGGAGTGAGTGCTATCCTCCAAGCAATTCAATCTTCGCAGTCGGCTGTAGAGACCAGGATCGGCGAGGTGCGGGGGATGTGGGCCTCATCAGGCAGGACCTCAGAAACGCAGTGGGACGAATTACCGAGGTGGAAGGTCGGGTCTCCCAGACCGAGGATGAACTAGTCGACCTTAGAACTAAAGTGGCCCAATTGCAGACTCGGACCAGTGAGTTGCACCGCCGCGCTGAAGAAAATCGCTTGAGACGCAACAATCTGCGCCTCATCGGGTTCCCGGAAGGAGCAGAAGAAGACAAGGCTTCCGAATTCTTGGAGCGTTGCATCATGACCTGGATGCCAGACCAAATTCTCTCACCTTGGTTTGCAATTGAACGCGCCCACAGGGCCCTCGCTCCACGCCCTCCTCCAGGTGGCCCAAAACAATCAATCAATCAATCAATCACAACATTTGTAAAGCGCACTACGTACCCGTTATCGTTTCAAGGTGCTGAAAAAGGGGGGGGGGTGCTGCTACTGGTCGAAGAGCCAGGTCTTAAGAAGTCTCCTGAAGGTGAGAAGGTCCTGGGTCTGTCGCAGAGAGGTTGGGAGGGTGTTCCAGGTCTTGGCGGCAAGGTAGGAGAAGAATCTGCCACCGGAGGTCTTGCGCTGGATGCGGGGAACGATGGCGAGGGCGAGGTTAGCAGAGCGGAGTTGGCGGGTGGGGGCGTAGAAGTTGAGTCTGTAGTTCAGGTAGGCTGGTCCGGCGTTGTGGAGTGCCTTGTGAGCGTGGGTGAGGAGCTTGAAGGTGATCCTCTTGTCCACGGGGAGCCAGTGGAGGTATCTCAGGTGGTGGGAGATGTGGCAGTGGCGGGGTACGTCGAGGACCAGTCGGGCGGAGGTGTTTTGGATGCGTTGGAGGCGTCGGAAGTCTTTTTCTGGGATGCCTGTGTAGAGTGCGTTGCCGTAGTCTAGTCTGCTGCTGACGAGGGCCTGGGTCACCGTTCTTCTGGTTTCCGTTGGGATCCATTTGTAGATTCTACGGAGCATGCGGAGGGTGTTGTAGCAGGAGGAGGAAACTGCTTTGACCTGTTTGGACATGGTGAGGGCGGATTCGAGGACGAAACCCAGATTGCGTGCGTGGTTGGCTGGCATTGGCGGGGCTCCCAGCGAAGTGGGCCACCAGGAGTTGTCCTAGGCGGAGGGGGTGCGTCCGAGGATGAGGACCTCCGTCTTGTCGGAGTACAATTTCAGGCGGCTGTGTCTCATCCACTCAGCGATGGACTTCATTCCCTCGTGGAGGTTGGCTTTGGCGGTGTGTGGGTGTTTGGTGAGGGAGAGGATGAGCTGGGTGTCGTCGGCGTAAGAGAGAATGTTGAGGTTGTGCTGACGGGCCAGTTGTGCGAGGGGGGCCATGTAGATGTTGAACAGCGTCGGGCTCAGTGAGGAGCCTTGGGGTACGCCGCAGATGATGTTGGTGGCTTCGGAGCGGAAGGGTGGGAGGCGGACTCTCTGGGTTCTGCCGGAGAGGAATGAGGAGATCCAGTTGAGGGCTTTTTCTTGTGTTCCGGCTTCGTGGAGGCGTGTTAATAGGGTGCGATGGCAGACCGTGTCGAAGGCTGCGGATAGGTCCAGGAGCATGAGGGCTGATGTTTTGCCGTTGTCCATTTGCTGTCTGATGTCATCTGTGGCAGCGAGGAGTGCTGTCTCGGTGCTGTGGTTGCATCTGAAACCGGACTGGGAGGAGTCCAGGATGGAGTTGTCCTCGAGGTGGTGGGTAAGCTGAGCGTTGACGATCTTCTCGGTGACCTTCGCCGGGAAAGGGAGCAGGGAGATCGGTCGGAAGTTTTTGAGGTCGTTGGGGTCTGCCTTGGGCTTCTTAAGGAGGGCGTGGATTTCAGCATGCTTCCAGCTTTCCGGGAAAGTTGCGGTTTCGAAGGATAGGTTGATGACCTTTCAAAGTTGGGGGGCGATGGTAGAGTCGGCTTTGTTGTAAACGTGGTGGGGGCATGGGTCCGAAGAGGATCCTGAGTGGATGGAGTTCATGATCCTGCGTGTTTCAGTGTCGTCTACGTGGGTCCAGGTGGTCAGGCGGTTGGTGCAGGTGGAGTTTCCGGGGGTGGGGTCTGACGGAGGCGTGGTGTTGAGGCTGTCGTGGATGTCGGTGATCTTTTGATAGAAAAAGGTGGACAGGGCGTCGCAGAGTTCTTGGGATGGTGGGATGTCGTTGACGTTGGCGCTGGGGTTGGAGAGCTCTTTCATGATGCAGAACAGTTCTTTGCTGTCGTGTGCGTTGTTGTTCAGGCGTTCTGTGAAGTGGGATCGTTTGGCGAGTCTGATTAGCTGGTGGTGCTTGCGGGTGGCCTCCTTGTGGGCTGACAGGCTGTCGGGTGTGTGTTCGACCGATGATTGCGCGCTTTCTCAACTGTAAAGACCGTGACAATGTCCTTAAGGAAGCCAGGCGCTCTGAAGACCTTCACTGGGATAATCACAAGATCTTAATATTTCCAGACTACACTTGTGAAGTCCAAACCCGTCGCCGGTCATATGAACAGGTTAAACAAAAACTTAGAGCGATGCAACTTTCATATATGCTCCTCTTCCCTGCAAGGCTTAAAGTCCTTATGGACGGAAAGGCGTATTTCTTTGAATCCCCTGAGGAGGCGTGGGACTGGCTGACCGAGGGGGGCGTTGGGGCTCAGAGGGGACCCCTGGGACCGACAGGGAGACCTTCCGGAGGAGGGCTCCCCCCTGATGGGAGCTCGGAGGAGCCGGAGATGCACAAGGTCTCGGCGAGGGAGGCAAAGGGGCTCTGACAATCCCTCAGACAGAGAGGTGGCTTGGGACCCCAGTTCTCAAATAGAGGAGGTCCCTGCTGCGACCCCAGAGGCCCGGGACACGACACGGGCCGCAGATGACGACCGGCTGAGCCAATCCCCAGTGCTCGGCTGACACGAGACACTCGGCCTACATCATGGTGCACAGAGATTGACCATCGCTGCCTGGTGTTTGTACCCGCAGACCCAGGGGGAAGCCTTATCCGCAGCTTATCGTCTCTCTGTTGCTAGTCACATATGGCTTGGCTTCCGATTGTTGATTGCAGATGATCCGATTGAATGAAGGGGTCCACCACTCCACTCCAACGACAGTCCTTCTGGCTGTGTTGTTTTGGTTGGGTAATTGGGCGACAGATGCTTCCTGGGTAGAAGTATGGGGTGGGGGACGGTTGGGGGTGAGAAGTTTGAAATGGGGTTATATAGAAGTGTTTTAATAAGTTTCCGTTGTTGTATTAGTATTTCAATGTTAAATTTGAAACGGTCGTCCCTACACCTACTGACAGCCACTCGACAATCTATGATACCCACGCAGCCCACGCTTGGCCCTCACTGACACAGGCCATCTCATGGAATGTGAACGGTCTGTTAAATAAGATCAAGAGGTCCGCAGTATTTAAGATTCTCCGCAGGTACTCCCCCTCGGTGGTCTTACTACAAGAAACCCATCTCCTTGGGTCTAAGTGCCCCATGTTAGCATGAGGGGGATATGACAGGGTCTTTCACGCGGGCTTCTCCAGAGGCTCTAGAGGGGTGGCCATTCTACTCCACCGTTCGCTACCCATGGTGATTACAGCCACACACTCTGACCCGCAGGGCAGATTTGTAGCAGTCACAGGGTCGCTCTACGGTTTACCATTCAATCTTGTAAGTGCATATGCTCCCCCAGCTGGACTTGATACCTTCCTACTTGCACTCCGTCAGGTGGTGGCGGGACTCCCTCAGGGAACCACACTAATAGGAGGGGACTTTAACACTGTTCTTGATCCCAAGCTGGATGTCTCCGGTAGTGTTACTGCTAGCAAATCCAGCCGTGCATCGATCCTCGGTGACTGGACTGAGAGTCTCGGCCTATGCAAGGTATGGAGAACCTGGCATCCTAGGAAGCGTCAATACACACACACACGTCAGCCGCCCACCAGACGCACGCCAGAATAGATCTTGTGTTTATGCCCGCCATAGACATCGTTAACGTCACTGGGGCAGAGATACTGCCACGTGGAGTCTCAGACCACGCGCCAGTGCGGATCCGGCTGGGTGGTGCGGACCCCACCAGACGCCTGGTGTGGCGTCTGAATGCTTGGTACCTACAGGATAACGACTACACTCTTGAGGTTAGAGATCATCTTGTTCAATACTTTGAACAGAACCTGGGGTCGGTTCAGTCTTCAGGTATAGTGTGGGCGCATGCAAAGCTACTCTTAGAGGACGTGCCAAATATCTCCTTCGCACGTGCGAGCGCACTTGTAACTTGCGAGTGTCAGAACTGGAAGCTAGAGCGTTATGCCTGGAGTGCCAGCAAATGACCTCCGCGTCGGCCTCTAGCTTGAGGCAGTTCACCATTGTTAGAGACGAAATCAAACACTTAGTGTTAGAATCAGCAAAACACATTTGGAGAGCATCAGCCGCCCGAGTGTATGGCTGGGGAGAAAAAAATGAGAAGCTTTTACACTGGCTGGCCACCCGCCCACTGGCTAATAGAGTCATAACCGAAATCATGGAGGACTCGGGCGCTCTCTCTAGGACACCCAACGAAATTGCACAGAGCTTTGCCTCCTATTTGCCTCACAGAGCACCCCTGGCCTCCTGTTGAAAGGGAATCCCCTCTTCTAAACAATATAACTCCCCCCTGAGTGTCCCAAGCGACAAGGGATAGCCTGGACGAGCCTTGCGGAAATCACCGAGGCAATTGCTAACTTGGCGTCGGACAAGACCCCAGGGCCAGATGGATTCCCGGCAGAGTTATACAGTAGATGTGGCAATATATTGGGTCCCCACCTGCTCAGTATGTATGAGGAAGCGGAAAGACAGGGCTGTTTCCCCTATGGAATCCACCAGGCCACAGTTGTAGTGATCCCTAAGACCCAACCCCCAGCGCGACATTGCTCGGCATATCGGTCCATTTCGCTTTTAAACACTGAGATCAAAGTACTGTCCTCAATTCTTGCTTCCAGGCTGAGAGAAGTAATGCCCTTGTTAATACACCCTGACCAATGCGGCTTCATGCCCACGCGTAGCACTAGACACTGCATTAGACGTCTACACCTGGCCTTGGCGCATCGCAGGACCCTGTCTCATTCCCCTTTGGCTCTACTCCTGCTCGACTTTGAAAAGCTTTGATACGGTAGACTGGTCCTACCTCGACTGCGTTCTGCAAGGGAACGGACTTGGGCCTAGATTCCGAGGCCTGGTGAGATTACTCGATTACTCTATTCCAACCGACTGCCCGGGTCCAAGTGAACGGAGTGGTCTCCGACCCGTTCCACATTGGTCGTGGCACCTGACAGGGATGCCCATTGTCCCCCCTACTCTTCGCGCTAACAATAGAACCCCTGGCGAATTTGCTACAAGAGGACCCCCTGATCGAAGATTGGTCCTGGCCCGCTGGCCCGGAGGACCGTGTGGCACTGTATGAGGACGATGTCCTCCTGTATATCTCTAACCCAGCCAATAGTGGCCCTTGCATCCTACAGATCCTGGGCCTCTTCTCGGAGGCCTCAGGACTGATTCTAAATCCTAGTAAATCTCTGTTGGTCCCCCTGCACCACTCCAGAGACTGTGTTGACTGGCAACAAAATATCCCAGTTCGGAGAAACAGTTTTAAATACCTGGGAGTACATGTCTCACTGCTCCCTGAGCTAACATGGGAGCTTAACGTCACACCACTTACTAGAAGAATTAAGAACGACCTCCAGTGTTGGAGGACCCTCCCCCTTAACTTGCTCGGAAGAATAGGGCTCTACAAAATGATGATCCTTCCCAGACTCCTCTATTTAATGCAAAATTTTCCGCACCCTATCCCCATGAGATGGTTCAGGGAGATGGACACGATGGCATGCCAATTCTTATGGAGCGGCCCCAGACTAGCACTCAAAACTTGCCAAGAGACGTTTACGATGGGGGGTTGGGTATGTCCAATATCTATTATTACCACATTGCGATGCACCTGCTTGTGGTCAACGACTGGATGGGGGGTGGATGGACGGACCCAGCATTTCGACTGGGACTCCAGACGCTAAACTATCCGCTGATCTTTGACACCCTGTACGGTGGTCCGATCTCCCGAGACATCCCAGATGTGACCAGGGTGATATTGCTGGGATGGTGAGCAGCCCAGAAAGTGTCGGGATGGTGGGGGCCCCTCACCCGGCAGACCCCGCTATGGCATGGGAAATACTTGACAGAGGTTGCTTGCCTGAAGGGATTCCAGAGGTGGGACACTATAGGTATCTCCACTCTGGGCGATGTATGGTCACACATGCGGTCCTTTGAGGAACTCCAGACACTCTTCTCATTAAATAGGAAGCAGTTCCACTACTATCTCCAGCTTCGGCATGCCCTACTAGTACACACCCGAGCAGGGGACAGTATACCTGAGCGTAGCCCTATGGAGGCGAAGGTCCTGATGGGGAGCCTGGGCCGAGATGGAGTCTCCCAGATTTACCGCGCCCTGATTGCCAACACTACCGGTTCCCTGGAGGGACTTCGCCAGAGATGGGAGGAATGGGTGGGTTCCATGGAGGAGGAGGTCTGGACTGAGGCACTAATGGCCCCTCGACTCTAAGAATGGCTACTCGATTCCGACTGATACAGACCCTCTACCTCCACACTGCATGTCTTACACCCTCTAAACTGCACAGAGCGGGCCTTCGGCCCACAGCCGACTGCCTCCGATGTATGAATCCAGAGGCCGACTTCTTCCACATGGTATGGACATGCCCAGTCATAGCGATCTACTTGAGGGCGGTTGTACGGGAGGTCTCTGGGGTCTTACAGGAAGAGATAGAGAGGGCTCCGTTGCCACTCCTACTAGGGATCATGGGAGATGTTGGAATAAGAAGACCAGACCGAACTTTCTTAGGGGTGGCTTGCCTAGTGGCTAAGAGAGATATAATGGCTGACTGGAAGGCCGGGGTTGCACCGGCATTTACCAAATGGAGGCGAGGGGTGGACTGGTGTGCACAGCGGGAAAAACTGGTATAAGCGGCTAGAGGATGTCCGAATAAATACAATAAGGTGTGGGGGAAGTGGGAAGCCGCGTCATGTACTTAACCTATGTTACCGAGCGGCACCGAGACGGGGAGGATCGATGGGAGGCTCCCCCACTCCGCTCCCCCACTCCTCTCCCCACCTGGCCTGATGTGCTGAATTCATAATGTTAACCCATAAGTGCTGTGTACTAACAACTTTTATAGTGTCTTGACTGGGTCTATGGGACCGACCGTCTTTGGGTGCTCGTTGGTACCAAGTTGTATATATGTATCATTGTTTCACTTTTCTGCAAAATCAATAAAAATGTCTTTATCAAAAGTGTACTTATGGTATAAGTCCTTGCATCAATGTAGATATAGAGCTTTCCTGAATTCCCAAGAATTTATTGAAGTAGGCGAAGAAATTGTACTCCTAGAAAATATTTGTGAACTCTATGTTAGCACAAGCAAATATGCATGCGCAGATTTGCTCATGTGAAAATCTGTTGAGCATTTTCAAGTTCACTTTCCCTCCACCCACTTTTTTTCCAACCCCAGAAGAAGTTTTATTTCTGCCCTTGTCAAGGAGTAAATGTCCAACCTTACTCAGTATGGGAAAGGATTAGACAAAAGCTGGTGAAAATCCCCTGAAATATACTAGTTAGTGGCTTGTACAGATTCAAAAGGGCACTCCAGCCTTGGAACAATTGCGTACTGCTAACTCCAGTCCCAGCATGCAGATTGCCTGAAAGGTGGTAGAATAAGAGAATCAGTAGTATTCAAACTTAACTATAGTATGAACCCTGGGAGTCTCAGAGAGACTATTATCAGAGCTCCCTTATAATGAGATTGCTGCCATAATTTGTCACCCTACTACATGGCACTAAAGGGTAAAGTGGATTTTGTTTCAGGGCAAGTCAATCTATGAAGCAACCTGTCCCATGGAAAATAGACATTTTATTGGATTCCACAGGATAGATAGATAGGTTGATAGATAGATACTCTTCCCACTCTTAATTATTTCGTTTTGAAGTAATTCTGAGAATATCACTTACCAGACAAGGGATATAAGCCCAAATGAATATTGGTACCATGGATCAGCCAATTAAAACGTACTAATAAATAAATATATATGATTTTCAAATTACTTTTACTTTATTCCTCAGCCCTATATTGTGTCAAGTAAAATGTATTGATTGAAAACGTGTCAGGAATAGGGAAAGTCATCATGTTACTAAAATATACAAAATGTGGACAATGGGGCTTGGAAACAAACACATGTAATGTGTTTGAGCACATTTAAAGCGTTCTAGGAGGGCATGGTTCAGGAATCAGTTATGGCATTATTTATGCTTTGTGTGTGTGAGTTACTTTCGTCTTTAACCATAATATTTTCAAGAGGCTAAATGAAGATATTTTTTTCCATTTCGACTTCCGTGGTGTGCTTTTGGTACATGTTATATTTCCCATTAACATACTTTTTGCTTATAATTTGCACGTCTTTCATATTTTTATTTTTTTGTATATACTTGGCAGTAGGCTCAAGTTATATTCTTTTGTCTGAGTTTGGTTTACATTCCTACCTAAAAAGTATAATTTCTTTGGATAGAAAATGCATAATTATAGAAGAATCAATGAGGAGGTTGCATTAACAGTATTCATTCCAAACCCGTAGTATGAAGGATATGCAAGTTTTACTTTGACAGAAACTTTGACATCTGCGAGGAGCTGAGAGACACTATACCCTGGTCCATGCTATAATTATTACAATTCTAAACACAGGCTTGGTGGACAGCAGGTACAATGTCAGCTTGCCCTGCAAATCTCAAGCATTGACGACTTTTGGAAAGGGCAGATAATTATGTCTCACAATAGTCCACAGGTTGACGTGTACCTTCTGTAGCTTGACTAAAATTAGAGCAACAGTTAGCATGCAGCAGTTGAGCTGGAACAATTTTATGACTGGGGGTGTTGGTCAGAGGCATGGAATCACTAAAATTGTAGGTGTCTCTAAACATCATTTTTTTATCTGAGCGAGCGATTGTAGCAGATAAACAAAAAGCTTTGTGGGGAGCTGTGTGTCTGTGGGGGTAAGGAGAAGAATCAGTTGGCTATCCAAGACATTGTTGCCACATTGTGGTTCTTCGAGGCTTTATACAGCAATGTTCTCGAACTTATGAGTAAACTGTGTCAATTCCTACTCATGGAAGGATATATTTAATAGAGGCCATTAATAATTCAGAGTGAGTTTAGCCCTGCCTGCAAACAAGGGTTAAATAAGTGTGTATTGGTTTGTTGTCTCACTGACTTCAACACTTGCCTGCCATCATACTCCATGATTAAGAGGCTCAAATGACAATGAGCCTCATTATTCATAGGTCTAATCTTTAAACAGAAGCCATTTTTCACATTGGTGCCATTCATGTGTCTCATTCTTCCATTTTCCTTAGCACTCACTTATGGCACATTCCTGTCCTCTTCCACAGGCTGGCACACAATTGCTTGCCATGCGCCAACACAGGCACCCATGCACCATGGTGCCAGGGTGTCTGCATTGTAGAGAGGATTGTTTTTGTGCAGAAAGGGACAACGTCCTGCACAAAAACAATCAATGGAGGTGATCTCCTCTTACTCTGTCTGCTGCATGGCGGTGATTTCCTCTTACTATGTGTGCTGCAGAATGCAGCACACAAAGAGGAAGAAACGAGGAGAAATAATGTTATTTCTCCTTGCTGCACCTCCCTTGCACCTCCCTTTGGGAGGCAGAGGCTTTTGACGCCTTCCCAGGTTTACAGCATGTTGTAAAGAGTGTATATGACATGCTTTCACTATGAATTCTTTCTATGCAATAAAAAAATATATTCCGTGTATTTTTACGGAATGATGATTTTAAATGCATGGTTTTGGGCTACTTTCCTACAAAGATAAATGTGCTACAAGATACAGAACAAAAAAATCTATTCATCCCTGTTTTAGTTCCTAATGCTTAAATAAGGATATTTAGGCCCTCATTACGACCCTGGCGGTTGGTGATAAAGTGGTGGTAATACCGCCAACAGGCTGGTGGTAACTACCACCAAATTATGACCATTGCGGAAACAATCTACGAAAGACAGCCAATGTACCACACTGACCACCAGGACGGAAACAACAGTCACCACTCGGTAGCCTCCTACAGCCAGGCGGAAGTCAATGTTCCGCCCACCATATTCCAACAACATAATCCGCCACCTTTTCCAGGGCAGTACCAACGACATCAAAAGCCTGGCAGAAACTGAGCTGAGAAGTGAAAGGACTCACCTTTGGAGACACATGGAAAGAACCACGCTGCCATGGAACCTGAACTGCATGTTTTTCCTATGAAATTCTATGTTCTGCTCCACCACAAACACCAACGCCGGTGACGACGTGAGTACAGCCGCCTAGCACACAAGGGAGGGGGGAGGAAAAAGAGAGTGACACACACATGCACAACACACACCCCACACACTCACACCATACACACAACTGGATGCATTAAAAAATCAATTTGACCCTGTAACTCGGCTGAATAATGCAAGGACAAAACAATTTCGCCAAAGTGTTTGTAATAAGATCAATACAGTACAAATAATAAGTTAGGCAAGATAATAGATATATACATATGTACAGAAAAAGGGACACAGCCCAGTCCTCAATTTTCATGGGCCACATGGCCACAAGCCAAAGTCTAAAGCCACACCTGTCACCTGCTTCAACACGGAGAGAAAACTGCATGGGGATCAGTTAGTAAATAGGCAGGTACCTCAGGGGGACGGGGGATGGGGAGGCACCATATATAGCCAGGATATGTAACAAGATCACTGGTTCTGGAGGGGGCAACGTGCCCTGTGCTTGATCCTGGGGAGTGCAAGGTCACAGTCTCTCAGGTGGGTGTCCTCCTACCCACTGGTTCTGGAGGGGGCAACGTGCCCTGTGCTTGATCCTGGGGAGTGATGGGCCAAAGTCTCTCAGGTGGGTGTCATACCTACTGGTTCTGGAGGGGGTAAGGTGCCCTGTGCTTGATCCTGTGGAGTGATGGGCCACAGTCTCTCAGGTGGGTGTCATGCCCACTGGTTCTGGAGGGGGCAACATGCCCTGTGCTTGATCCTGGGGAGAGATGGGCCACAGTCTCTCAGGTGGGTATCATACTCACTGGTTCTGGAGGAGGCAACGTGCCCTGTGCTTGATCCTGGAGAGTTCAAGGGCACAGTCTCTCAGGTGGGTTTCATACCCACTGGTTCTGGAGGGGCCAACATGCCCTGTGCTTGATCCTGTGGAGTGATGGGCCACATTCTCTCATGTGGGTGTCATACCCACTGGTTCTGGAGTGGACAGGCCGCACAGCAGCCCATGGAGGCAGGACTACATACTGTCCGCCGGCGGTGATGGCTGCACAGTGGTGGTGCTGCTGGTGGGGGAAGGCTCCTGCCCATCCCCTGCAACTTCGGATGGCTGCACAGTGGGGTGCTGCTGGTGGGGGGAGGCTCCTGTCCATCCCCTGCAACCTCGGATGGCTGCACAGTAGTGGTGCTGCTGTTGGGGGGAGGCTCCGGCCCATCCCCTGCAACTTCGGACTGCTGCACAACCATGGTTGGTGGTGGGGGCTCCGTCACAGTTCCTGGTCCAGGCTCCTTGCCCTTCCTGCCTGCTGATGCAGGCTCCTTGCTCTTTCTGCCTGCTGGTGCAGGCTCCTTGCTCTTCCTGCCTGCTGGGGCAGACTCCTTGGCCTTTTGTGTGGAAAGTGCAGGCTTCTTGCCCTTCTTGCCAGCTGGTGCAGTCTCCCTCCCCTTTAGGCTGGCTGGTGCAGGCTCCTTCCCCTTCAGTACATGTTGTCTGGATCCCTTTGCACCAAGAGAGGGTGCGGTTAGGACTGGGCCTGTGGACTGTGTGGCTGAGGTGCTTGGCTGGGTTCTTCCTACCCTGGCCATACATGCAGGACAGGGGTGGAGGGGTAGGGAAGAGGTCAATGGTGGATAGGAAAAGTTTTTTAGGCACATTGGGGAGGGAAGAGCGAGAAGGAATGGGAGTGGAGGATGAGGGAGTGGTTGTTGGAGGTGTCTGTCTGCTGCTTTTGGGTGCAGGTGCATGGGCTGTATGCTGTTGTGAGGTGGATGGCTGTTGGGTGTCTGAGTGCTTGTGTTTGTGTACCTTAGAAGGGGGGACAGTCACAGTGGGAGAGGACACAGGGGATGTGTGCATGGCTGTTGTGGAGGTGTCTGCCAGTGAGGTGTGTGTTCTGCTTGGTGTGGTGATGATGCTGGTAGTGGATGATGATGTAGTGTATGATGGTGTGAATGTAGACGTGGCTGGGAGGGAGGTGGTGGGGGGAGACAGTGGAAATAGTGGATGTTGGTGTGTCTGCAACTAGATGGTGTTTGTGTGAGTGCCTGTGAGATGAAGTGTGGTGCTTGAGTTTGGATGTGACACTATTGGGTGTTGCCTTGTGTGCATGCTCGTCTGTATGTGTACTTGGGATAGGCTGGGATTGAGGGGAATGGGACTGATCAGTGGAAGTTGTAGGGGGGACGGTAGATCCAGGGACAATGGCTGGCATCAGAGGGGAGGCTTGAGCCTGAATTGATCTCTGTTGGGCCGCCAATCCAGTGTGAATGCCCTCCAGGAATGCATTAGATGAGTGCACCTGGGCTGCCAACCCCTGGATGGCATTCACAATGGTCGACTGCCCTACAGAGATGGATCTCAGGAGGCCAATAGCCTCCTCACTCAGGGCAGCAGGGCTAACGGGTGCAGGGCTTGAGGTGCCTGGGGCGAAGGAGATGCCCACCCTCCTGGGTGAGCGGGTACGGGCAACTTGATGAGGGGCTGCTGGGAGGGTGGTGCTGGTACGGGGTGGCGGCTGTGTCTGTAGCTGGGGTGGTCACAGAAGTGTCGGCCACCACCAGGGAGCTTCCATCGGAGGAGGTATCTGTGTCAGAACTTTCCCCTCCAGTCTCCGCCATGGTGCTCCTCTCGCCTTCCGTCCCACTGGTGCCCTCAGCGTCGGCGGATTCTGCCTCCTTGGTCCTGTGGGATGTAGCTCCCTCCATCGTCGGTGCCTCTGCTCCTCTGCCAGATGCTAATGCACATAAGGACAGGATGACAAAGCAAGAAAGGGGGGAAGAGACAAAGGATACACTGGGTCAATGACTGCACCAACACCACCGCTGGCGTACACAGCACACTCACACACAGGGAACAGGCCTACGCAATATGCATTGCATGACCAGAGAAATAGTTAGCCACCAAGGCATGAGGAGAGGCTCACACCGCCAAATGCATCACACCTGGGACCCACACAGCCCTGACCTGTAGTGGATGCCTACGAGCTAGGAAGAAAATGTTTACCTTCTGAACCCTAGCCACCAGGGGGCCTATGCTGTATTGTAAGGCCTGGCCTAGGGGCACCCACTGACACACATCCTCCACCCTGATACCACCCTACCATGCATAAGTTGTAATGATGGGCACTGTACTCACCCCCTTGTTGCTGCTGTGATGCCCTCAAGTGCCTATCCAACTCTGGATAGGCCACCGCCAGTATGCGGGCCATCAGGGGGGTCAGGGTTCGACGGGCACCCCTTCCTCGTTGGGAGGCTATCCCCAGCTGAACCTCTGCCGTCTTCTGTGCCCAGCGTCTCAGGCCCTCCTACTGTTTGCGATGGTGGGTGCTCCACCTGCCATAGACCCCAGGGTCCGCACCTCCTTGGCGGTGGGCCTCTTTTGATGGGTGCTGACCTGCAGAGGCAATACACACAGGAAAATAGATTTAGACAAACAGTCCTGCCTGTTACACATTTGGCCCACCATACCCCTTCACGTCACCATTTACACACACATGGCCCAACACACAACCTAGAGGACATCCACCCATCCCCCTTACACAAGGCCTCACACACAAAACTCCATGCATTAATGCCACATGCATTGTGCTCACAGTGTACGCACCTGTTGGTCTGGAGGCCAGTACAGCAGTCCGTACTGGGGTAGGACCCCATCCACCAGTCTCTCCAACTCTTCCGAAGTGAAGGCTGGGGCCCTTTCCCTGGTCACACGGGCCATGGTACGTTCCAGACACAGGTCACAGCAGCACATGCAGTGTAGGTCCTCTCCTATAGAAGGTCAGGAAACAAGTGAGGAATCAGATAGAAAATGGCGGTCATGTCCGCGGCGGTGCATACCGTCACCACCAGCATAGATCACCATTGCCCACTGTAACCCATAGGGCCCAATGTTAACCAATGAAGAGTTGCATGGCGGTTCCCGACCACGTCCCGCAGCGGCACACAACGTCAGCGGAATCACCTCACTTCCACCTGTCCCTCTTCATAGGACAGGCGGATGCTATTTCAGAGGTGGGGGCAGGCCCTGGAATAATGCTGTGTCACAGGAGATATTAGCACATACTGGACACATCACAATGACCCATTTCATGTTTATAGGATGCAAAGTTATTTTCTAGTTCCATTTTTCAGTTTGTGACAGCCTCCTCAATCTTTTGTCCCTTAGATACCTACCGCTGTGGATGAATAGGAGATGGAGACATACCCCCATGTACAGACCCCTGTTGGACTTGGCAACACTGGAGGACAGGCACATTATCCACACCTATAGACCTGACAGGGCCACAATCACAGAGCTGTGTGCCCAATTGTAGCCTGACCTGATATCTGCTATCCGTCACTCCACTGGGAACCCCCCTCTTGTGCAAGTGCTATCTGTAATCCATTTCCTGGCAACTGGTTCTTTCCAAGTGACAGTGGACCTGGCAGCAGGAATGTCACAGCCAATGTTCTCAATAGTGCTGACAAGAGTGTAGTCTGCCCTGATAAAACACATATGCTGCTACATTGTTTTCCCCCAGGCTGAGGATTTGGCCACTGTGAAGGCCGAGTTTTATGCAATGGGACATATTCCCAACATAATTGGGGCGATTGATGGAACACATATTGCATTTGTCACCCCCGCCAGAATGAACAGGTGTTCAGGAATCGTAAGAGTTTCCACTCTATGAATGTTCAGATGGTGTGCTTGGCGGACCAGTACATCTCTCACGTCAGTGCTAAGTATCCTGGGTCAGTGCATGATGCCTTTGTCCTAAGGAATAGCAGCTTCCCAAATGTGATGGCCCAACTACAGAGGTAAAGGGTGTGGCTAATAGGTGAGCCCTCGTTCCCACCCAGTACATGTTGGAGTATGGGTATGGTGTGGGCCATATAGAATGGTGTGTGGCTAAATATTGTCCCTCAATATTTGCAGCTGACTCTGATTACCCAAACCTATCATGGCTGCTGACCCCTGTGAGGAATGCCAGGACAAGGGCAGAAGAACGTTATAAAGAGGCACATGGGAAAACCAGAAGGATCATTGAAAGGACCTTTGGCCTCCTGAAGGCCAGGTTCCAGTGCCTCCATCTAACAGGTGGATCCCTGTGCTACTTACCCAAGAAGGTCTGCCAGATAGTGGTGGCATGCTGCATGTTGCATAACCTGGCCCTCAGATGCCATGTCCCATTCCTGCAGGAGGAGGAGGCTGGAGATGCCCGTGTGGCAGCAGTTGACCATGTGGACATTGAGGATGAGGAGGTGGAGGATGAGGATGAGGACAACTGAACAAATGTGATCCAACAATACTTCCAATGACACATTGGTAGGACAGTGTTACTTCACATTTCAATTACATGTGTTTTAAATTGTGTGGCAATGGCATACTGATATTTTCAATGGCTATGCCCACTTACTGTTCCCTCTGGCAATTCATTTTGCAGATGTTGGTGACCTCATCTATACTCCTGGTGTGATCACTATAGCCAGCTACAGGTTATAAATCTATGCTCAGTCTCTGTACAGTTGATTTGCAATGTTTGTACCTGTTACAATGAATACATATTTGATATACATGACATACTCCAAAATGTTTTTTTTTCCAAAGGGCATTTATTGCTAATATATGGAGGGGCAAGTACAATGGGGTGGGGTGATGATGGAGGAAAGTCCACGGTATTGTTCCAGTCTGTTTGCAGTACAGGTGCATTGTCCATGGAGACATAGGAAGGGGAGCAATGGTGGACAGGCTGACAGAGTGGAACACAAGAGTGACAATCAGGAGAGTCTCATTTCCTGGCGGGGGTCTTGGCAAGTGTCTCTGGCTTCTGTGTGGATCGCAGGGAACATTTGCGGGGTGGTTCACCTTCTGCAGGGGAAGGGATGCTGGTGGCCTGTGAGTCCTGTGGTGAGGGCTCCTGGCCACTAGTGGCAGCGGGAGTGGAAGGCTGTTCAGATATTTGGCTAGTGGCAGGGGACCGCTAGTGTGAGACTGCCTCCTTCATTATGTTGCCCATGTCTGCCAGCACCCCTGCAATGGAGATCAGGGTGTTGTTAATGGCCTGCAAGTCCTCCCTGATCCCCTGGTACTGTCCCTCCTGCAGCCGCCCATTCTCCTGCACATTGTCCAGGATCTGGCCCATTGTGTCCTGGGAATGTTGATAAACTCCCAGGATCTCTGCGAGAGCCTCCTGGAGAGTCGGTTCCCTGGTGCTGTCCTCCCTCTGGCGCACAGCAGTCCTCCCAGTTTCCCTGTTGGCCTGTGCCTCTGTCCCCTGAACCGTATGCCCACTGCCACTGACCCCAGCTCCCTGATTGTCTTGGGGGCGAGGTGTGCCCTGGGGTCCCTGTAGAGGTGGACACATTGTTGATTGACGTGTCCTGGGGACAGAGGTATAGGTACGCTGGGTGGGTGCTGCAGTGGTGTTTCCTGATGGGGTTGGCTCTGTGGTGGTGTGTGACTGGGCCTGGGTAACCGGCTGTCCAGTGGTCCCTGATGAGCCAGGTAGGTTGTCCAGATCCTGGAGACCAGAGTTGCTGTCATCGCTGTGGGCCTCTTCAGTTGGGGGACTGGATATTGCTGGCACCTCCTCTCCACTGACATTGGCTGGGGTACCTGTGGGGATGCAAATGATGTGCTATGGTTTCTGTGCCTGACATATTGTACATACGTGGCTTCCCCTCTTTTGTAGGATTTGCCCTGGCAGCTTTCACTTGTGTATATTGGTGTATGGTGGGATTGTTAGTTCTCTATGGTGTGCATGCTTTAGTAATGAGTGTCCATACGGGGCTATGAGGGGTGTCCATGCATTGGTACAGCATGCATTGCTTGGCATTGGGATGAGTGAGTTGTGATGGCGGGGTGTGTGGGATGTTGTGAAGGGATGGGAGTGAGGGTGAGGGTATGTGATGGCATACAGGTAGGGGGATGATAATAGTGGAGAGTTGACTTACCAGAGTTCAGTCCTCCTCCGACTCCGGCCAGGCCCTCAGGATGCAGTATTGCAAAGACTTGCTCCTCCCACGCTGTGAGTTATGAGGGAGGAGGTGAGGGTCCACCCCCATTCCTCTGGATCGCGAGCTGGCATCTTGCTGCTATGGAATGTACCTTCCCCTGTAGGTCATTCCACCTCTTCCTGATGTCATCCCTAGTTCATGACTGCTGTCCCACTGCGTTGGCCCTGTCCATGATTCTCTGCCATAGCTCCATCTTCCTAGCTATAGATATCTGCTGCACCTGTGCTCCAAACAGCTGTGGCTCTACCCTGACAATTTCCTCCACCATGACCCTTAGCTCCTCCTCTGTGAAACGGGGGTGTCTTTGTGGTGCCATGGGTGTTATGTGAGGTGTGTTAGTGAGGGTATGTTGGGTAATGTGTTGGTGTGTGTGATGTGTAGTGTGTGAGTGGTGTATAGGTGTGAATAGTGTGTGGCTCTAGTTGTGTCCGTGGTCTTGGTGTCTTTCTGGAGGCAATGCTTTGTAGTCGTAAGGGGTTGTGGGTAATGTGGGTGGGTGTTTTATAGTGGTGTGGGTATGTGGGTGTGGTGTGTGTATGGGTGTCAAGTGTGTGTTGTTTGAATTGTCCAATGTGGTGTTGTCATAATATGTTGAACGTGTATCTGGCACAGCAGCGGTAAGTTGGCGGCCGTCAGCATGGCGGTAAGTGGGATTTACCGCCAATGTCATAATGAGGGCATTAATGTCTTGTTTACTCAGATGGGAGCAAAACTGGTCCTACTGATAAGGCAGATGCATGTGATGGAAGTGTGCCCAGTAGTCTGGAAATTAATGTAGAATACCCACAGGCCATCTAACGAGATTGATAATATACAAAAAGGGGCCTTGCAGATTAATGCTCAAGTTTCCTGGTGTGCCCGATTATTCAGCACGTGTTCCATAATTAGTGTCCTGCATGTAAGGACTTCAGGAGTGGGAAGGATATGGGCCCCTGTTGATACTTTGGCAGAGGAATTGCATCCAGCAGAGTCCCTTCAAAACTTCCTCCCTCCACCCCCGCTGCCAGGCTGAGGGCCAGAAACTAGGATTATTTATTAGGGATTCACTGTTTATGGACGTAAAGCGGAGAAGCAAGTAGCCGAAGAACTTCAAGAAGGTGGATCACGTGCACTGCCAGGCGCCACCATAGGGTTTTCTCGAAAAATTGCCATGGGATGAGTATGGTTTGTTGAAAACGGCACTAGCTTGCAATTAGGCGAAATCCTCGGCCCAATACCAAATGCATTGTCACATTTAGCATAACCCTTTCCAACAGTATGTGCTAAATGAAATTATGCGAGACTTGATTTCTGACATTTCGAGTGAGACGTAGTGTTTGTAAGATCAATCAATCAAAAAATGTATAGAGCGCGCTGCTCACCCATGAAGGTCTCAAGGCGCTGGGGGGGGACCAAGGGGTGGGCAGGGAGGGTCATTGTTCAAACAACCATGTCTTGTGGTTCTTTCTGAAGAGCAGGAGGTCTTTGGTTTTGTGAAGGTTGGTGGGGAGTGAGATCCAGGTTTTGGGGGTGAGGTAGGAGAAGGACCTGCCTCCTGTGGTGGTGCGTTGGATGCGGGGGACTGTGGCTAGGGCGAGGTCGGCTGATCGGAGGTTGCATGTGGGAGTGTGGAAGTTCACTCTTTCGTTGAGGTAGGTTGGGCCGGTGTTGTGGAGGGATTTGTGTGCGTGGATGAGGATCTTGAATGTGATTCTCTTGTCTATGGGGAGCCAGTGAAGGGATTTGAGGTGTGGTGAGATTCGTTTGTCGCAGGGGAGGCCAAGGACGAGGCGTGCGGCTGTGTTCTGGATTCTCTGGAGTTTGCGTTTGAGTTTGAGTGTGGTGCCGGCGTAGAGGGCGTTACCGTAGTCTAGTCTGCTGCTGATGAGTGCATGGGTGACTGTCTTCCTGGTCTCTGGGGGAATCCATTTGAAGGATTATTTTAGAGTGGGGAGTGTGTGGAAGCAGGAGGAGGTTAGAGCATTGATTTGCTGTGTCATGGAGAGAGAGGGGTCCAGGATGATGCTGAGGTTGCGTGCGTGGTTTGCGGGGGTGGGTGCAGGGCCTAGGGCGGTGGGCCACCAGGAGTCATCCCATGTGGTTTTGTTGGGGCCGAAGATGATGATCTCGGTTTTGTTGGAGTTGAGCTTGAGGTGGTTAGTGATCATCCAGTTGGCGGTGTCGAAGAGAGCAGTGTGTAGTTTGGTTTTGGCGGTGGTGGGGTTGCAGGTGAGGGAGAGGATGAGTTGGGTGTCATCTGCGTAGGAGAGGATAGTGATTCTGTGTGCTCCGCGGATGTTGGCTAGGTGGATCATGTAGATGTTGAAGAGTGTGGGGCTGAGGGAGGACCCTTGGGGGACTCCGCAGATGATCTTGGTAGTGCTGGAGTGGAAGGGTGGAAGGCGGACTCTCTGGGTCCGGTCGGTGAGGAAGGAGGTGAGCCAGTCTAAGGCTTTGTGGCGAATTCCTATGTTGTGGAGGCGTGTGCGGAGTGTGTGGTGGCAGACGGTGTCAAAGGCTGCGGAGAGGTTTAGGAGGATGAGTGCGACGGTCTCGCCTTTGTCGACTTTCGTCCTGATGTCGTCAGTGCATGCGATCAGTGCGGTTTCCGTGCTGTGGTTCTTGCGGAACCCGGATTGTGAGGGGTCAAGAGTGTTGTTTGCTTCGAGGAAGTGGGATAGGCGGGCATTGACTAGTTTCTCTGCAACATTGGCGGGGAAAGGGAGGAGGGAGATGGGGCGGTAGTTGGAGAGGATCTCCGGGTCGGCTTGTTTTTTTTAGGAGAGCGGTGATTTCCGTGTGCTTCCAGGGGTTTGGGTAGGTGGCGGAGTCGAAAGAGGAGTTGATTATGTTGCGGAGTATGGGGGCGATGGTTGGGCTGGCTTTGTTGTAGATGCGATGTGGGCAGGGGTCGGAGGGGGATCCGGAGTGGATGGAGTTCATGGTTTCTTTGGTTTCTTCGTGTGTGGTGGGGGCCCAGGGGGTGAGTGTGGTGGGGGGTCATGAGTGGGGGTTGGGTTGGGTGATTGAGGGGTGTGTGTGGTGGGTCTGTGTGGTATGAAGCTGTTGTGGATGTCCAGGATTTTGTGGAGGAAGTGGTTGGAAAGGGCGTCACATAGGGGCTGTGTGTGTGAGGGGTCTATGTTGCTGGCTTTGGGTTTGGCAAGTTCATAAATGATGGTGAAGAGTTCTTTGCTGTTTTGAGAGTTGTTGTCAAGGCGTGTCTTGTAGTGATCTCTCTTGGCGGTGCATATGAGTTGGTGATGGGTGCGAATGGTGGTTTTGAGGGTGGAGAAGTTGGTTGTAGAGGGTTCTAGTCGCCATATTTTCTCAGCTTGGCGGCATTTGCGTTTGGAGTCTTGGAGTTCAGGGGTGAACCATGGGGCGTTCTTGGTGTTGCGGGTGGCGATGTGTTTTCTGAAGGGGGCTAGTGTGTTTGCGCAGGTGGTGATCCATTTGGAGAGGTTGTGTGCTCCTGTGTTGGGGTCGTTGGCGTGGGGGGGGGGTTGTGGGCCAGTTGGGAGTTTAGTAGTTCTGTGGGGATCTTGTCCCACATGTGGTAGGGTGTGGTGTGTTGATGGTGGTGTGTGGGGGTTTGGTGAAGGAGAAGTGGACACAGTGGTGCTCTGTCCAGAGGAGTTTGGTGGTGTGGGTGTAGGCTATGTGTTGGCTTGAGGTGAAAATTGCTTCGAGCGTGTGTCCTGCTGAGTGGGTGGGTGCGGTGACCAGTTGTTTGAGTCCAAGGTTGGTGAGGTTGTCTATGAGGGAGGTAGAGTTGTGGTCTTGTAGGTTTTCCAAGTGAAAGTTGAAATCACCGAGGAGGATGTAGTCTGTGGAGGTGAGGGCGTGCAAGCTGATGGTGTCGGCGATGGTGTCGCAGAAGGCGGGGCGTGGTCCTGGTGGTCTGTAGATTAATGTACCTCTGAGGGTGGAGTTGTTGTTAATGTGGATCAGGAAGTGCAGGTGTTCTGTGTTGTCGATAGTGTCTTGGGAGCTGGTGGTGACTCTGATGATGTCCCTGTGTAGGATGGCGATGCCACCACCTGGCCTGTTGAGGCTGTCTTTGCATTGGAGTTTGTATCCCTTGGGGGTGGCGATGGCTATGTTGGATTCTGAGGAGGGGTTGGTCCAGGTTTCCGTGAGGAAGGCGATGTCAGGTGAGTGTGATGTGATGAGGTCCCAGAGTTCTATGGCATGTTTGTGAAGGGAGCGGGTGTTGAGGAGCAGGCAGTTGAGGTGGTTGTGCCGGGTGGTATTGGTGTGGTGCATGAGGGTGTTGTTGCGGGCTGTGTTCTGGATGTGGGCTGGTGTGCGGCGGGGTTGGTTGGTGGGGGTGGGGGCAGAGCAGGTGAGTATTGCGTTGGGGGTGTTGTGTTTGTTGAAGGTGGGGTTGCTATGGTTGGTGTGAGGGATGAGGAGCAGGAGAAATGACAGGTGTGGCAGGTGAAGGGGCCATGACTGTGTGTGGGGCTAGAAGGGGTGCACGTGGGGTGGGGGCCTGGATTGAGTGAGTGGAGGGTGAGGGGGGAGTAGGTGTGTCTGAGAGGGCCAGGGTGACTGGCGCTGGGCGCGATCTTTGCACGGACGGGCACAGATGGGCTTGCATTTGGTGCGCCAGCGCCCGCGCCAGGCTTCCATAAAAGGAGAGGAGGGTGGGAGTGGCAGCTGGGAGGAGGGAGGGCTTGTCGAATGGGAAGGCTGGGGGGGTGGGGCCGCAGGGCACGCAGCGGCGGGAAATAGAAAAAGAGAAAATACGGTGAGGAGGAGGGGGAGGTGGGAGGGGCCTCAGGGGACGCAGCGGCAGGGAAATGCTAAAAGAGAAAAGACGGTGAGGAGGTGGCGCGTGCGGCGGAGCGGGGAGCGACTTGCCTGCAGAAGCAGGGTCAAGGGTAGCATGGGTGAGATTCAGGCATTCAGTATTTTTGGGGGCTACACTTTTGTCAGTCTCAGCGGTGGGATGTTGTGTTTTGCTAGAAGGGCAGGTCATCATACCTTTGTAAGGAAAGCCCACTCAGTGTGGCTAAACTGCTACATTTGTGACAATGGCACTCAAAACTCCCAAAAAACTCCCCAAAAAATCAGTGACTACAGGGAGTGCAGAATTATTAGGCAAGTTGTATTTTTGAGGATTAATTTTATTATTGAACAACAACCATGTTCTCAATGAACCCAAAAAACTCATTAATATCAAAGCTGAATATTTTTGGAAGTAGTTTTTAGTTTGTTTTTAGTTTTAGCTATGTTAGGGGGATATCTGTGTGTGCAGGTGACTATTACTGTGCATAATTATTAGGCAACTTAACAAAAAAAAATATATACCCATTTCAATTATTTATTATTACCAGTGAAACCAATATAACATCTCAACATTCACAAATATACATTTCTGATATTCAAAAACAAAACAAAAACAAATCAGTGACCAATATAGCCACCTTTCTTTGCAAGGACACTCAAAAGCCTGCCATCCATGGATTCTGTCAGTGTTTTGATCTGTTCACCATCAACATTGCGTGCAGCAGCAACCACAGCCTCCCAGACACTGTTCAGAGAGGTGTACTGTTTTCCCTCCTTGTAAATCTCACATTTGATGATGGACCACAGGTTCTCAATGGGGTTCAGATCAGGTGAACAAGGAGGCCATGTCATTAGATTTCCTTCTTTTATACCCTTTCTTGCCAGCCACGCTGTGGAGTACTTGGACGCGTGTGATGGAGCATTGTCCTGCATGAAAATCATGTTTTTCTTGAAGGATGCAGAATTCTTCCTGTACCACTGCTTGAAGAAGGTGTCTTCCAGGAACTGGCAGTAGGACTGGGAGTTGAGCTTGACTCCATCCTCAACCCGAAAAGGCCCCACAAGCTCATCTTTGATGATACCAGCCCAAACCAGTACTCCACCTCCACCTTGCTGGCGTCTGAGTCGGACTGGAGCTCTCTGCCCTTTACCAATCCAGCCACGGGCCCATCCATCTGGCCCATCAAGACTCACTCTCATTTCATCAGTCCATAAAACCTTAGTAAAATCAGTCTTGAGATATTTCTTGGCCCAGTCTTGACGTTTCAGCTTGTGTGTCTTGTTCAGTGGTGGTCGTATTTCAGCCTTTCTTACCTTGGCCATGTCTCTGAGTATTGCACACCTTGTGCTTTTGGGCACTCCAGTGATGTTGCAGCTCTGAAATATGGCCAAACTGGTGGCAAGTGGCATCGTGGCAGCTGCACGCTTGACTTTTCTCAGTTCATGGGCAGTTATTTTGCGCCTTGGTTTTTCCACACGCTTCTTGCGACCCTGTTGACTATTTTGAATGAAACGCTTGATTGTTCGATGATCACGCTTCAGAAGCTTTGCAATTTTAAGAGTGCTGCATCCCTCTGCAAGATATCTCACTATTTTTGACTTTTCTGAGCCTGTCAAGTCCTTCTTTTGACCCATTTTGCCAAAGGAAAGGAAGTTGCCTAATAATTATGCACACCTGATATAGGGTGTTGATGTCATTAGACCACACCCCTTCTCATTACAGAGAGGCACATCACCTAATATGCTTAATTGGTAGTAGGCTTTCGAGCCTATACAGCTTGGAGTCAGACAACATGCATAAAGAGGATGATGTGGTCAAAATACTCATTTGCCTAATAATTCTGCACTCCCTGTAGATGGGGAATTCCCTTTGTGTGTATTAATCACCACAGAACAGAAAAAAAGCTTCTGTATTTGTAGTCCTGAAATGTTAGTGGATGGACATATATCAGAATTCCAACACAGTACATCCCAGTCGTAAATAGCACCCACTCCATGAAAATATACATTTTCGAAGAGTTAATCTGCAATGTTGAGGCAAATTGACAGGCGTGTCTTGGAATAAGGAACCAGTTCATCTAAAGAACCACCAGCGCCTTCCCAGTGCTACGAAATGAATGGTTTATGTTTTCACATTTGATATTTTACTGGGCATCATCTGTTATGCACTAATGTGATATTAAAAACGGAACTACCCGATTCCCTTGAGTTTTTTTTACAGGCTTCACGGTCCGGGATACCGAGAAAAACACATTTGGACTCTTTATCAGGAATATTGGGGTATTAAGACTGTCGGCTTTAAATATGAGATTTTTCTCCACGAGGATAATTGTTCATGTAAAATGATCAATGAAAGGGAATGTTTCAAAGCTTTTCGATGTGAATATGAGATATTCACTTTGTGCTGTGACCACGAAAATACCTGGAGCAGCTCATCGTTTACTTTCCCAATGAACGTGCACAATACCAGTATTAATAAACCCATAGCGATAAATAGTCATCTCTGTAATATGCTGTACACATGATCTATGTATGCATGCACCTAGAAGCTCAGAAGTGCACCATTTATCCTTTTACTCTTTTGAATTGCCAAGGGGCAGTTTCTAGTAGAGATTACGCATTTCACCTTCAGATCAGCATACCAGAAATAAAGGGGCATATTTATACTCCGTTTGCGCCGAATGTGCGTCGTTTTTTTCGACGCACATTCGGTGCAAAACTAACGCCTTATTTATACTTTGGCGTTAGACGCGTCTAGCGCCAAAGTATGGGCAAATAGCGTCATTTTTTAGCGTGAACGCCTTCCTTGCGTTAATGAGATGCAAGGAAGGCGTTCCCGTCTAAAAAAATGACGGCGACGCAAATGCGTCGTATTTATACTCCCGGGCAAAAATCACGCCCGGGAGTGGTCGGGTCAAAAAACCCCGCATTTGCGCCACTTTTTAACGCCTGGGTCAGGGTAGGCGTTAAGGGACCTGTGGGCTCAAAATGAGCCCACAGCTGCCCTCCCATGCCCCCAGGGACCCCCCCTGCCACCCTTGCCCACCCCAGGAGGACACCCAAGGATGGAGGGACCCACCCCAGGGACATTCAGGTAAGTTCAGGTAAGTATACATTTTTTTTTTTTAATATTTTTTTTTTGGCATAGGGGGGCCTGATTTGTGCCCCCCTACATGCCACAATGCCCAATGACCATGCCCAGGGGACAGAAGTCCCCTGGGCATGGCCATTGGGCAAGGGGGCATGACTACTGTCTTTACTAAGACAGGAGTCATGTAAATGGCGTCTGGGCGTCGTTTAAAATGGCGCAAATCGGGTTAAGACGATTTTTTAGCGTCAACCTGACTTGCGCCATTTTTAAGACGCCCTAACGCCATTTTTCCCTACGCCGGCGCTGCCTGGTGTACGTGTTTTTTTTCCACGCACACCAGGCAGCGCCGGTCTGCTTGCGCCGGCTAACGCCATTCAATAAATACGGCGCCCGCATGGCGCTTCAGAATGGCGTTAGCCGGCGCAAAATTTTTTGACGGCAAACTGCGTTAGCGCAGTTTAGCGTCAAAAAGTATAAATACGGGCCAAAATGCGGTGCTTGCCCTGAGTGTCCAGTGTGCAGGTTACAGTCTAGGCATCTGCCAGTTAGATGACGCTTAATCTATTGAGCCTTCCCTTCATTCAGCGGCATGCAGCCAGCTGGAACTCAGTCATGCATAGTTTAGGGACTTCAATATCTCAATTAATGGCTACCAGTTGCCCTTTAAAATGCAGTGTAAAGATAGTTTTAAATGTGCAAAACGTCCGCTGTTCCAGCTTGAGAAATGTTGCTTGAGAGTACACGGGAGCCCCTCTTAGCAGTTTGCTATAAATTCATTTAGCAATTAAAAACATCAAGCTCCGGTTTTTTTGTGGATTTACACCAGGAATTTACCGTTGTTCATAGGAAACATTGGTTAGTTTGTCAATACTTGAGATATTTTAAAACTTGGGTTTCGTTGAATTTTCATAAGGAAGACTGAAAGTATTTTGTTACAGAATGAAACAATGTTGTAGTAGATTATCACTCCCAGAACAATAGGAGATTTTAACACCTGTGAAGTGTAAATATTCTTTGGCAGGTCGAAAAGTGTGCTTCTCAGAGTGAGAGAAAATCACTTCAAGCTGGCAATAGATCACTTCTGGCACAGGCAAGGTTACCACCTACATTTTAGTTTCTGGCTGATTTAGACGTACCAGTGGAATTACATTGTGGACATGAAGTGGCCGTAGCTATAGGTTTTATGATCACTGAGTGAAAGCAGTTCTTTCCGTTCTAAATGTGGTAGGTGCACTCTGCTACCTAACGGATAGTTGCCTAATTGCTGCAGGATGGAGCATTTGCTTATCTTCTCTGTGCCTCTCATGTCCTGTAGGATTACATTAATTGCATATGTCCACATGAGATGGCAATGAACAGTGTTTGAAGTCTCCATTTCAGCCCACTCAGACCAATCCATGCACTTCTCTCATGCTGAGTGACAGCATGAGTGAAGGGTCTGGATTGGGTGGGGAGAGAAGAAGCAGAGAAGAACTGAGGTGATGAGGAACACCAAGGTGGCATGCGGCAGGTAAGTGTTTTTATTTTATTGCTATTCCCTCCCCCCCGCATCAACCACCCCCATGCGCGATCTGCATGCCAATGGAGCTTTATTGCCAGCAGCTGGAGTAGTGGAATGTTGGCGATAGAGATTGCCCTGGAGAGGAGTGGTGATGTCTGGAGGCCTGAAAGGACGTGAAGAAGCAGTGTACAAAGACGTTGTGGGCTGTTAATTTCCATTCAGAGTAAACGTTTGCTTATAATTTGATACAGCTCTAGGTAGATCACCTATGAATTAATTGTTTTTGGGTGGGTCGTTTTTATATTTTTTTTTACTGCTGTGAGTGCACATATTTCCAAGCTTTCCAGTAAAATTACCACAACATTTATGTTTGCTTTGGCCTGCTCCTATTCTGACATCACACCAAAGAAGGCATTAAAAAAGGAAGAGTAGCATGAGGGCAAGGGGGCAAAATGACTGCTCTGCTCTTCTGAGAAGATTAGATGTATTTAGAAATTATTTTTTAGTTATTCACAGAGTCCCTCTTTCTGCAAAGGAAGAGCATCCCATGGCCTCCAGCATGTCTGTATGTCCTCAGGGGTCAGCACTTTCTATGGTAGGAGAGTCTGAGGCATTCTGGCATTTGCCCTGAGGCAGACTACCAACTTGTGTTTGATAAGGCTCAAAAGAGTTCATTAGATAATGGTACTGGAAAGAAAGTGGGGAGCAATGAATGTTCCTGAAATTGACACAATAGAAATGGGATTGGCTACAGTGGTACTCTACAATTGGAAGGACTTTCCAGAACAGCATCAACCCCATTCGCCCAAAATAAAGGGTCCACTTGGTCCATTCTGCGCCCCAATAACAGGGTTTACAGGCCTCAGAGTTTGCCCACAGTTTTTGGCAATATGGCATCCCAAATGCTAATTGGTATTTCATACTTACTCATGTGGGGTGACGATGAGAGATGCTGCCTCTAATAGTCAGGGTGTTTTAGTAGCAGAAAGAATTGATATGTAGGCCGATTCAGCAGGTAGTGTGCCCACAGTGAGGCAGACGATGTCAACAAAGGCAATGAAATTAATTCGCAGGTGGTGACATTTCAAAATACTCAATGAATTAGGAAAAGCTATTGAAGAAGAATAATGACAGTGAAAACTGAATGAAGTATAGCGGTTTTCCTTTGCCTATTGTGTCCAGAGGGATCAGCGGGGGCTCCATTTTACTGAGGAGACAAATGAAACAAAACAGTGAGGGAGTTCCCTTGAAATTTTCCATTTCGTTTATGACAAGCATATCAAAGCAGGTGTCAATCATTCAAAAAAGAACTTGCAGAATCAGCACAGGCTAAATATGAGGATTTGCAAGTTTAGTGGTTTAAGGGATGTGCCACTATTCAGTCTATCCCACTGGAGAAATCATTTAAGTTGCTTCTTTAGCTTGCATTTTCCCTCAATAAAATAGCAAGTTTTCACAGTGAGTTTGTGAGATAGCATTGAAGGCTTATGACCAAAGGTTCTGCCGGAAGCAATAGCTAATTCCAACATGTTAGAAATGGGGTCTTTGGTTGGCAGTCAGGTTACCCCCGTCCAAGCAAGGACCCTCACTCTAGTGAGGGTACTCAGCTAACCCCTGCTTACCCGCTAGGTAGCTTGGCACGAGCAGTAGGCTTTTACTTCAGAGTACTGGGTGTAAAGTATTTGTACCAACACACAGAGTAATTTAATGAAACACTGCAAAATGACACAACACAGCTTTAGAAAAATAGAGAATATTTATCTAAAAAAAACAAGACCAAAATGCCAAAAATCCACAATACATAAGCCAAGTTATCAATTAATAAACAAAAAGAGTCTTCATGTAGTTTTAAACACACACAAACACTGTTAACGTGAAAATGTACCTTGGGTGCGTCAAAAATAACCCTGCGCGGGCGGGTCAAGAAGGGCTTGTGATGTGTCGATTTCACTCACGAGGAGACCTGAAAGCTTGCGTCATTTCTCCTTTCATCGGGTCGGGCATGTAATTTCTTCTCTCCGCAGGAGAGCAATGCGTCAATCCGGTCAGCACTCTTGGGTCCGGCAGGCCTTGCGTTGTTTTTACACACCTAGCAGTGTTTGAATTGGAAATCCAGCCGCGCGATGATCTGAAAACCACACAGCGTGTTTTGCGATCTCCCAGCCTCCGTCAGCAATGCTGCGCATCATTTCTCCAGCTCTGTGCATCGATTCTTCGGTCACGTTGCAGGCGAGCGTCGATTTTCAGCCGCAAAGCCTGCAGCGCATCGATTTTTCAGCCACAGATCAGAGTTGCGTCGATCTTTTCCCCGCACTGCGTTCTGTGCGTGGATTTCTTCCTCTTAGGCTGCCAGCTTCTCCTTTCAGGGTCCCAGAAACTGGGCACCACCGGACAGAGTAGGAGTCTCGCCAGAGACTCCAGGTGCTGGCAGAGAGAAGTCTTTGCTGTCCCTGAGACTTCAAACAACAGGAGGCAAGCTCAAAATCAAGATGGAAGGCACACAAAGTCCAGTCTTTGCCCTCTTACTCTGGCAGAAGAAGCAACTGCAAGGTAGCTCCACAAAGCACAGTCACGGGCAGGGCAGCTCTTCTTCCTCAGCTCTTCAGCTCTTCTCCAGGCAGAGGTTACTCTTGGTTTCCAGACGTGTTCTAAAGTCTGTGGTTTAGGGTGCCCTTCTTATACCCAGTTTCTCCTTTGAAGTAGGTCTACTTCAAAGCAAAGTCTCTCTTGAATATGAAATCCTGCCTTGCCCAGGCCAGGCCCCAGACACTCACCAGGGGGTTGGAGACTGCATTGTGTGAGGGCAGGCACAGCCCTTTCAGGTGTGAGTGACCACTCCTCCCCTCCCTCCTAGCACAGATGGCTCATCAGGAAATGCAAACTACACCCCAGCTCCCTTTGTGTCACTGTCTAGTGTGAGGCGCAACCAGCCCAAATATCAAACTGACCCAGAGAGGGAATCCACAAATAGGCAGAGTCACAGAAATGGTATAAGGAAGAAAATGCTCACTTTCTAAAAGTGGCATTTTCAAACACACAATCTTAAAATCAACTTTATTAAAAGATGTATTTTTAAATTGTGAGCTCAGAGACCCTATCTCCACGTGTCCATCCGCTCCCAAAGGGAATCTACACTTTAAGCAGATTTAAAGGTAGCCCCCATGTTAACCTATGAGAGAGACAGGCCATGCAACAGTGGAAAACGAATTTAGCAAAATGTCACTCTCAGGACAAATAAAACACATTACTATATGTTCTAGCTTAACCACACACTGCACCCTGCCCTTGGGGCTACCTAGGGCCTACCTTAGGGGTGTCTAACATGTAAGAAAAGGAAAGGTTTAGGCCTGGCAAGTGGCTACACTTGCCAAGTCGAATTTACAGTTAAAACTGCACACACAGACACAGCAATGGCAGATCTGAGACATGATTACAGAGCTACTTATGTGGGTGGCACAGCCAGTGCTGCAGGCCCACTAGAAGGATTTGGTTTACAGGCCCTGGGCACCTCTAGTGCACTTTACTAGAGACTTACTAGTAAATCAAGTATGCCAACCATGGACAAGCCAATTACATACACATTTTATAAAGGAACACTTGCACTTTAGCACTGGTTAGCATTGGTAAAGTGCCCAGACTAACAAAAACAGCAAAATCAGAGTCCAGCACACATCAACAACCTGGGAAACAGAGATAAAAAGTTAAGGCAGACCACACCAAGGATGAAAAGTCTAACACAACATGTTTTGGGAAGCAAACAGATAAGAACGATGGGATAAAATGAATGATGTGTAGAGGGGATTTCAGATGGAATCAGTCATTTTGTACCCCTCAAGATGCAGTGGCAGCTGGCACCCTAAATATTTGGGGGTCAGCCACTGATCAGCAGTAGCTGGTCAATGCGAAAGCTGTCATTCATGGCTCATTATAAACATAGTTTATAACGAACGACGACTGAGAACTCGGGTGTTGAGGCTGAAGGCAGTGCAAGTCTTACAATTCATCAGTGAGTTGAAAATACTAAAGTAAAACTGGATTCACTCACTGCATGTGCTGGCTCATCTCTGGTCCTCATGCTTCAATCTCTCAGCGCTGGTCTTGTCTGCAGGCTGCAACAATTCTCCACACCAATCTGAATGCTGCTCTAATACTGCTTATAAAGCTAGCAGCATAGGAGCGGCACCAGAATTGGTTGGAGTGGGCTGCCCCAAAGGCTCTGTAGCCACTGGGGGCCTGTGCCTACTCTCCACCATGCTGTCTTAGACAGCTGAGTGGAGGTGTTTACACTGCACATGTCAGAATGGCCCTCGCAGCCAGCCGAAGTGTCATGCACACTGTAAACTGGTAGAGTGAGCACCACCTCCCTGCTTCCAGTCAGCAGCTGTGGCCCCACCCCTAAACACAGCTCAGGCTGGGGAAAGGGAAAAATACAATGGTAATAAGTTTACTTTATTACCATTTTATTTTTCACCTTCTGTGGCACTGGTAGCAAGGGGGGTGGACAACGCTTTTCTGTCCTAGTGGAGCGGCCACCGTTGTCAGGATGGATCATGTAAAAAAAGAGGCCTGGTTGGCCTTTATTAGGAAGTAATGAAAACCTCCAGAGGGAACTTGTAATTTCAGATAAACTTTTTGACCTCACATCCTGAATCTAAATTTTTCAAAAAATCAAACAAGTGGAAGTTCCTTCTTTGATAATCATTAGTTACCCTTTGGCTAAATTCTCACCAAAATTGTTATGCTTCACTGTGTCTGTGTTTTGGTGTCTGTGTTGGTTACCTGGAGCACAGTCCAGGAGGACAGTACACAGGAATCAGCAATCTTAGATAGCAAATTATGCATTAGTTAAAGGAAGAGAGAATTGGGCCTGGGGAGAGTAAGAGGCAACTTCGGGGTATCTTGGTTCAAGGATTTTGTTTGATCTTCAATGGGAATCATCCCTACGAAAGAACCAAAGGAATTCAAACTGCCACACAACTTGTCTGCTCCATGAGGTAGTCACAATACTGCCAATGACCCACAGTGCTGCTTAGTATGCTATGTTTTTCGGTGTCAGGCAGTGAATATTTTCAGGCCTCTCATGGAAGTGGCCATTCCTTGCAATGGCTAATATAGAATACATCATTTTTATACTGTTGTCAGTGCACTCAGAGGACCTCCATTTACTTGGTTTTCAGTTTGAGTGTTAGCTCTATTTTGACATCTATTTTGATAAGCCTGTGGCCAGGGTGCCCTGTGTATGTTCTGAGCAGTTAAGGACTTTTCTTAAATGATTGTTTCGGTAGAAGGGAAGGCCCTGTGGGGTCACTCAATGCCTGGCTGGCTTTTTGTCTCTGGCCCTACTTTGTTTGACCATGCGACCTCTTCTTATGGAAAGTGAAGATGGGGATCCTATTGAAAAAAGAACATGCCACAGAGCAATTTATTATTCTGAGTTTCCTGTTTAATGAGATGGAAAGTGGAAGGCATGTGCGGAGTGCCACAGGACAAGATACGTCAGTTTAAGATATCCATAAAAACATGTGAGAGGTGCAGAAGGTTACACTGCATCAGCTACAGGTGTTGGTGGGGATGTTCAGTTTTGTTTAGAAAGTAATTCCTATAGTGTGCTTTCTTTCAAGGTTAACTCCGCAATCTGTGGCAGGTTTTAAAGGATCTGGCTTTGCACTGAGATTAGGCAAGAATTAGAGATCTAGTACTGTTTTCATGGTAACTTCTACGGTAGAGTGGATGGCCAGCAACCAAGATGTCCAAGAAAGAAATGTGTCTGTTAACTAATGTAGTGGTACTTTTGTTAGGTAGGGGTATGGGCAGCTTGGCTTGAAGAGTGATTGATCACAAGACTGGTTTCAAATGTACTTTACTTGAGCTATTTTTGATTGTAGTCAATCTACTCAATCAGTAGGACCAGAGTTATAGCGTTTTAAAGTTTAAGCTAAAAATAGAGCCACAAAGGTTAGAAGTGCCAACTGCAAGCATCTGCTCACCCCGTACTGGGACAAAGTCAAAGGTTCAGGCCATCCACATAGGAAAGCTGGTCAGGTATGGAACCAAGTGCGGCCCATTGGGAGTTGTACGTTTTGTCCTTGGTGCGAGGGCTGCACAGTGTTGTGATGTGAGGCTCTGCATCAGGCCTACTGAGCTACCAATCAGGGGCAGTGCAGTGGTGTGATGGAAGGCCCTGCAGCATCCTGTGCCTTTTTGCACTAATCCGATGAAACCTCCATTTAGGAGCTGTGAGGATCTGCAATGGGAGACCCTGCATTGGTCAGTACCACGTTGCGTTGGTTCAGGTGAAACTTTCAGTTGAGTGGGGAGGAGTACTCTCTGACTCCAGCTATTGGTCCAGGGTTGGGGAGAGGCCTTGGAGGATCTGGACTCACTCCCACAGAGGCCAGCAGAGGGGACCAGGTCAAGTCCAGTTGGAAAAACAGGAAAGGCTTCTAGAAGATTGTTGTGTCCCTCTAGCCAGCAGATCTAATATTCCTTCATTAGATAGCAAAGCAGTCCTTTTTCTTAATCTCATTGGGTCCAGGAGTGTTCTGATGAGAGTTTCTGTGGTTGTCACATGTATGCCTAGTTCCAGCCTGTGGGTGGGTGACACTGCATTTGTATATCCGTCCACTGGTTCTGGTCAGTTCTTCCCTTTCCCCTGGATCTGCATCCAGCCTGACTAGTGAAAAAAGGTCAGGCAAGCACAGGAGTGAGCTGCATTTGTCACTTACAGGGCAGGCATTTCTGAAGTCAGGAAGGGGCTCAGAACAGCCCTCAAGCAACCCCTTGATGCTTAGTAAAGGGTGGGGTAGAAACCCCCGGGCCATCCTGCAAAGGAGAGGAACACGCTTCCCCATGGCCAAGGCTTTTCGATTACGTGTCTGGAATGAATGCATATACCACTACAGTAAAGCCAATAACAGTCATATGACTCCAGACACTGAAAAAAAGGCACCTGTGGTTTAGGCAGAAAAATGGCAACTTTCTAATAGTGGCATTTTAAAAATAATAATTTATAATTTGTTTTTACAATTGAATTGAGTCTAAACAGGAATGTATCCGAAGCTGGGGAAAGTGAAAAGCAAGCACATTAAACTAGTTGAACTAGTCTTCCTGCAGCGCATTTATAGTATGACTCTTAGGGGCGCAAAGAGAATAATGCCTTCTTGAAGATTGAAGTGTTTTTCTTCCTTGAAAGAACTGATCTTGCAGACTCATACCACTTAATTGGAGATTTGATGCTGTAAAGGAAAAACATCTCAGAAAGCACTACATTTTTAGAATGGGAGTCACAAAGAGATCTAGTCCATGGTTATAAACAGCATCAAGGTGTACCTACAGGGTCCTTGGCTTTGACAGCAAACCTTTTAATGTTAAGTGTCTTGACCTCAGTCACCATCAACAGTGGTCATGAAAGTAAACTACCACTATTAAAGTTTTGGATATGAATGTATTCCTAAATTTTGTCCCGTCAAAGTCATGCTAGAATAACAAAAACAGTGACCAGGTCTGCTTTCTGAAATTCCGTGAGTTGGAAATCAGTGACTATGATGCGGTGGAGGAAGAGGCTCCCATTGGCGACTTAAATGAATGAAAAACCTCAGGAGATTTGTTTGAAAATGATGTCCAGCTTCTGTCCACCCCAAACATCCCATCATCTTTTTGTACCCCATCCCGTCCTCCAAGGAGGATACCTTCCCTGCTTTTCATTGTTCTTGGATGAAGGAAATATGATTGTCAGGCAGCAACATTCTGCAAAATGAGAGGTTATGGCTTCTGTGCAGTTTTCTTCAAGGTAAGGGTTCTTCCCAAAGAGTTTAGTCGTGACTTTTAATATGCCTATGTGATTGGTGTGTCCTGATTATCTTGGGTGGGATAATATCTATACCCAGTGCACTCGTTTATATGCAGTAATGTAGTTCTGTTTTGTGGCAGCATTAAAGTGTGGTACTCCGAGTCCAATTGTATTGCTTTTAATGCAGCTCCAAAGCATTTTAAATCATGCGCTTACTTTTTACTTTAAACTCTTCAAGTTTGTACGAAGTAACTAGAATGTATAAATGAACGGCAAATGAATCGCATGCTAATAAGGTAGGTCATTTTCACTATTTCAGCAACTGAGAAGAACTGTAAAACTTCTCTGAGAATTAAAAAATGCTCAGTTTCAGATCACCTTTGCTAAACGGATAATGTTTGTGGATTCACTGGGCCCAACGAAATTAGGTTTACGGTCTTGCATGGATATTGACATGCTCATTTTCAAAATGTACAAGTGTTCTAGGTCATGCCAAGAAGAAGAAAATCACATAATTTCGGGTGTGCAGGAAAACGTTTGAAAATACGCAATTCTTGATATTGAGATGTTTTGGCCAGTTTATTGAACTGAAGTAAAAAAGGTTCCCAAATCATCTGCGATATTAACTTGAACAATAAGAGCCGGCAAAAGAGCATTCTGGAAGCATGTATTTTTAGAGCTGGCTTGACTGTTTAGCTGTTAGATGACCTATTGTTACAAATTCTTTCAAAACTCCATAATGCGGGATTTTTTGCCATATAGGGGAGTATTATCCTCTCATCATATGTTGTTGGCCGATTGGTGTATCATTTTGCTTTCCAGTAAGAACTTCCTGTGGAATGCATGATTTAAACCAAACCTAATAGCTTTGCCAATGCTTATTAACATATTGCTTCTCAAATGATCAATAATTCCAAAATGCAGTGTCCATGATCGCAAGAACCATCTATATATAGACACTATAGCACTTAAAACCTAGGGGCATAGCTAGGTGACTGAGATTCAGGGGTGTGGATTTCAAATTTCTCAGCTAAAAACACAGCAGACCCCAAGGTGGAGGGATGAGATGAACAAGGTTTGGAATGGACTGTTTCCATGAGGAATGAATCCGTACTGACTTGCATTAGATGGATCTCTGTCTACAGTGACATAGTGGGCAAAAAACTGGGTGTTGGAAGTCTACCCGGAGTGATTGTTCCTGTTTAAGACTTCGTAAAATATCCATCAAATCAACATTTGGGTGAATGATTGCCAGTAGTGTGCCCGGAAACAAGAGATTGGTGCTGCTTTCCAATCCTGCTGCTGTCAATGTATGTGTATGCCAAAGAATAAGAAAATGTGCACCCATTCAAGGAGTCTTCTAAGGGTGCAGATTTTCTACATTTGGTAAACCAGTCACTATTTATAATGAACTAGTTAAGACTTCTTAGTTAAATGAGAATGCTGAGAAAAAACAACACAAATAGCAGACCAAACTCCCAAACTAAGTTAGCATTTGAGAGATATCACACCCTATGTATCCCTGCTGAGATTACACCTTTTCCCATCCCACCTGGGCCTGGTAGTTCTCCCGGGGAACTCCTGACTACAGTCACACACAACACAATGACCAGGAGTCCCTGCCCTAGGATCACCTATTCTAAATGTATTTTCACTGTATGCACTCTTCTTCATCTCCGCTACAAGAAGCCTTGATGTTAGAGCTGCTAAATCAGTGCATAGTTGCAGGGTGTCCACCTTTTTATTGTCTTTGACTTTTACAAATCATTAAATCAAGTGACTGAAAGCCCCATGTGCTAAGCCCAAATCGCTAATAGAGACTGGCATGCCGGCAAATTAATAGAATGAGTCGAGCCAGAGTCGATCCATGCATCTGGCTTGGCTCTAAGAGTCCATGCACTGGCTGAGCCATTTAAACGTTTGGTATATGTATCCCGCAACAGACATAGTGTAAACATATGATACAAGTCTTTCAAATTAAAAATATATATATATATTTCTTTAATATGCAGAAGCATTTCAATTTATTACATCAGAATACATCACTGCATACACAGACTTTTATTAAAAGTGATAGTTTTAAGAATGGTTCTCCCCCAACAACAATGCCATTAGTGAACTAGGAAGCAAGCCAGTATTCATGAAAATCCTAACCAAGGCCTAGATTATTAGAGCTGGAGCAACATTACGGACTATAATATCAAATAAAACAAGCATTTGTAATGCAATGGGTCTCCCGTTTGCTCGTGTTAGAGCTATTAGCGTTGTAAACTAATTATACTTTTCTTGCCACATAAACTAATAATGAAAACTAAAACAATTTCACATATGCGAGCCAATGGTCGCCATGAGCATGAAGGAGACACAGAAAAGGAAACAGATGTTCAGTCGCGGTGAAACGTATTGGCAAAAGTGCAAATATCCATGTTTCTGGCAAAAGTGCAATTATTCATGTAAGAGGGTCGATGTCATGCAAAGCGCTCAACTTCTTCCCAGCGAGATTGCGCTGGGCAGAAGGAAATTAAAAGATAAAGTGCAGCACAAACCAGCTGAAAACACAGAGCCGGTTATGTTTTCAGTAGTTTACTGGTGCACTTAAGGAGGGCTAAACACCAGAAAAGGCATGATGTATGCATGCCTTTCACAAATGGAATCAATCGATTTTTAAAAGGTAAGCGCACAAACTAATGAAAGTGACGGACGTGACGTGGGTGTGGTTAGAAGCCCACAGAGAGATTACAACATGGTCCAGAGCCCTTGCCCGCGTTCGACCCTAAAACAGGCGTTTGTAGCGCACATCCCGAACTCAGGTATTTAAATGTGCCCTCATATGTGACAATAAAGAAAACAAAGTCTCTGTGAAATAAAATATGTGCCTTGCACCACACACTTTGGACAAGCATGGAAGCCGGTACCAATTCCAGTTTATCTAAATTCATATTTTGAAAATCAGCCACCAGCTGGTTATGTCTGTCTCTCTCCCCTATTTACATCAAAAGTTACAATTTTGTCTTTCATTCTTGGCCCACAATGAAAAAACCACAATAGACAGAAATAATAGAGCTGACTCGGGTTCACAGATTTAACTGCTAACCCACGAAAGCATGTATTCGGGACTGGAGGTGTGGTGTCACACCGCAAACTCTCGTCACCCCCCAAAGCTACGCCCCTGTAAAACACTCTTTACATGTAATGTTTGCTGGTTTTCATTAAAATGCCCTTAAAAGTACCCATAACAGTAAAGAATAGATGGCAAAATGTGTCACGGTAAGCAAACCCCTTGAGCAATATGAAATCTTATTTATATACTACGCTTTCACCAGCTGAAATGTGAAGCTTGTAAATCCTCAACTTGTATCCTCTTCCTCCTGAATTTATCCAAGCAACTATCCTGTGGCCTTTCAGTGTTTGTTTATAGGAGCTCTCCTGGGACTGCAAACACCTCAGGAAAGGAAAGAACCGGCTTTCACGCAGAAAGGCATTTGGTATATCAAGTGGTGTGCAGCTTTCTGAGAAGGCACGAAACTACATATAGAAAAAAAAGCCTGATAAAGAACAAAAAGAATGGATAGTGATCACATGACATTTTTATTCTATGTACAAATAAATAAATCAGTTGTACTTGATAACATTTCTATTCTCTCTGCAAAAAAATAAGTAAGCTACATTTGAGGTCTTTATATATAGAGAATGCTCAACAAATAGTTAAGGGAGAGCGGTAGACTTTACTTAAGTGGAAGTTACTTGAAAAAGCACCCTCCCATTTAGTCCATTTCCTGAAAATCGTTACCAGATCGATTTTCTTTAGTTTCTTTTCCTTGTCTCTGAGAGGAGCGTCTTGCTAAAACGTAGCAAACTGCAGCAGCTTTCTCAAGTGAATCTATTCTGAGACTCTCTCAAGAGGTCATATACCCAGGATCCCATGGGACTTGCTTGATGCTGGAAACACTTTGTCCCCTCCATTGATGTCAGTAAGTGGGTGCTGAAAATCAGGGGCATAGCTTCCTGGGTGGAGGGTTAGGGTGTTACAATCCCCCTAATGAATGGATTTTCTGCTAAATAGTTGGGTACAGATGATTTCAGTCGGGTTTGGTGAGGTGTCTGATGGAGTTTTACATACACACAGACAAAAAAATTACACACACTCTCATCCTTTCCGTTTTGAAGGTCTTCAAAAATGAACGCTATTTTACAAAATATTTTATTTTCTCTCACTTAGTACTCCTACCAAACCCCGTGAGTATTGGGAAATCTAAATCTCACCCCCTCCCCAGCCTTACTGACCAAGATACGCCACTGGTCAGCAATGTGTTTCCTAGAGGAGGGGCACGAAAGACCTGAATTTTCAGCACTTACTCTTTGTGAGATCTCCACTTTGAAGCTGAATGTTTTTATTTCATGTTGTTAGAGTATCTTAAATTAAAATGTCGTACAAAAATGGAGCACGTTTGAGTTACGGTATAAGTCATTTTGCCAGCAATTTACTTGGATTTTCCAAATTAAAATTCGGAAACCTTAACTATATGCCTGCTATTCTGCCCTTTGACACAATCTATCACGCTCTCCTTTCGTCAAGTCTTCGGAAGGCCTCGATCTCAGGAGCGTCCTGAAATGTCTTTCTTCGCACATCTCTGGCAAAACACAAACTAGTGCCCTGCCTCCTTCGTTTTTTGAGCCGAGAAGATTTTGCTGTGATGTTCTTCAAGTCTCCACCTTATTTCCACTGTTATTTAACATATTACATGAGACTCCCCGCCACTTTATTACACGAAGCATGGTGTACATTATATTTGCATGCTAATAATATTCAGATGATATTTAGACTGTCACATATAGGGCAGTATGCAGAAACTGAGGCGGAAATCTGCAGTAATGTCTACTACTGCATCTCTTTGATGCGTTGGTGAGTTGAAAAAATATAGAGCCTTAATTCAATCAATTCTGGAAATCGGCAATTCCATATTTCTAAGAGAATCGAAGCTGCTCGACAGATAGCAGCTATCCCAAAATGTTGCTGCTAATCTTCTAAAAGTTTGAGGACGTATAATGACTTCTTCCCTACACTGGTTGCCCGGAAGCCAGATGATTATCTTTAAAGGCATGGTAAATACCAACAGAGCGTATATTGCAGCACTCCAGATTTTGTTGTAAATGGTATACATTGGCTTGTCTGCTGTACTCAAATGACCTATCTCTCATAAATCATCCAAAAATCGCGAACAGACATTTTCGGCAATAATGCGTATTCCTGCAAGGCACTCACAACGTGGACGTCTCTATCCCTCTATCTTCGGATTAAATCTTGTTGTCTTTCAAAAGAAAGTGAAAACCTGTCTTGCCACATAGTGATTGCCAGCACCCCCTTCAGAGGGCCACGGGGCACACAGTGACTATTGTGCCCAACCATGGGGTTTGAGGCCTTTTACTCCTCATGTCCCAGGGCCCGACTTACTGTGGAACTTGTGGATATAGATAGTGAACACAGGCTCACAACTCAAAATGTGTGCAGTAGCTGCAGCAACAAATCATTATACAGTAAATAGCTCAGATTTATAAAAAAGAAGTATTTTGTTTTCTAACGCTACCCACACAAAGGAAAAGTATGATATTCACAAACCATCGCACAATTTTCCCTGAGGTTGGGGTTCTAGTATTTTCACACCTCACATTAGCGATTGTTGGTATTCCCAATTAACTAGTGGTAGCATGCAGGCTATGCCCTACTAGCAGCCCAAGATTCAAGAGTCCACTATGACTCTTACTTTAAGTCAACAGTGTTCCAGCACTACTGTGCTGATTTACCAGCTAGTTTGCGTAGGGGTTAAATAAGTCTGAAACCCGCACCGGCAGGTGTGAAACATTCAGAGTTCTTGAGTGTGCCCCATCTTCGGGCACTCACAGAGGCCTCAGACCTCTCATTGCAGACCCTGTGGGTGAAATTATAAACTGTCATTCTGACCTGGCAAAAATCCTTTTACATGACCAAAAATGTCCTTTTTAGTACATATTAATCACCCATAGTGTAGGCCCTGGACAACCCAGAGCACTGGGTGCAATATATTTAAAAAATAGGACATAGACGTTTACGTTTTACAAGTACTGGTAGTGAAAAACTCTTACATTTGTTTCTCACTACTGCAAGGCCTATCTCTCTCATAGTATAACATTGGAGTTGCCTTATTACATTGTATAAGAGTAATTTGCAAATTGGAAGAGGTGACCAGTTCATGTTTGGTGTCTCTGGATCACAATTTGAAATCCTAACTTGTGGTGAAGTCAGATTTAAATTACAATTCTGAAAATGCCACTTTCAGAAAGTTGTCATTGTCTTGCCTTAGTAATTTAGTGCCTATACCCTGTCTCTGGTCATATGTCTAGGTGTAGTTAACAGTTGAGCTGTGTGCTTCTCTCTGAGACAACCACACACAATAAGGCGCTTAGATGACCCTGAATGGGCCCTCAATGGCAAGATGGGAGGGAGGACCTGGGCACATCCCCACTTACACCTGAATAGACTGTGTCCTGCCTCCACTCAAAGGGCTGTATACCCCCTGCAGTCAGTATGGAAATTGGGCAGGGAAAGCAGGATACTTGGGGACTTCATAGGGCAACCTCTGTAAGTCTATCTCTGTTGTAGGCTCATTTTGTTGTGTGTTTTCACTGTGGTACAGTTTGAAGTATTGCACACATCCTTTACACATTGCATCTGAGTTAAGCCTGACTGCTCTGTGGCAAGATACCTGAGGTTGAGCACCGGTTAATTTAGGGTTTGCTTGTGAATTCATCCTGAGAAGAATTGTGGTTGCTGCTTGATAAGGGTTTCACCTGCCCCCCCCTTCATCTAGTAACCAAAGTTTTTCCACCAACTCTGTCCTCCACAGAGGCAATAACCTGGTGGATCCAGCACCCATCCCCTCTCACCTCACATGAAGAGTCCACTCAACAGGGATCCCCACTGGACCTAGCTTCTTCAAACCCTCTCCTCACCCTCACAGGGCACCCTGGTCTTGGCAAGCAGGCAGGTGCTGGTGCTCCAGGCTCTAGGGCAGATGGTCTTCAACACCCTGGGTGATGTCCTCTTACCCAGAGACTAGTAGAACTTGGTCCCCAGCCTGATCACAAGTAGACACCTTGCATTGCTTCCCCTCCTCACACAGCCCATCTGGCTGCTTGGGAGATAACAATTTCTGGGGTCTCAAAGTCCGCTTCTTCTAGTCCACTTCCGGACAACAAATGTGACTTAGGGTCTGTGTGAAGGCCTGGGTCTCCCAAAATGAGACCACGAGCCCTCCATGTATTGTACATCAACAGGCACACATACACCCAGTGCATGTATTCAGCACACACACACTGAACAGTACTGAATAAACCCTGTACTGCACCACTCATAGGCACACATACATCCAGCACTTGCATTTAACATGTAGACAATGCCCAGCACTGTATCCTTCATGTAATATACCACTCACAAGCATACATACATCCAGTGTGTACATTTAACAGGCACACACTGTATTCTTCATTTATAATACCACTCACAGATACATATACACCCAATACAAGCATTTATCCTGCATGCAGTGCAAAGCACTACATCCTTCTAGTAGTATGTGACTTTTTGGCGTATATACATCAGCATATCTTTCACTCTGCTCTGCTCTGTGCTGCATTATCCACACATTTTATCCTTCCCTGGCACACATACACCCATTGCAGATACACCACCTCTGCACTGCACAGCACTTCACATCAAACTGATGTTTGCAAAGGGTGAGTTAAGCACATGGCAGCAGAACTTTAAAAATGAGTGAGCCTGAAGGCCTCTCTCAAGTAACACATTTTGAAGACGCCCTGTTTACTCCTACTGATTACTATACCGTATGCTGCCACCACCTTGCTTGTGCTGCGTAACTTTTGGTGAATGCAGTAGCCTTCCACTATTATGAGTGTAGCTCTTTAGGCACCCGTTCCGGTCCAACAAGACTGCAAGCGTTGAGGCAAGCCTTTGTCATGGTGCACACTCATGATCTGTGTTTGCATCTGACAACAAAAAATTCAGCATTAGCGATCCAGACAAAAGTGTAGTTGGGCACTCACATAGGTGCATGACTGTGGGAAAATGGAATACTGGTTGAAGTGGGGGGGAATGAAATCCTACTCAAGCAGCAGTCCCAATTTCTGTCATGGTGAAGTCACAAGTAAACTCAAAATTAATCTGTGCTTAATCCTCTGGTAGCTTGGCACATAGTAGTTAGTCTTAACTTAGAGGCAATATGTAAAGTATTTATCCTGTGTTTCAAATAGTAATAAAGTGAAAACATTATACAAGAAAAATTCCACAGCAATTTATGAAAATGGAGTATAATTATTATTTGACACCAACATGACAAAAATCCAATCAGTAGAACAGGAGATAAGCAATTCTAAAGATTTGATTGAAAGTATTGCCTAAAAGCACAAAGCGCCAACTGTGCTTATCTGGTCACCCCAGACAAGGACAAAGTTACAAGTTAGGCCAACTACAATGGAGTGCGTGACGTATGCAGGATCCTTGCTAGGCCTGCTGAACAAAAGTACTTTAACTCCTGGTCTGCAGAGAGTTGTGAGATCCTGCATTGAGGATATGTTGCGAAGCAGTGGTTCCGAGCAGCTGCGGGGCTTAGATGCAGACTCCTGTGTCATCTTCAAGGATGCCCTCAATGAGGGCTTCAGATACGAAGGCCTGCGTCAAAGATGCATAGCGAACCAGAGGTTCTGGAGAGGCTGCAGGGTTATGATGTGGAGTCCTACGTCATCATTGAGGATGTCGTCGATAATGGACTTGTGATGCAAAGTTCTGCATTAAGGTTGCTTGCTGGGATGTGAAGTCCTGCATCTGCAATGCATTGCACTGCAAGAATTCTGATGTGGCTGCAAGGAGATGCACAACACTAGATCGGTTCTGCTGACAGGACTACAGCTGGTCTGCAGATCACCTTCAGGCCCACTTCCAAAGGTCCATGACTGGGGTGGCATCACTTGGAAGGCAAAGCACACAGCAAGTAGAGTCCAAGTGTTGGGTTCAAGATGTTTGGAATCTTTTCTATCCCTGAGACTCTGACCAGGAGGTCAGCCACCTAGCCCTTCTAGTCACTCTGGTGGTCCTGGGTTCAAGATATTGGTCCAATCCTTTCACTCTGGCAGCGGGTCAGATGGTAGCAGGGAAATGAAGTAGCAGCCCTTATTGTAGAGCAGCACAGCAGTCCTTCTGAATCTTGAACAGGTCCAGAGGGATACTGAAAAGTTGTGTCTGAGGGTCCATTATTTACAGCTGGTGCCCACTTTGAAGCAGGAGAAGGTTCTGGAGGTTTCCACCCCCAGAGGTGTTTGGAACTTCCTGTCTCCCTGCCCTGGCTCCAGCATGTCTTGGGTCACAATGACTAGTGGCAAACCCAATGTGAGTGTGCTTAGGTTGTTGTGTAGAAATTGTTAAGTATAGCTCCATGCACGTTAGTTTGACATACTAGGCCGCTGTGCACTTTGCCCTAGATACATTTTATTCGGCTTTGCATTGTTATTTTACAATAACCAGTTTTTACGGTCTTGCTTTAGTTTCTTCTATCAAACTGTTTAGCTTAAGTTCAGCACTGTGTTCTCAAACAATGCATTCTTGATCGCCCTGTGCTTCAGTCAAGGCTACAGTCTGGTACATTGCCGGTAAACGTGGTAGAAGTTTAGTCTCCAACATTTGTAGAAAATACACATCCTTACGTAGGGACATTTTCCTAGAACATCTGTTGTGTTAGTTATAAAAACACTTACTAGTCCTAGTACACGTCAAGAGGAAACCACAACTGTATGCTGAATGCCCTGTTGCACATGCTGATGCAGATTACAGGCCTTTGCTCAGGTATGAGAGTTGATGTCCTCCCGGGAAACTTGAAAGGCAGGCTTAGAGCTTAAGATGCTGTGCTCGAAATATAACTTAGAGAGAGAATAACCCATAGACCTTAGAGGCACTATGATCGCCTTATTCTTGTGTTTCACTCTCATTGTTACTATTTTAATATTACTGTGTTGTGTAGTTCTGGTTATTGCAGCTCACGCTTTGCTATCCAAAATGCAGTCGTTTTATTAAACCAATCTTTAAAACGTATACTGCCTTTATTGTCATCTATATATGAGACCGCACTGTGTGTGAGAGAACCGGTTGTGACCTGAGTGACCACGACTTCCCTGAGAAGTACCGATATGTCATGCGCTCGGCTGCCCAGTTGCCTCTACCATTTGGGAGAGATGAGGCACTGCTAGTTAGCCAGAGCAAAGCCCGGACTTGGAGTGACAAGCGTCATCCACCGTGGGTCAGACTCCGTCCCCCACATTGTGGACGATCTTGCTGCTCAAAATCCAGTACTCTCATTAGGATAATGAGAGCCTACGCGACAAGGTAGAGTCTTGGTGTGGTAGCTGCCTGATCCTCCCTTTCATCAAGTCAGAGATGGCACATCCTGACAACACCTCTGCTTCTTTGTCACACTCTCTGGGAGCAACACACAAAGATCAACTGCCAGCTACACCTAGTCTTGTGACCCAGGAAACAGGCTGCAAACACCAATTTTCTTAAAGTGGCATTTTCAGAATTGTGCCTTAAATGTGACTTTACCTTTAAAAAGGATTTTAAATTACAGTTCATTAGACACCAAACTCGACATTCCTCTTTGCTTCCAAATGAAAGTTATCACTTATTAAGTATAATAAGGCGACCCAATGTTATCCTATGGGAGTGGTGGCATTGCAGTAGAAAAAAATGAAAATAAGAATTTTTCACAACCAGATTATGTAAAAGTTAAAATTACATGCCAAAATGTTAAGTATCCTGTACAGTGCTGTATGGGCTGTTTAGGAGTGATTTATATACTAAAAAAGAAGGTGTACATCTGGCAAAAGCTTTATTATACCAGATCAAAATGGGCAGTGTAAAACTGCACACACATGCTGTAATGGCAAGCCTGAAACAGATTTAAAAGGCTAATTAACAGGGTGGCGTAATCAGTGCTGCAGGCTCACTAGCAGTATTTAATTTACAGACCCTGGGTACATGTATTACCACTTTACTAGGGACTTACAGGTAAATTAAGTATGCCAATTGGATGTAATACGAATTTCACCATGTCTAACGAAGACTACACACGCACTTTAGCTTTGATTAGCAGTGGTTAATTGGTCAGAGTCCTATAAGCCAACAAAAACAGGTTCAGAAAACAGGAGGGTGAAGACAAAAAGTTTGGGGATGACCCTGCAGAAAGGGCCAAGTCTAACAATGACCAATACCATGCAGAGAACCTTTCAATCCCAACAGTGATGTCTTATTTTATTGCATTCTCTTTTCTTTGAAATCTCTATAGTAAGTGCCTTTTCCTTTTTTTTTCTTAATATTGTACTTCTGATGTAGCTTCATGGGCATTACTGATAAGATTTCTGCCCACAAGAATTCTCTTTTGCTGCCAGTATTATTGTAATGTCTTTGTAGGTTATTGAAGTGTTTAGGTGTCAGGATAAGCACAAGTTCAGTTCAGCACCAAGAAGATTTTGCACTATATAACAGTTAACATAACACTTGTTTCTCCAAGAACAATGAAGTTCTGTACATCCCTTTTGTGACTATATTACACCTTAATGTATTTGGGTGTAACCAGTAATTCCAGCAGGTGGCTTTCAGCATAATCTGCTTATAAAGAAGCCACTCATGCTTGTACGCATACCTGTTTTTATTTCAGAACGCTAATTGAAAAATTAATTCCCATGCAATGCTCCTAATTTACAAATAGCACAGTGTTCCTAAGGGAAAGTGTCCCAGTGGCCCTCCAAAGCTCTTCTCAGGTCATGCCTCCATAAAATGAGTGGCTTGTGTCACTCATGCACAATCCCTGTCATTGCTACAAGCCACTTTATTATTATTTGCATGTGCTCAGCTTATACACTTTCCATAAAAATAGCATGAGTGCACCCAAGGCTGATGGAGTAATATGGGAATTCTCCCAGTCTTGTGGAGGACTTTAGAATCTCTTACAGCCACGCCATGAATTGCATCATTTTCGGATAAATCAACTAGTAAATACAACTATCTGTGATGGTGCTCTCTTCTTTCTTTCTTGAAGTCACAACCAAAGGAGACAGTGTGACAGCACAGATATCATGTAGCTTTCTGTTATGGAGCAATTGATCGAGCTTCATGATGGCAGCACGTTCCATGCATGCTTGAAAATGTAACTAGGATTATGGTTGGCCATTACGTAATAAAAGGCCCCAGGTGCTTAGGGTGATTCATGGATGAAAATCGGAATATCTGAGTCTTCATGGAAGAGTTGGGCCCAAAGGAAAAAAGACTGCTATTTTTATATGCTTTACTGGAAGGAAAGTATAGAACCTGTTGATACCCAAAATCAAAGACAAACAGAAAAAGGTGACATGTAATTTAAATGTATTTAAATTCTGATAGGACATTCCTCCACACCAGCTAACCACTTAACATGTGTCACTTATCAACAGTTTTATAGACCATTCTCCTTCCATTCTGTCTCATAAATGGATTGATCACCATCTCTTCTGGAACATTCCACTAGATTTGCTAATCTTGTAAAGTGTCTTATATATTTTTGTGTAAATGCGAGACTGCTGTACAAATGGACTGCTCAAAACATGTTAAGGTAATGTATGGATGACAATTGTAGGAAATGCATGATCACCCCATTATTTTTTGGACTGATGTTGCTGATGTTGTGAACTGATAGCCAGACAGACCCAAGTGAATGTGATCTGACCACTATACCATGTTTAAATTGGCTCTAATCCTAATTGACATATTAAACCTACCTATAATTCCTTCATATATGGTACAAAGTGTGCCCAGGGCCTGTAAATTGAATGACACTAGTGGACTGCACTGCACATTGTGCTGCCACTATTGGATAATGCAAAACATGACTGCAGGCCTGCAATCAGTAACTTGGCTGTGAATTTTTAAACTGAAAATTCCACCTGTCAAAATAACGCCTTTTGACAGGCTAAAACCCTCCTTATAAATATTCAGAAGTAATTTCTACATAAGCCTTAATGTCCAATAGGGAGGGCTGCATGGTATTTAAAAGTAGGACATGTACGTGTATTATAAACATCCCTACAGTGACAAGGCCCTAAAAACTGTAGGTCCATTGTAAAGAAAGCATTGTGATATACTATTAAAATTAAGGAATGTTACTCTCACCTGGGAATGAGCTAAAAAGTTAATTCTTTTGACATTAGTTTTTACAAGTTGAATTCATTAATTAAGTCAGATTTGTGATGAGTATTTTACAAAGGTATTTTTTTTAATGTCACCTTTACCTGGCTAAGGCTTCTGAGACCTATTTGCATGAGCTTCAAACTGTCATTCTGTTCTTCTGGCAGGATGACTTCCTCAGTACCTTTAGTGTATAGAAGTATTAGATGCTGACTTTGTTGAATTGGTAAATCATGTTGAGTTTGCTGTTGCTGGTGATCTTGAGGTTCTTGGTGTTGGTTTTGAGGGTGGGTGTTGCTCCTAGTTCTGTTGACCAATAGCTGGAGTTACACAGTGAAATGCTACTCCCAGAAGGTCCCAAATTCAGTCTTCTCAGAGTTCAGATTTAGACAGTTGGTTTTCATCCAGTGGAGAATTTCAGTCATGTAGGTATTCGTTTTTTAATAAACTATTGAATTTTTCCCAATCATAGTGTAACAATATCACACATTGCATTTACAACATATGGCAGAAGGCATATCAGCATTACATATCAGTTTTTCAACCATACACATCCGAGAGGTAAACATTGTCAGATTAGTCATGCTCATATCAAAGTTCCCTTCTTTCTCAGGAACCAAGTGCTGATTTCTTCTGTAATCTTCTATTGTCCTAATATAGCCCCCCAAACTTTCTTTCGGCAGCCCTCCAAGTGTATTCCCAGTGCCTCCACCTAGTCTTTCCATATCTTATAATGCTTCCTGGGGCACCCCATTTGTCAGAAGGAGCCTAGCCGCCAATGGCAAGAACTCTGGGATCTCCTGGGCCTTGTGGAGAACTAGCACTAGTGAATTGCAAAGCTGCAGGTAGCGAAAAAACTGTGAAGAGCATACCCCACCTGTAGCTCCTAGTAGGATTTCAATATCCCATTATGTAAAGCATCCTCCAGAATCAAAATCCCAATAGTGTCTCATGCTGTGAATCACCACAGGGCTGCAACCCACAGAAGGCTGGTTCCCTGCCAGTGTGGAGTTTCCAGCGTCAGTCTGTCCATCCTGCCATTTGTCCTTCTTGGCTTCTGCCTACACCTCCAATACCACCGAGTTGCCGGGGGCAGGAACCCTCATACATCACCTCCATGATGTGGCAGGCCTGCAGTCCCATAGCTTTCCCCTTGAGAGTGTAAGCTAGATTTGTGAACCCCCAAACCACCAATCGTTAACAATGAGGAGATGTGAGTACTATAATATTAGAGAACATCTGGTGTGGCTATACTCCCCTCAAACACCGGCCAACAACACTTCTCCAAGGAGATGTGCAGAGCCACATCCCTCCCAAGCAATGCTTGGAAGTGTGCATTCACCTTCATGAAAAAGGATTTAACCATCGGAAAAGGATGATTCTGTAGGTGATATAGAAGATGCGCTAGTGCATCCCTTGCCAGCTGCTCCAGCTGCAGCATCAGGTTCCTCTCAAAGGAACACCTCACATTCCCTGTGACAAACACCCCCAAATATCAGAACCCATCAGGTTGTACTGATACTCCCAATGCCCATGTCATGGCAGCCGGGCATGGGGCTACAGGGTAGATCGCAAACTACTGGGGGTTGAAACAGAATCCCGAATACATAGCAAACACATCTAGTATTTGCAGAGTCCTATACCCAGATGAGTCTGGGTGTGCCAGGTATAAAAGCACATCCATGTAAAGCGATATCCTATCACTTACCACATTGTCCCATTGAAAGCCCCTAAATAGAGTGTCAACTTGGGCCAAGGAGTCCAATGGTTAGGTCACGACTGCAAATAACAATGGGGACAGGGGGCAACCCTGGCAGGTGTCCCTCTTCACCTGAAACCATTCAGAAACCACTCCTTCCACACACACCTTGGCCCTGACCCAAATCCTAATGTCCGTGTATGAGGCAGACATAACTGTCGAACCTGGGGCCATACCAATCTGGTCAAGCAGAACAAACATGGATGTCCAATCGACCAATGCCCCCCTGCCGACTCACTCAGGGTTATGGTGTTGTGCACTTGCCTAGTGGCCCATTTCGGCATAAACCCAGACTCATCCAGCCAGACAAGGTTTTCAATGACCATCCCTAGGCGATTTGCAAGCACTTTGCCCCACATCTTCACTTCGGTGTTTAGTAGCAAGATGGCCTGTTAATCCTCACAGTATGTGCCGTCCGTATCTGGCTTTGGCAATACTACAATCTCTGCCGTTGTAAGGTCTGGAGGCAATTTGTCTCATTGTACATCTCCAGCATTGGCTGACCCACATGTGGCCACATGAATGGGCCATTATTCGGGTGGAAACCCATTCAGTCCAGAAGCTTTACCTGCTTGCAACTGAGCCAGGGCCACCCTCAATTCCCCGTCAGTAATACCATCCTCCAAGGATTCACAGTCCTCCGAAGACAGACTAGGGTAGGTCCTGTACAGATTGGTACAGGTCTTCATGCAGACTCAGTGGATCCACCCGATACAAGTCCCGATAGTAGGTGACAAAAGCCTGAGCTATCAGCTCACTACCCACCACTTGTGATCCATGTTGCAACTGCAAGTATGCCACAGGAGTCGCCCCTAACCTGGGGGTGCAGAGTCTGTGTTGAGTCTTGTTGGCCTTATTACCCCATTGGTATATTCTACTATACTGTATGTGGCTTTCCAAGCTGCCCTCATCTCTTGTGTTAATTTCTGCCACAGGAGGGTTTGTGTGTGTAATGAGTCCTCAAGTTCCTCTTGACCAGAGGCCACAAATCAGCTCTCTAAATCCAAAATACACTCCTCAAGGGTGTGAAGTTTCAGCCTACTCCTCACCTTATGCACTTTAGTATAACAACAAATTTAACCTGTAAAGGTAGCCTTCTGTGCTTCCCATAACTCTCCTGGCGAGGACTCTGAGCCTTGGTTGTCATTAAAAATTGCTCACTTTGTTGCCAGCACATTTCTCTAAAGTGATCTTGTTGGCGGTACCATCTATCCAGTCTCTACCCAGCCCTCACCCCCCTTGTGCCCCAGAACAGATTAAACTCCACTGACGATTGATCAGATAAACCCTGTGCAAGATATCTAACCTCTACTACTCTATGACACTCCCTGGCAGGCATGAAAAAGTGATCTAGTCTAGAAAAGGTTTGACGTGCACTGGAGTAAAAAGTAGAACCTGCTCTGTTGGGTGGTTCATCCTCCACGAGTTTACTAGCTTCAGATTACACACAAAAGTCATTAGATTTGTGGGTCCTCCTCCCCCTGCACCAGCTGTTGTGCAATCCTTACCTACTTCACACACAGATTGAAATCCTCAATCAGAGTCCATGGGGCCTCCAGCTGCTCTTTTAACAACTCTCCCAGTGTAGCCAGAAAGTCCATTGTGAGCGGGGTTGGGGTATTGATGCTTATTATGAATATAGAGAGGCTCCGAAGGTCCCTGGTGACCACCACATAGTGGCCTAGGCTGTCCTGCCAGACGTTTGATAACACCAATGGAGTGTGTTTTCCAATCAGGATAGCTGTACTCCTAGAGCCTCTATAAAAACCTGCATGATAGACCTGAGAGTACCCCTTACAGGACAGGAATGGGCAGTTATTACCCAACAAGTGGGTTTACTGAAATAGATTGATATCCACCTCCGCTCTCAGTGTTGATTTGAGAACCGCACCCCTCTTAATCTTATCCAAGAGTACATTTGCATTCCATGACAGCACACTAAGGACAGCCAGTCTGGTGAAAGATGAACTGTCACTCCCCAACAAAATAGTATCCGCCATAAGGAGGTGCACCTAAACATTGTACCTGCCACCACTGAAGATATGCAGTATATCTGTGCTGAGTTCCCCTACCTAAACCATAGGGAAAAAACAACCACCCACCAATCCTCGCCTCCCCTACCTCAATACCCCCTCACCAACCAGATATACATGTCGTGGTGTGTCTAGGGACCTAGCCATCTGAGCTAAACTGTGGTGAACATCACCCCCTCCACCAAACCCCCCCTCCCCAGCAACACTCAACCCTAACATAGCAGAGAACATGGCTAACATTATAGTTGCTCACAGCGCCCTCATGCACATAAACACAAAGAGACTATCCACACCATACTCATTCTACCTGCCATGCAGCCTGCAGTGGCCCCTGCTCCATAATGTCCTCACAAGATCCTGGACCAGCTGGAGAGGTGGCCATATATATCTCCTCTCCAGTAGGCCCATGCTCCAGTGAGCGCACCCATCTCCCCCATCTTTGGTGCAAAGCTGTATGCCATTCCCTCCACGCTCAATTATTACTGTCTCCTTGTGCAGAGGGTTGGGGAGAATGTCAAGGTGGCTGCTCTTCTGGTCAATTCCAGACCACCTCTGGTGTATCAAAAAATAATGATTTACCTTGAAAAAGGACCTATAGGTGGCCCAGGAATAGAAGCATGTACATTAAGCCCATAGCCCCATAGATTAGTTGCTGTTGAACTTTTAATGTGTGGTCTAGCAAGACCATCATAGGAGTGGACTGGAATAGCAAAGGCTCAGCTCATCTCGCTGCCCTGAGGACTGCATCCCTGCCTGCATAGTTGAGCACTCTCACAATAAATGGTCTTGGTGGGGCACCCAACAGTGGCCTAGCTGTTAGAGCCCTATGAGTGTGTGCCACAATAAAGCATGCCATGACTTTTTTCTTAGAAACCCAGCTCAACAGCCATTCCTGTATAAATTTGGTAGGTGCAACTCCTTCAGCCCTCTCAGGAATGCCCACCACTCTCAGATTATTACATCTCAACTACCCCCACATCCTCAGCTCTGACCTCAAGTTGACTCACTGGCAATAGTAACTTCACCAAACGTGGTTCATGTGATTTAACTATATCTTCCATTTTTGAGAGATGGCCTTCCACCTCAGTGCCTATATGCATGGTGTTGCGGAGGTCCTGATATATGAAGGCCAAGTCCACCTTGAGTTCCCCCATCTTGCCCTTCATGGTGACATTTAGGTCTTGAATAGGCTGCAATAAATCTGATGTCCGAGCAGTGTCCTCTGTTGTAGGTGCCCCACCAGTTACTCCCATCTAGCCCGCTGGGATGCCCAGTTTTGCATATTTACTGTTCTTCTGCTGTACAGCTGTGGATGATGATTTATCTTGTACCATGTTATAGGCAGGTTAACCGCCTGGGCACTGCACCTGATGGGGCATCTAAGAACAGATGGCTGCTCACAGATCTGTGTGCCACAACAGCCACTGACAGACAGTTTTCTGGAGGCCCTCAGTACTTCCAAAGCCGCTAAATATCAGAGGAATGAAGCAAAATGCAGCATCTATTCGGGACCAACCTCAGAGACAGGCTTTAGTCACTCTTCACAGTCTCCACGCGTTGCAGCAGGGCTTTCACTGTACCACATACACCTCCACCCCCGCTGCAGAGGTTCGTCCAAGGGCCACGCCATTACAACAGGCATCCCAGAGCAGAGGCCCAACCAGCAGAAGGATGAGTACCCCAAACAAAATAAGGCACTTTTATTTAGCAGTCACAATCACAATCACCACAGGACCACTCCAGTTGGCTCCCTCAGCAGAGCAAGTGAAATGAGGGAAAAGGCCTACCTGCAGTGAAAAAACTCCATGTGTGCGGGCTGCAACATCACCAGGCCTACAACACTCCACTTCAGAACATTTACTCCTGACAACAGGAGCATACACAGCACACCAGATGTACAACTCCTTCAGGCACCACAGGCCCCTCTCTCAGTGGGACTAAGCTGCTGCATGCCTTACCCTCCGCCGTTGCCTGTACCTATTTTGTCCCAGGGAAGCAGCAGGCAAACAGCTTTGCACCACCAGGGATGCATTCCTTTCATAGATGCAGTCCTCTGCCCGGGCCCCATGCAGTGCAGTGCGACCGTTTTTGGGCCGGAAGCCACCTCATGGAATTCTTGTGCACGCAGGCTGATTACCAGCCGAATTGGGCTTCTGTGTGGTCCTTGAGCGGATTGCAACCACCTGCAAGCTCAACCCGGCTAAAGACCTCCAGGGAGTGGCAGAAATGTGTGGATCCCCTGCATGGGTGTGGAGCTCTAACAAAGACCGTCTGCCATATTGCACAGCACTGCCATGTCTCCCAGTCATGCAGACATTGATCTTGATCCAGGGACTGGGGGCCCCATTATGACCCAGGCAGTCACCAGACCTCCAGGGTCACGGTCGGACCGGTGCCAAAACAACGATCTGAAAGCGCCACGATCAGACCACCGGCAGCGTTACTTTTTGGCCGCATAATGGGCTGACTGGGCCGGCAGTCCTAATCAGCCAGGGTAGCGCTGCAAGCAGCGCTGTCCTGGGGATTACAACCCCTCTCTCTCCGATGTTTGCATGTCGGTTTCACCACCATGTAAATGCTGGTGGAGACTGGGTGCTGGGGGCCCCAGGGGGCATTAACTGTTTAGGGCCCCCCCAAAGCCCACCCTGTCACACAAATCACTGTCTGATTTGCACGACCTGTGCTAGTGCATCCAGATGCACAACAGCACTGCCTCCGGCCGTATTATGAGCCAGCATCAATGTTGTGATTTCCCACTGGTCGGAAGAAACTGTGTTTCCTCCCACTGACTCAGTGGGAAAGTCATAATAGGGCCAGCGGGAAGGAGACCTCACTGGCGGTCTCCTCACCTGCGGGAGTTTGGCAGGCAGCCTTTTCCGCCTGCCAAACTCCTAATGAGGGCCCTGTCAATGAGGGAGAGAATGAGTTGTGTTGTCGACATAAGAGAGGACGCTATTGTCATGGGAGCTGATGATGCTGGCTAGAGGGATCATGTATGTATTGAAGAAGGTCAGGCACAGGGAGGAGCATTGCAGAACTATGCAGATGAGGTTGTTGGCATCTCCGGTGTACAGTGCCAGGCTGACTATGGCCCTCATTTTGACCCTGGAAGTGAGTGATAAAGTGGCGGTAATACAGCCAACAGGCTGGTGGTAAGTACCGCCAAATTATGACCATGACGGTGATAACTCCAGTAGACAGCCAACGTACCACACCAACCGCCAGGGCAGAAACAACACTCACCATGATGGTAGCTGCCAACAGCCAGGCGGAAGACAAAGTACTGCCCACCATATCATGACACAGCACACTGGCACCTTTTCTGGGGCAGTACCAATGCCATCAAAAGCCTGGCAGAAACACATCACAGAAGAGAAAGGACTCCCCATCGGAGACACAGGGAAGAACAACGACACCATGGGAATGCAAGATTTCCCGATGATCTTCTACGTTATGCTCCACCTGGAACACCAATGCCGACGAAGACGACAACGGTGAGTACATGTACCTTGCACACAAGGGATGGAGGGAGGAAAAGGAGAGTGACACACACACACACACAGCACACACCCAACACACACACACACCATAGACACAACCAGCTGCACACGAAAAAACATTTGCCCCGATACACAGCAGAATAATGCAAGGACAACAGGAATGGACCAAAGTGATTGTAATCAAATCAACATCTAAAAAACATAATAGATTAGTCAATGAAACAGATATGTACACATGCACACAAAGGGACACTGCCCAGTCCAATGTTCAAAGGGCCGACATGGCCACGGGGCACAGTCTAAGGCCCAACTCGAATCCTGACTTCGTCCGGATAGTGCTCTGCAGGGGCATCAGTTTGCCGAATGCAGGAACAAGCCCACTGGCTCTGGATGGGGCTCCATGCCCAGTGCTCTGTCCTGAGGAGTGCAAGGCCACAGTCTCATAGGTGTGTGACTTTCCCACTGGTTCTGGATGGGGCTCCATGCGCATTTCGCTTTGCTGGGGAGTGCAGGGCCACAGTCTCTGGAGTGGGTGACTTTCCCACTGGTTCTGGAGGGGGAAACTTGCCCATTGCTCTGTCCTGGGGAGGGCAGGTGGGTAATCCTCGTACAGCAGCCCCTGGAAGGTGGCCTACATGGCGTCTGCTGGTAGTGACGGCTGCAGTGTGTTGGTGGCTGGAGGTGCCTCCTGGGCAGCCTCTGAAGTTGCTGATGAATGCAGTGTGGTGGTGGATGGAGGTGCCTCCTGGGCAGCCTCTGCAGTTGCTGATGGCTGCAGTGTTGTGGTGGATGGAGGTGGTCCTGGGCAGCCTCTGCAGTTGCTGATGGCTGCAGTGTTGTGGTGGATGGAGGTGCCTCCTGGGCAGCCTCTACAGTTGCTGATGACTGCATTTCACCAGTTGGCGGTGGTGGCCCGTGACAGCTGGTGGTGGTGGAGGTGTCACCCTGACAGCCTCCCCTGGCAGGGGTGGATGGCTTATTCACCTTCTTGGATAGAGGTGCAGGCTCCTTCCTCTTCTTGCCTGGAGGTGCAGGCTCCTTCCCGTTCTTGCATGGAGTTGCAGGCTCCTTCCCCTTCTTCGGTGGAGGTGCAGGTACCTTCCCTTTCTTCGATGGAGGTGTGGCATCCTTACCAACATGAGTAGGTGGTGCTACCACTGTCCCCGTTGACTGTTTGGCTGAGGTGCTGGGCTATGTCTTTGGTACCCTGCTCATATGGGCAGGATGGGGTGAGGGGAAGGGAAGAGGTCAAGTTGGGCAAGGAAAAGCTTTTTAGGGACGGTGGGGCGGGAGGAGGGAGGAGTGATGGGAGTGGAGGTAGAGGGTGTGGTTGTAGAAGATGTATGTCTGCTGGATTTGGGTGCAGGTGCATGGGTTGTATGGTATTATGAGGTGGATAGCTGTTGGGTGTGTGAGTGCTTGCGTTTGTGTCCATTGGGGGGGCAGACAGGGTGGGAGAGGACAGAGGAGATGCATGCATGGCTGTTGTGGATGTGTCTGCTAGTGAGGTATGTGTGCTGCTTGGTGTGGTGATGCTGGTGGTGGATGTTGATGTAGTGCATGCAGGGGTGAGTGTGGACGTGACTGGGATGGAGGTGGAGGAGGAGGGGGAGACAGTGGAGGGAGTGGATGTTGTAGTGTCTGCAACTGTATGGTATTTGCGTGAGTGCTTGTGGGATGAAGTGTGGTTCTTGTGTTTGCCTGTGCCACTCTTGTGTGTTGTCTTGTGTGCATACTCATCTGTATGTGTGCCTGGGATGGGTTGGGGTTGATGAGAATGGGACTGGGAAGTGGGAGTTGGAGGGGGGAGAGTAGAAACAGGGACAATGGCTGCCATCAGAGAGGAGGCCAGAGCCTGAATCGATCTCTTTTGGGCCGCCAATCCACCATGGATGCCCTCCAGGAATGCATTGCATTGCTGCGTCTGGGATGCCAGCCCCTGTATGGCATTCACAATGGTTGATTGCCCTACAAAGATAGATCTCAGGAGGTCGATAGCCTCCTCACTCAGGGCAGCAGGGTTTACTGGGGCAGGGCCTGAGGTGCCTGGGGCGAAGGAGATGCCCACCCTCCTGGGTGAGCGGGCACAGGCATCTCGCTGAGAGGCTGCTGGGAGGGCAGTGCTGGTACGGAGGTGGAGGCTGTACCTGCAGCTGGGGTTGTCACAGAGGCGTCTGCCACCACCAGGGAGCTCCCATCGGAGGAGGTATTTGAGTCTCCTCCAGTGTCTGCCGTGGTGCACTTGCCCTCCGTCCCCCTGGTTCCCTCGACATCCGTGGACTCTGCCTCCTGGGTCCTGTAGGATGCAGCTCCCTCTGTCGCCAGTGCCCCTGCTCCTCCACCAGATGATGCTAATGCACACAAGCACAAGATGACAAAACAAGTAAGGGGGTTAGAGAGGCAAAGGATACACTGGTCAATGACTGCACCAACACCACTATTGGCATACACATCACCGTCACACACAGGGAAGAGGCTTAAGCACTATGCACTACCAGTGGTATGGCTAATCACTAAGGCAAGATGAGGACCACACACTGCCAACTGCAGCTCTCCTGGGACCTACAATGCCCTGGCTGAAATGGACTGCTAACAAGCTAGGTTACCTGTATGTGCCATACACCCATTACCCTTCAGATGACCCACACTGCAATGTCTGGCCAGGCCTTAGGTGTACCCACTAACACACATCCACCACCTGGATACCTCCTCAATAGCCAAAATATATAATGATACTCACTGTACTCACCCCCTTGTGACTGCTGTGATTCCCTTAAGTGCCCATCCAGCTCAGGGTATGCCACCACCAGTATGCGGGCCATCAGGGGGGTCAGGGTCCGATAGGCACCCCTTTCTCATTGGGAGGCCATCCCCAGCTGGGCCTCCACAGTCTTCTGTGCCCAACATCCCTGGTCCTCCCACCGTTTCCATGCCCAGTGTCTCAGGTCCTCCCACCGTTTCCGACAGTGGTGCTCCACCTGCCATAGACTCCCAGGGTCTGCACGTCTTTGGCGATTGCACGCCATATTCCCTTCTTTTGATGGGCACTGACCTGCAGAGGCAATAAAGACAGGAGAACACTATTAAACAAACAGTCCAGCCTGTCCCAGAAATGGCCCACCATACCCGTTTCCATCACCATTGGCAGACACATCGCCCAGCGCACACCATGTTACACCGCCACAAGACATTCCTCCTACCCCCTTACACTATGCTTGCACACACATCTCCATGCATCCTTCACACATGCATCGTGCTCAAAGTGTACTCACCTGTTGGTCTGGAGGCTCATACAGGTGTCCGTACTGGGGTAGTACCCCATCCACCAGTCGCTCCAACTCCTCTGAAGTGAAGTCTGGGGCCCTTTCCCCAGTCACACGGGCCATGGTAGGTTCCAGACACAGGTCACAGCAGCATATGAGAGAAAATGGTGGTCACGTCCGCAGCGGTGTACACCGTCACCACCGACGTAGATCCCCATTGGCCTCTGAACTCCATAGAGCCCCATATTATCCAATGCGGAATTGCACGGCGGTGCCTTCCGCCACGATGCCCAACGTCGGCGGAATTACCTCACTTCCACCTGTCCCTACATACAGGACAGGCGATCACCATTTCAGGGGAGGGAAACAGTCATATCGACAATTACTGTGTCACAGATTAGATTGGCACATACTTCGCCATTAACACTGTCCCAGTACATAAGTGCACAATGTGGACTGCAGTTGTGGTTTTGTTTTTCCAATTGTGACGGCCTACTCACTTTTGTGTCCCTGAGCTACCTACCGCTGAGGATGAATAGAAGGTGAAGTGATACCCCCGTGTACATACCCCTGGTGGACTTAGCCACCCTTGAGGACAGGCACATCATTCTCAACTAAAGACTAGACAGGGCCACAGTCACAGAGCTATCAGTGTTCCATTTCCTGGCAACATGTTCCTTCCAAGGGACAGTGGGCTTGGCAGCAGGAATGTCACAGCCAATGTTCTCAATCGAGGTGGAAAGAGTGTTGTCTGCCCTGGTAAAACACATGTGCAGCTACATAGCTTTCCCCCAGGTGGCAGATTTGGCCACTGTGAAGGCCGGATTTTTATGCAATGGGAGATATCCCCAGTATTATTGGGGCGATAGACGGTAGACATATTGCATTTGTCCCCCCCACCAGAATGAACAGATGTACAGGAATTGTAAGAGTTTCCACTCACTGAATGTGCAGATGGTGTGCCTAACGGACCAGTACATCTCCCAGTCAATGGTAAGTATCCTGGGTTGGTGCATGATGCCTTTGTTCTGAGGAACAGCGGCACACCACATGTGATGGCCCAACTACAGAGGTGCGGAGTGTGGCTAATAGGTGAGCCTTGGTCCCCACCCACTGTATGTTAGTATATGCCTCTGGTGTTAACCCCACAGGATTGTGTGTGGCTAAATGTTGTCCCTCAGTACTTGCAGGTGTCTCTGGCTACCCACACCTATCATGGCTGCTAACCCCTGTGAGGAATGCCAGAACAGGGGCAGAGGAACGTTATAATGAGGCACATGGGCGAACCAGACGGATCAATGAAAGGACCTTCGGCTTCCTGAAGGCAAGATTCAAGTGCCTCCATCTGACAGGTGGATCTCTATGCTACTCACCCGAGAAGGTCCGCCAGAGAGTAGTGGCATGCTGCATGTTGCACAACCTGGCCCTCAGGCACCATGTACCTTTTCTGCAGGAGGAGGAGGCAGGAGATGTTCCTGTGGCAGCAGTAGATCTTGATGACAGTGAGGATGAAGAGGCTGAGGATGAGCATGAGGACAACAGAACATCAGTTATCCGTCAGTACTTCCAATGACACACAGGTGAGACAGTGCAACTTCAATTTCTATGACTATTGGTTTATGCTGTGTGGCTGTGGCATGATGGCATTAACTTCCTTTTATCTCTACTTACTGTCACCTATGTTTTGTCATTTTACAGATGTTGGTGATATAACAACTGTGTACTGATGTGCTGATGTCATTATCTCAATGCTCTCACAATGTACAGTTCATTTGCAATGGATGTGACTATTTCCATAAGAACACATTTTCAACACATAAAATACTAGTAGTCGAGTTGTGTCCAATTGTGTTTATTGTAGTGCTTTGGAATGGGGTGATGATGGAGGAAAGTCCAGGGTATTGTTCCAGTCTGTTTGTAGCACAGGTGCAGTGTCCATGGGGCCATTGGAAGGGGAGCCACATCAGTTCAAAGTAGACAAGGTGACTGAGTGGGACTCATGGAGGACAATCAGGAGAGTCTCATTTCCTTGTGGGGGTCTTGGTAAGTGTCTCTGGCTTCTGTCTGGGTCGCAGGGAACGTTTGTGGGGTGGTTCACCTTCTGCAGGGGAAGGGGTTCTAGTGGCCTGTGGGCCCTTTGACGGGGCCTCCTGCCCACTAGCAGCAGCCGAAGTGGAGGGCTGGTCAATGGACTGGCTAGTGGTAGGGGCCCGCTGGAGTGTTGTTACCTCCCTCATGATGTTGTCCATGTCTGCCAGCACCCCTGCTATGGAAATCAGGGTGGTGTTAATGGCCTGCAAGCCCTCCCTGATCCGCTGATATTGTCCCTGCTGCAGCCACCTGTTCTCCTGCACGTTGTCAAGGATCTGGCCCATCATGTCCTGGGAATGTTCGTAGGCTCCCAGGATCTTGGAGAGTGCCTCCTGGAGAGTCAGTTCCCTGGTCATGTCCTCCCCCTGGCACACAGCAGTCCTCCCAGTGTCCTGTTGGCCTGTGCCTCTGTCCCCTGAACAGTGTGCCCACTGCCACTGACCCCAGGTCCCTGATTGTCTTGGGGGTGAGGTGTGGACTGGAGTCCCTGTGCAGGTGGGCACACTGCTGACTGATGTGTCCTAGGAACAGAGGTGTGGGTATGCTGGGTGTGTGCTGTGGTGTTGGATACTGAAGGGGGAGGCTTTCTGGTGGTCTGTGAGTGGGCTTGGGTGAACGGCTGTCCATTGGTCCCTGATGGGCCAGATAGGTCATCCAGATCCTGAAGTCCAGAGTTACTGTTAGCACTGGGAGCATCTTCTATTGGGGGACTGGATAGTCGTGGCACCTCCTCTCCACTGAAATTCGCTGGGGTATTTGTGGGGATGTAAGTGATGTATTATGCTTCATGTGTATTACACATTGTACATCCCTGTCTTCCCATCTATCGTTGGTGTTGCCCTTCCACCTTTGATTGTGTATGGTGATGTATTGTGTGATTGTTAGTTTCCCTATGCTGTGCATGCTTTGGTGATGGATGTCCATGCAGGGCTGGGAGGGCTGTTCATATATTGGTATCACATACAGGGTCTGGCATTGGTGTTAGTCATATGTGTAGGTGCAGTATGTGGGATGGAGTGGAGTGATGGGGGTGAGGGGATGTGATGGCATGCAGGTATGGGGGGTCATAAATGGTAAACGTTGACTTACCAGTGTCCAGTCCTCCGGCTACTCCAGTGAGTCCCTCAGGATGCAGTATTGCCAAGACTTGCTCCTCCCATGCTGTGAGCTGTGGGGGAGGAGGTGAGGGTCCACCACCAGTCCTCTGTATGGTGAGCTGGTGTCTTGCTGCTATAGAATGTACCTTCCCCCATAGGTCGTTCCACCTCTTCCTGATGTCGTCCCTTGTTCTTGGGTGCTGTCCCACAGCGCTCACCCTGTCCACGATTCTCCGCCATGGCTCCATCTTCCTTGCTATTGATATCTGCTGTACCTGTGCTCCAAACAGCTGTGGCTCTACCCTGACAATTTCCTCCACCATGACCCTTAACTCCTCATCAGTAAAACGGGGTGCCTTTGTGAGGACATGGGTGTTGTGTGGTGTGTGTTGGTGAGAGTGTGTTGAGTAATGTGGTGGGGTGTGTAATGTGGGGTGCATGAGAGATGTATGGGTTTAAGTGGTATGTGTCTAGTTGTCGCAGTGGTCTTGGTGTCAGTCTGGTGGCAATGATTTGTATTCGTAAAGGTTTGTGGGTAATGGGGTGTGTTTTATGATACTGTGGGTGTGTGGGTGTGGTGTGTGTATGAGTGTCATGTGTCTGGTTTTCGTATTGGGCAATGTGGAGTTGTTTTGTGTGTGAGTGTCCATTCTGAGAGCAGCGGTATGTCCTGCCAACAGTTTACGACCGTTGAATGTCTGTTGTGGTGATTCGTGGGTCATAATGTGGTGGGCGTTATTCTGTTGGCATAGCGGTATGGGTGTTGGGACTGCCACTTTATCACTGACCTTTGGGCTGGCGGATTTGTGTATGTGGCTGTATTCTGTTGGATTGGTGTGTGTGTGCCATAATATGGTGAATGGATATTAGCCACTGCGGTGGTATGTTGGCGCCCATCACCGTGGTGGTAAGCGGCATTTACCGCCAATGTCATAATGAGGGCCTATATCTTCTCCATCCAGAGTCATGTGGATGTTTACTGGGGTGGCAATGGGGGCAGTTTCCTTGATATCATTGGGTCAGAAACCCAGAAACAGAGTTATATGGAGGAGTTGGTGGTCGTTGAGGTATTCAGTGTGACGTCTGTTTATGATTTTCTGTAAGTAATTTGAAGAGAAGGGTAGTAGTAAAATCAGTCTTTAACTTGCAAGCATTGAAGGGTCCACAGAGGGTTATTTCAAACAGTTGCTTGTTTGCAAGCACCAGGAAAGGTCGAGGAAGAAGAGGAGGCATTCAGAATGGGTGAGAGCATGGTGTTGATGGGTTGTGGGCCAAAGTTGAGGTAAATGATGCTGATTTTGTTGCTGAAGAATTGAGAGTGATTGTTGCAGAGATCCTTGCAATGGGGGTGATCAAGTTAGAGACGGCTGCAGGTGAGGTCAAATCTTTTACAATGGCAGAGATGTCTTTGCTTCTTTAGGTGGTGACATTAATATGGTCCACTAGAGCTGTGGACCTGGTGGTTCAAATCATTTGGTGGTAATGTCTCAGGGAGATTGGAACATGCTTGCATCTTTATTGACCAGGTACATTCTGCATTTGCATTGCAGTTGTTCTTAAGCTTGTTTTATTGCTGTGTTTGAGGGGTCAAGGGGAGTCAGAGGTGATCCAGTTGTGGAAATTCCTAATAGCTTTGGGCTGTTAGTGTATTCTGGTCAGTTGGTGTTGAATGTGCCAAACTGTTGGCAATTACTGCATAAAGATTAGCCACGGCAGTTAGAGTGAGATTGCAATTGAAACAGTGATTTTCAATGGCTTATGTCCCTCTATGCACAGATATCACTATTTAGTATGTATTGTAATAACCATGTTATCCCATGACCAGGTAAATAGACCTAGAATATGTTAGGGCTCCATTACTTTGCCAGTGATGACTATCTTGTGGTCAAGAGTACTTCAAGTGAAAGAGAGGACTGAGACAACTAAGCAGAATTATGCCGTCAATGAACTTCGATATCAGGGAGTGAAAACTGTAAAACCTTTTGTTTAGACATTATCTATACAAAGGTTCAGGCCGAAAGCAAAGAGATATTTTTGATTAATTGTGACATATGGAATAAAATTACTCACTTATTTACTAATGAAACCACATAGCAGTAAAACTCATAGCGCAGCTTACAAATGCAATTTATATATATTTTTCAAATCATACCTTCATAGATGATGTGCCAGTGACTAGAAAATCACTGTTTGTAATTTTCTACTAAATGTTTAAATGAGTTGCCCTTCAGGCAGTTTTATGAAGAAAAAAATAGAATTTTAGAGTGAAGATTAAAGACAAAATTGATCATCTGTTTCCTGGCTTGAAACTCCTTTTTAAATTGGAGCTATACATCCTAGATTATTCAATCAAACAGTAAATATTTTCAATCAGTGTGTCCTTCTGGTATTCATCTTGCCACCATACATCCCAATCAATGCAATTTGGGTTATGCCATCACCCTGCTGTGCATGATTTAACTAGTGTTCTTCCATGTAGTAGATTAAGGATCTCCGGCATGTACCTGCTTCATTAGACATGCATATCATTAACAGCTACAGTGGCTGTGCATAGTTCACTGCCAACTAAAATGTTTATGTTTGGATAATCTCTTTCCAACCATGGTAAATGACTCAAGGCCTGATTTAGATTTTGGCGGACGGGTTACTACAACACAGCGGTGCCGGATATCCCATGCGCTGAAATTTAAATCCTATAGGAAATAACGGATTTTAGATTTTGGCGGGACAGATATCCCATCTGTCAATATCTAAATCAACCCCCAAGTGTTAGAAATTGGGTCTCTAGTTAGCAGAGGTATGCACCCTGTCCAAGAAGGGACTACAATCCTAGTCAGGGTAAGCGAGATACACACCCTAAATTAACCTGTGCTCATCCTCTGGTAGCTTGCCACAGAGCAGTCAGGCTTAAATTAAGGGGTGATGTATAAAGTATTTGTGAAACACACACACAGTAACACAATTGAAAACACCACAAAAAGGACTCCACACAAGTTTAGAAAAATAGAAAATATGTATCTGAGTATAACAAGACCAAAATGTAAAATAGTGCTTAGAAGTCACTAGAGGTCAAAAGGCTACTTGAGTTTGCGAGGGAATGGTGCAAATCGAAAGTTCACGCAGACTGCAATGGAGGGTAGCCAGCTACAGGATCCAGACAGTCCCACTAACAAAGTAGCTTGGATGGAGTTTTGGTCGATGTCAAGAATCCACAGAATCACCGTTGAACCGTTGCCAAGCTTTGTTGAAGTCAATGCAATGCATTGTTGTTGAGCCACACAGAGGCCCATATTTATACTTTTTGACGCTAAACTGCGCTAACGCAGTTTAGCGTCAAAAAGTTTTGCGCCGTCTAACGCCATTCTGAAGCGCCATGCGGGCGCCGTATTTATGGAATGGCGTTAGACGGCGCAATCAGACCGGCGCTGCCTGGTTTGCGTGGGAAAAAACCACGTAGACCAGACAGCGCCGGCGTAGGGGGAAAATGGCGCATGGGCGTCTTAAAATGGGGCAAGTCAGGTTACGTCGAAAAAATCGTCTTAACCCGACTTGCGCCATTTATTTTCGACGCCCATCCCCCATCAACATGACTCCTATCATTGTAAAGATAGGAGTCATGCCCCCTTGCCCAATGGCCATGCACAGGGGACTTCTGTCCCCTGGGCATGGTCATTGGGCATAGTGGCATGTAGGGGGGCACAAATAAGGCCCCCCTATGCCACCAAAAAAAAATATAAAAAATAAAAAATTATACTTACCTGAACTTACCTGAATGTCCCTGGGGTGGGTCCCTCCATCCTTGGGGGTCCTCCTGGGGTGGGCAAGGGTGGCAGGGGGGGTCCCTGGGGGCATGGGAGGGCACCTGTGGGCTCATTTTGAGCCCACAGGCCCCTTAACGCCTGCCCTGAGCAGGCGTTAAAAAGTGGCGCAAATGCGCCGTTTTTAGCCACGCCAACTCCCGGGCGTCTCTTTTGCCCGGGAGTATAAATACCACGTAAAGGCCTGGGAGTCATTTTTTAGACGGGAACGCCTCCCTTGCATATCATTAACGCAAGGAAGGGGTTCACGCTAAAAAATGACGCACATTCCGGGAACTTTGGCGCTATTCGCCTCTAACGCCATAGTATAAATATGGCGTTAGTTGGCGTTAGTTTTGCGTCGAAATTGCGTCAAAAAAAACGACGCAATTTCGGCGCAAACGGAGTATAAATATGGCCCAGAGTGTCATAGTGCTGTGCAGGCTGTGGATCCGATGTTGTCAAACTACCTCTGCATGGACATTGCAGGGTGATGCAGCAAAATGTTAAATGCACTCAAAGCGATGTGTCGGTTTTTATAGGAATTACCTATAAAACCCACTTCTGAGACGCAGGACTGGCGAGGGGAACCTTAGGCAAGGGTTTGGACTCACAGATGGCTGAGTCAAGCAGCACCAGGTGATGCGGAATTCTGGTTGGTGCAGAAGATGTCCCACGCCGGATGGATGATTGCAGTCTGGTCTGCATCACTGGATTCTGCCAACAAGCCTTGGCACATGCAAAGCTTGCCGTTAGCGGAAAATGGCGCTGCCTGGGACCAGCAGGGAGCTGGCGGCCTCTACCCAGAAGGAGGAGGAAGAGGGGGCTCTCAGCAACTCAGAGAGCCCTCAGAAGATAAGGCAGATAAAGAAGGTGCAAAAGGAGGCCCACGCAGCAGTACACCAAGAGATCCCACACCACCGGAGAACCACGCAGAAGGCTGTGCATCGTAGGAAAGAGTGCTGGGGGCTAGAGCTGTACGGTGCACAAAGAACTTCATGGAAAGATGCTAAAAAGACAAGGCAACTGCAAAACATGCGGTACATGGTGTTACGGTCTTGAGTGGGGAGGCAAGCTCTTACCTCCATCAGGACCGTCACATCTACTTCAGTCTACCACCCGTGTTGCTGGATCCATGCACTTCTTCAGGAGAGGAGACTAAAGCCACGGGTTGTCATTGCAGAGGGGTGCCTGCTGAAGCAGGGAAGTGACTCCTTCACTTCAAGGGAGATTCCTTTGCTATTCTGGTGCAGGCTGAAGACTGCCTGTCCTCTGAAGATGCACAACCGGGAAACAGTTGCAGTTGCTGGCAGGAGCTGAAGATGCAATGTTGCAGAAGTCATCTTTGCTTCTTTGTTGCAGTTGTTGCGTGCCTGGAGGGTCCAGATGCAGTTTCTTCGGTAAGAAGGTGAAGTAAAGGATGCAGAGGATTCCTTCTGGAGTCTTGCAATCTGAATCTGAGGAAACACCCAGAGGAGAGACCCTAAATAGCCTTGAAAGGGGGATTGCTCAGTTACCCAGGTAAGCACCTATCAGGGGAGGGCTCTGACGCCACCTGCTGGCACTGGCCACTCAGATGCTCCCAGAGTTCTCTACCACCTTGGAATCCAAGATGGCAGAATCCAGGGACCCTCTGGAGGAGCTCTGAGCACCACCACTGGGGTGGTGATGGACAGGGAAGTGGTCACTCCCCTTTGGTTTGTCCAGTTTCATGCCAGAGCAGGAATGGGGGTCCTTGAACCAGTGTAGACTGGGTTATGCAAGGAGTGCACCATCTGTGCCCTTCAAAGCATTTCCAGAGGCTCTGGGAGGCTACCCGTCTTATGCCTGTAACTCCTTTTTCCAAGGGGAGAGAGTGTAACATCCCTCTTCCAAAGGAAATCCTTAGTTCTGCCTTCCTGGGCTTGAGCTGCTCAAGCAACAGGAGGGTAGAGACCTGTCTGTGAGGTAGCAGTAGCTGATGCTGCCTGGACAATCTCAGAAGGCCATAATGGCAGTACTGGCGATCCTCTAAGGAGCGCCAAGAGTGCATAGAATCATACAACCAATGCTTGCAAAAGCCCTGGGGTATGATTCCAACATGTTTGATAAAAATCATGGCCATATTCTGAGTTACCATTGTGAAGCTGTACAGAGGTAGTGACCTATGTACAGTGCACACAAAAAATGGTGTCCCTGCACTCACGAAGTCCCGGAAAATGGTCCTGGATGGTGTGGGGGCACCTCTGCTAGTGCAGGGGTGCCCTCACATATAGGTACTCTGCACCCAGCCTTCAGGGTTGGAAGGCCTGACATATGGGTGACTTATAAGTGACCTGGTGCAGTGTAAATGGCAGTGAAAGGATGAATGCACCATTTCACGCAGGGTGCAATGGCAGTCCTGTAGACGCTTTTGCGTGGGCTCCCTATGGGTAGCAAAAGAAATGCTGCCGTCTATAGGGATCCCCTGGAATCCCAATGCCTTGGGTACCTAGGTACCATATACTAGGGACTCATAAGGGGTGAACAGTATGCACATTTTGGGTGAAATACTGGGTTACCAGTATGCAGTGACAACATTTAGATGAGCCAGAGCATAAACACTGGGGTCCTGGTTAGCAGGATCTCAGTGACACAGTCAAACACACTGACATCAGGCAGATATTGGGGGTAACATGCCAAAAAGAGGGTACTTATCTACACAACCCCCCCAAAATGAGGGATAATAAGGTTAAACTTGCCCAGATGAGTCTTCATTGTCTAAATGGAACTATCTGGTGAGTCCATCTGCACTGGAGTGGTTACTTCCGGGTCTATGTTCCACTGTAAAGTCCATTGCCTGCAGGGAAATGGACCACCTCAACAATTTAGGGTTTTTACCTTTCATTTGTTTTAACCATAAGAGAGGTGTGTGGTCTGTCTGAACTATGAAGTGAGGCCCAAAGAGGTATGGTCTAAACTTCTTCAGGGCCCAGACCATAGCAAAGGCCTCCCTCTCTATGGCTGACCAACTCTTTTCTCTAGAGGTCAACCTTCTATTGATAAAAGCAACAGGTTGATCCTGGCCCTCTGAATTAAGTTGTGATAGCACAGCCCCAACCCCTACCTCTAAAGCATCAGTTTGGACAGTAAACTTCTTTGAGTAGTTTGGGCTCTGTAGGACAGGTGCAGTACACATAGCCTGCTTAAGCTCCTCAAAGCCTTCTGACAGCTAGCTGTCCACAATACCTTTTTAGGCATGTCCTTGGATGTGAGGTCATTAAGACGGGCAACAACGGAGCCATAGTTCTTAATGAACCTCCTGTAATACCCAGTGAGACCAAGAAAGGCTCTGACCTGGGTCTATGTTGTAGGGGAAGCCCAGTCTAAAATAGTCTGTATCTTCCCCTATAGTGGTTCAATCTGTTCTCCACCTACCAGGTGTCCCAGATAAACCACCTTTCTGGCACTTTGAAGCCTTGATAGTGAGGCCTGCCTTTTGCAGGGCCTGCAAAACTTTACAGAGGTGGACCAGGTGGTCATCCCTGATGTAGCTGAAGACAGCAATATCATCAAGATATGCTGCACTAAAAGCTTCCAGACCTTGGATGACTGTGTTCACCAGCCTCTGAAAAGTGGCAGGTGCATTCTTCAAACCAAAGGGCATAACAGTAAACGGATAATGCCCTCCAGTGGTAGAGAAAACTGTTTTGGGTTGAGCCTCTTCTGATAGCTTGATCTTCCAATACCCTGCAGTCAAGTCAGAAGTGCTGAGATACTTGGCAGATGCCAGTGTATCAATAAGCTCATCTGCCCTGGGTATAGGGTGAGCATCGGTCTTAGAGACTGTGTTGAGCCCTCAGTAATCTACACAGAACCGCATCTCCTTTTTCCCATTTTGAGAATGAGGCTTGGGTACAAGTACCACTGGGCTGGCCCAGAGGCTATCTGAGTGCTCAATCACTCCCAAGCCAATCATCCTCTGAACCTCAGACTTAATGCAGTCCCTGACATGGTCAGGCTGTCTATAAATCTTACTTTTGACAGGCAAACTGTCTCTACTATCTACGGTATGCTCACACCAAGTGGCCTGACCTGGTATCAGTGAGAAACGTTCAGAAAATTGTCTTAAGAGGTTCCTGCAATCCTTCTGCTCTTCAGAAAGACAGTCTGCAAGAATAACTCCTTCCACTGAGCCATCAGCTGCAGTGTTGGAGAAGAGATCAGTGAGAGGGTCACTTTCATCTTCCTGTCCCTCATCAGTGGCCATGAGTAGGGTTAAGTCAGCCCTAGCATAGTAGGGTTTCAGGCGGTTCACATGAAGTGCTCTAAGAGGACTTCTGGGAGTGCCTCGGTCTACTAAATAAGTGACCTCACCCTTCTTTTCCACTATCAGGTGTGGACCACTCCATTTCTCCCGGAGTGCCCTGGGTGCCACAGGCTCCAGTATGGACATCTTCTGTCCTGGTCGGTACACTGTTAGGACAGCCTTCTGTTCATGCCATTGTTTCTGTAACTCTTGGCTTGCTGCCTGAAGGTTTTTAGTGGCCTTTTTCATGTACTCAGCCATTCTAGATCTTAAGCCAAGTACATAATCCACTATATCTTGTTTAGGGGGCTTCAAGGGTTGCTCCCGCTCCTCTTTCACAAGAGCTAATGGACCCCTAAGAGGGTGACAAAAAAGGAGTTCAAAGGGGCTGTAGCCCACTCCCTTCTGGGGTACCTGCCTGTAGGCAAAAGGGAAACAGGGTAACAGAACATCCCATCTCCTTCTGAACTTTTCAGATAGTCCCATAATCATACCTTTGAGAGTTTTATTAAATCTCTCAACTAACCCATTTTTCTGGGGATGGTAAGGTGTGGTGAACTTGTAGGTTACCCCACACACTTTCCACATTGCTTTCAGGTATGCAGACATGAAGTTACTACCGCTGTCTGATATCACCTCTTTTGGAAAGCCCACCCTTGAAAATATTCCCAGGAGGGCCTTTGCCACTGCAGGAGTTGTTCAGATCCTCGGAGGTATTTCTTCTGGATATCTAGTGGCATGGTCCACTATCACCAAAATAAACCTATTGCCAGAAGCAGTAGGAGGGTCAAGGTGGCCAACTATGTCAACCCCTACCCTTTCAAAGGGCATCTCAACCACTGGCAGTGGGATCAAGGGGGCCTTTGGGGTGCCACCAGTCTTGCCATTGGCTTGGCAGTGTGACACAGGAGTGACAGAACTACTTTGTGTCCTCAGACATGTGAGGCCAGTGAAAGTGAGGGACCAGTCTGTCCCAGGTCTTGCTTTGCCCCAGATGTCTAGCAAGGGGAATGTCACGTGCCAGTGTCAGAAGAAGCTCCCTATACTGCAAAGGAATGACCATTCTCCTGGTAGCACTTGGGTTTGGGTCCCTTGCCTCGGTATATAGGAGATTATTTTCCCAGTACACTTGCTGTCTTAAACCCCGAAGTGTGGGACAGGTCTGCTGAGCCACACTTACCTCCTCCGTGGCAGGCCCCGCTGCACCCAAAAGCTCAGATGTGTTAGCCTGAAGCTCCTCTGGTGTACGTTCTTCACAAGGAGTAGACTCCTCCTCTTCAAAAGGGGAATCTTCAGTGGAGGGAGAAATAGTGGATAACTTTGTACCCTTTCTACCCATAGCTCTGGGAGCTCTTGGTCCATTGTTCCAGGATCCAAGTTTACCTGTCCTCTTTGCTTCTTGGCCCGAGCCCTGGGTAAAGCAAATATATTCCCAGGAATGCTCAGCATTGTTGCATGAGCCTCCAACTCCACCTCAGCCCAAGCTGATGTCTCCAGATCATTGCCAAGTAGACACTCTACAGGTAGGTCTGTGGATACCACAACTTTCTTTGGACCAGTAACCCCCCCCTCCCCCCCCAGTAGAGATTAACAGCCATGGGGTGGCTAACAGTGTTATTAAGGGTGTCAGTCACTTGGTACTGATGACCAAGTAGGTGTTGCTCAGGGGCTACCAGTTTTTCCATCACAATTGTGACACTGGCACCTGTGTCCCTGTAGGCCTCACTTGAACACCATTTAAAATGGGTTGTTGCTTGTACTTATCCATATTAAGGGGACAAGCAACAAGGGTGGTCAGTGCCACTGTCAGAGACTAAAACAGCCTCAGTGGTTTCCCTAACTAACCCACCCCCACTACATTACTCAGAGTGAGCCCTGCTACACCCCTGGAATGGCTATTTGTAGTGTGTTTTTCCCACCACCACTGTTATTACTAGGGGCACTAGTGGAAGCAGTGGGGGTTGTGGTAGTGGGAGCTTTGGTATTTTATTTTGGACAAGTACTGTCACTTGCCTAATTGCCTTTGTTCTTACACATATAACATCATGGCTTTTTATTCTGTTGGTTGGAAGAGGATTTATACCCACCCCTCAGAGGATTGATGTGGACCTGATGAAGACTCCTTGTTTTTATCTTTGTCCTCGCCTTTGTCATGTGACTTACCATCCTTCTTCTTGTTGTTGTCACCCCCTGCATGAGCTTTCCTGCTCACCCTTGTTCCGACCTATTTTTCCTCCTTCTTCCCCAAGTCTTGGGGAGAGGTCAGATCTGAGTCTACCAAGTATTGGTGCAACAAATCAGACACACAGTTATTCAGAATATGCTCTCTCAAAATTAGATTATATAGACCCTCATAGTCAGACACTTTGCTGCCATGTAACCAACCTTCTAACGCCCTCACAGAACAGTTCACAAAGTCTATCAAACCTTGTGGATACTCTTTTCTGGTTTCTCTGAACTTTATCCTTTATTGTTCAGTGGTTAAGCCAAATCCATCCAAGAGTGCAGTTTTAAGAATGCTGTAATTGTCTGAGTCTTCTTTGACAGTGAGAAGTCTATTTCTCCCCTTGCCAGAAAAGGACAACCACAGAATAGCAGCCTGCTGCCTTTGAGGGTCCCTCTGAACTTTGCAGGCCCTCTCAAGTGCAACAAACCACTTGTAGATGTCATCCCCCACCTTGTATGGGGGAACAATTTGATGCAAATTTCTAGAGTCAATGGTGTCCTCCCTAACTATATAACTCCTGAATCTGCTGCTGCCACCATGGGGAACTAACGCCAACACTTGCCTTTCCCTCTCCACAGCCAAGGCCTCCCTATCTAGGGCTAGCTGTTGCTGCTGCAGTATCAGCCTCGCCTTTTCCAGTCTCAGTTTCTTGAGCTCACTATCTATGGATTCATCACCTGGAGTTGAACCCTGGGATCCCTCAGAAACTGAGGTGATAAGGGAATGGGCAGAGGTAGATCTTTCCCTAACTTTACTAGCCCTAGTAACCTGACCTAGTAACCTGATTCATACCTAATAAATGTCTTCATGTTTATTTCTGGAAATGACTTATGGACCTTCTTTGCCCTTACCCTGTGGATTTTGCATTTCTTATATGGCTTACTGCAACAAGCAGGACCTATAGTAAAAAACACTGAATGGAACAGAAACAGAGTATGTTTTCTGGAATATATAAGATATTTAACATTCAACTTATGTAGCAGAAAAATACTTAGGGCCTGATTACAACTTTGGAGGAGGTGTTAATCCGTCCCAAAAGTGACGATAAAGTGACGGATATACCACCAGCCGTATTACGAGTACATTATATCCTATGGAACTCGTAATACGGCTTGTGGTATATCCGTCACTTTACTGTCACTTTTGGGACGGATTAACACCTCCTCCAAAGTTGTAATCAGGCCCATGGGCGGTCATTCTGACCGCGGCGGGCGGCGGTCGCCGCCCGCCATGCGGTCACCGCCGAATAACCGCCCCGCGGTCAAAAGACCGCGGCGGCCATTCCAACTTTCCCGCTGTGCCGGCGGGCGACCGCCAAAAGGCCGCCCGCCGGCCCAGCGGGAAAGCCCCTGCAACGAGGAAACCGGCTCCGAATGGAGCCAGCGGAGTTGCAGGGGTGCGACGGGTGCAGTGGCACCCGTCGCGATTTTCACAGTCTAACCTTTCTGGGGCCCTGTTAGGGGGCCCCTGCACTGCCCATGCCAGTGGCATGGGCAGTGCAGGGGCACCCAGGGGCCCCATGACACCCGTTCCCGCCATCCTGTTCCTGGCGGTAAGAACCGCCAGAAACAGGGTGGCGGGAAGGGGGTCGGATGGAGGATTCCCTGGGCCAGGGGAAAACCGGTGGGAAACAGCCAGTTCCCCTTTTCTGACCGCGGCTTTACCGCCGCTGTCAGTATAGCCCAGGAAGCACCGCCAGCCTGTTGGCGGTGCTTCCGCGGTCCACGGCGGGTCGGAATGACCCCCTTAATCTCCTTATACTCATTTCTGATTTTATAGTTGAAGAATACTTGAGAGGGAATGTGATCTATTAATAATAATGGATACATTATTATGAATTAGTTCGCTTAGTGAAAGCTTCTCTAAAGCACAATGTTAGGCAGATGTAGTCTTTCATCACTGGGAGGTTTTCAATTTTGTGAGAATATTATAAATGTAGTTGCCCACCAAATCTCTTGATAAAGAACTTGAAGGTTAGGGTTTGTGAAGTAAACATATCTGTGTATTCAAATTTACACTGGCAGATGGAACTTAGGGCCAAATGACCCAAAAAAAGGAATAGTAAGTACCTTATTACGATTTGTTGCAAATTGCAACTAGGAAATTGATATTCCTAATGTATGAAACTCTTTTGAGTTTAATTAGCTATTCAGAGTGAGCAGCAAGTAGACCTTTGTCATGAATAATAATAAGGTAGGTCACAATTTATGACCCCCTGGGATTCACTGTCATCAGAGGGATGGTGTCTTGCTGGTTTAGCAGACCACAATGTCTGATATTGTTTTTAAATACAACAATCTTCTTGTAAACATATCCTGTTTTCACTAAAGGAAAACGGAATGCATTTAGAAAGAAAAAAATTAAAACATCTGTATGTAACACTGCAAATTCGGTATTAGAAGGGACACCCTCAGCATACCCCTTCCAAATACCAAATCGCAAAAAAACAAGTTACTGAATCACAATTTGGACTTTGTACCTCATAAAAAGCATTTTTGTGGTCACAAACATACCAATTCTGTGAATCGGGCTGTTTGCAAAAGCAAAAATGCTACGTACATCTAGCCCAGTGTTTTTGAAAAAGACAGTTATGGTGTATTTTGCACTCCAGTGTGTTTATGATCACACCAGAAACATGTGGTACCAGGGCGGAAGCAAGATTGTTATTGGGAAGGCTACAAATACTTATATGTTTACAATTTCATGTGTATTCTCAAACCTTCCCAGTAACTATTTCCATTTTGATTCCCAAGACTAACGTTCTTATATCAATCCTTCTGGTAATCCCCCAGAATGATGAGCCTTTTGCTCCTTCATTTTCTCTCATTTTTGCTCCTCTCCAGCGCATTACAAATATTTTCATAGCTTTGATGTGCACCCTGCCATACTGAATACATAACCTTCTGTTCAAGAAATATCTGCAGAGTTTCTGTCAGCAGTGACCATAGGTTCTGCTAATGTTGATACCAGATTTTTTAATTTCTACAAACGTACAGCTTTTTCAACATCAGGATCTAAAAATTCTTAGGTCAACACTGAGTTTTTGCAATGGATCCCGAAAAAAAAAACACTATTATTTTCGGGGTCCACTTCAACCTACAACACACTTTTTGGCAGTTTAATAGTTTGCATTAAGGTTGTTCTCCATACCTCCCAGTAGGAATCATAGGGCTCTTAACACATTGTTGAACAGGAAGCCCGCCTGTTAACCATTCAGAATAGGTTCCTCTGTTAGAACTATTGTGATTGAAAGTCAACAACCAATCAACATGCCTGTGGAGACAATATAATTAATTGGATCACATTCAGTGTTCAATGGAGGTTTATTTTTGTCTTTCCCTACTTGCTGTTACTTATTGTGGGTTCCACCATTTCTTTGGGATGAATCAGCACTTTATTCATTGAATGAATAAACATCGATTGGTGGTCTGTTTCTCTTTCTCTGAAGCGAAGCATAATTTTGTTCCTCTCACAACTAATGCTGACATAGATTGGGTTGAGATTTGAGTTTTCTCGAAAGTACATTGTTTTTGGAGCACTTGTGCTAAATTTGCAGATTTGCTGACATAGATTGGGTTGAGATTTGCGTTTTCTCGAACCTACATTGTTTTGAACCACTTATGATGAATTTGTCAATAAGTATGTTTATCAAGCTGCGAACAACACTTAATACTCCTGTCTCCTTTCAGCCACTTTAAACTGATAAATTTCAGTGGTTGGTCTGTCTGTCCAAAATATACACTCATTTTTCCTCCATTTCTCTCAAACGTTTCCTGATAAAACTGCAGCGGATATTGTGCAATATTATGAACGCCATAATGAGATTCTTCTAAATACTATGGTTTGATCTTGCTCCCGCAATATGGGGCATAGTTATAATCCCCTAATGCCACCTTGTGCCACATTAACATTGTTATTTTTGATACTAATGTGGCCAACCGAGGCCAAAATCTCTGCGCCGTATTTACGGAGTGGCGCAATGCATGCATTATGCCACTCTCTAACCTTTTGCAATACATTATGCCTGCACCAGGCATGATGTATGCAAAGGGGGCATTCCCCCTTTAGGGGGCAGAGAAAAATGGGGCAAGGAAATCTCTGAGAGTTCCTTGCACCATTTTTTATGGCACTTTTAACGCATGCTTAGAACACACATGGTGGCAGCCGGGCTTGCTAAGGGGTGCAGGGAAAGTGGCACTGCACTCGGCGCAGCACTACTTTCCATAAATCTGCCCCTATGTGTCTTAAAGTATGTCAGTTGTTGAGCTTTCTTGTGTCTATTAATCTTTTTAAAGTGAAATTATGTCATGGTGCTACCAAAAACGAATGGTGGTGTTCTGTCTTTCCAACACTCTGCATGTCTTTCTTTGCATGTTTTGCCTTTATGTCTTGATGTGCTGTTCCATTATTGCTCATTCTACCTGTAAAACGAAAGCAAATAGACAAACTACCTTTCTCTATACAGTGTAGTGAATGTTGTGTACATCCAGCAAATTTTGAAAACACAGTTACCTTATGATTATTTCTCTCATTCCAAATCATCATGCGATTCTAATGCCAGTAGGGCATCTTACTGCATTTTGTCAGCTGCTGTCTCACCGATGCCCTTCTTTTCCCATTTGTTACCTTCCAATGTACCTATTACTATGTAGGTTTGCTATGTAATAGTATATTTTCTGTCTCCGGCACTAAATGACAACAAGCTCCCTGTAGTTGATAATTCAGTTTATCTAATGTATGTTCATCTTATCTGCATAAGAGAACACAGTATTTAAACCAGTCACTTTAAGCTTTTAGTTTATATTTTCATGTGAAAGAAAGATGTATTGCAGTTTTTCATCCTTCACTTTAATAGATCAGGATATCAATCACCATTCATTACCCAATCTACAACGTTGGTGCCCTTCATACGATACAGGGTTCTATGACTTGCGAAAAAGCTCTCACACACATGTACAGAAGATCTATATCAAACTTTAAATCACCACTTACCTCATCTAAACTTTCTAATATACAAACCACCTTCAAAAAATGTAAACCTTCTGAGATGCTGAAAACCAGTGTGTCAACCTCCAAACTTACTATTGCAGCTAATTGTTCTTGCAAGCTGTTCAGGATGTTCTCCTAGGTGCACAACTCCTCCTATTTAGGTCTACCTGCAAAGAAATGAAACATCTATTAATCTGCCTCAACAGCAAAAAGACCAAAATTTGTCACAATATTTAACAGAAAAGCAAAGGTCTCATTGAAATTATCCCCCCGGCTTATTACAAGTGGATTTTAAGGGAGGTGGTCATATTAATTTTAAAAAGTAAAGAGGGTATAATGCATGTGTTAGCATATTCCTTCCACCATGAAAATATGAATTGAAAATGTAAATAGGAAGTTTATTGGAGTATTCCTGCAGTACCTATGGACTGGATAGAATCCCACAACTAGCACCCTTCCTACATTTGAAGCATACCACCAAATTAGTAATCTAGTATCTTGCAAGGTTGAAGCACAGTTTGAATGAGAAAACCTGGCTTTAGCTCTTGGCAGCCATAGAACAAAGCATCTGACTTTCTTTCCCCTAGAGACTGTTTTTAATATTTAAGACACATCAGAACAATTTCAAAATCAGGTAAAAATCATTAAATTCGCTGGACTTTTATTAAGTAAAGTGAGACGTAGATTAAACAATGTGACACCAAAATGTCCAAAACATGGTCTACGAAACTGGAGATAATATATTTTTTGAATAGGGAAGGTCAAATGGCACCAAGAAACACAAACTAGTACTAGTTGTGATTGGATGGGACCTAAGTATGATTTGGGCACCACTGCAATGGAGCAGAGTTTGAGTGAGAGAAAAAGCTCACACCATCAAATGTTTTAGTTTAGACTTTTTTTATGTAAGTCAAACTCATCAACTGTGGAAAGACAGGAGAGCATGGTGAAGCCTTCTCTGAGTTGGATCCTTTTTTTCAATGATCTGTGGAAGCCTAGGGCTTTGTCACTAAAGTCTACAAACAGGGCACACTTGAGAACATAGTTGCAGAAGTCCTTTCTCTTGAGTTTACTTTCAGACCCTATATTTTTAATGCTAAAATTCTTCCTGGGAGACATGACAGCATGCTGTAGCTGACAACGTCTCCACAAGAGTGGCAGCTTGATGTTAGTGGTCTTTTAAATTTCATTTAGAATAGCTCTGAGTGTGACAAATGAACAGATTTCGACTGGAAAGGTTTTGTCTTTTTCAAACAGCCTTATCCCTGTCCTCTACGGTTTTAAAAATAACAGTGTCCCAACTTTCAAAGGTGCTGGAAATGTTCTCCTAGTCACTCATACAGCTCCTATAGCTCTCACACAGCTCTCAAACTACCAAAAAGGGCCCCAAGGTCCAGGACAGTTCAGTAGTGAGAGGCATGTTCAACCATTCACTCTAACAAGGACTTCATCTAAGTTAAGGTGTCTGTCAACTTGTCAGCTAAGTGTTCCACAGAGGAGCCCCTCTCTTCAATCAACTTCTGATCCTGAGGTGGCAGGAAGGCAGCTTATCTGACCACTGAGATTGCTTTCAATGCAAGGGTCCAAGGAAATTCAATTATCCTTCTTGTGGCATATTCCATACAGCAAGCAATGTTCTTTTCTACCGCTTCTGGTCTCTTCCAATTTCAGTTATATCTTAATGGGCTGGTTTGTGGGAATTCTTTCATCCAGGGCACTCTGGCCTGTGATTGATGACAACTACTTATTCAATTTTAACTGAAATGGCAGAGCCCCAGAAAAAAGTTTGTATAGTACAGAATTTCCACCAGTGGACAGTCTTGTTAATAGAATGGAGGTCCCTCAAGGTGGTTCTGAGGCCAATAGACTTTGTTGGGAAGAGACTGGTTGGCTGGAGGCAGATAAACTTCAAAGGCAACCCTAACAATATAACACAATTTACCATAAAGACGCTACTCTGAAAGTTTTCAGAATCATTTTTTGCCAGGGCCATCTGCTGTTTTTCATCACCCCCACATTCTATGATACATGGCCATTAATCCCACCCTTTTGCCAGCAGGCTCAGACTTATTGTATTGTCTGCAGGGATGGTGTTTCACCATCAGGAAAGAGGCAATCACTACAATTGTTGAGAAGAAAACTAAACTCAACTGACTTAATTTTGTTCAGTCTTTCAAGTTTCATAAATTCTTCTTGGTAGGATGTTTAGCAAAATCTGTGTTCAATACTGAAGTTGATTTTTGATACATGCCAAATCAGTCTACAGTTTATCTCTGTACTTTTCTTTACAACTGGATTTATGAACAACAGACGTGTAGTCATAAACAGGCTTTAGCCATAGACAAAAAGGCTGCAATAGCCCTCTTAGTGAAAAAAGTTTTTTTTGGCATCCTTTCACTGCAAGGTCATACTAATCAAATTGTTGTGAATGCCCAGCTTTTGAACGACATCCATCTAGGCCCTTCAGGCCTTAAGGCACATGCATTAGGGGTTGTTTTTCAGTTTCCCAGTGCACAGAGCCAAAATATGCAAGTCAATTCAGAGTCTTAAAGATAGTAGACCTGCAGAAACTATGCAAAAGGGCACTGATTTAAAGTAATGATTATGAGCTTATTGTTACCTATATCCATTTGAATGTGGCATCTGACAACATATTGGCCACGGACGTAGGCATAGGCTTGTTTACTCTATAATAGCGGCCAGCTCAAGATTAAGACAGAAATGAAGGCATCAGTGTTTTCATACTGCAGGTGTTGGAATCTTATTGGAAGGACAAGTCCACCGTGAAATAAATAAACATCTGTGAATTGCAGATAAGATGATACACAGGCGATGCAATAAAATGAAAGTACTGACAATTTTTTCTTGTGACTGCTTTAAACAGAACTCATTTTGCGTAGACATCTTTGAAAAAGAAATGACTGGCACCTTGTCGGATTTAGTAAGATCATGCATCCTTTTACCACTTTCCCTTTCCCTTCGTTTCGGACGCTTATTATCACGGATGGTGTCACATATTGTTAACATTTACATCGTAAGTGGGAACAGATATTAAATCGAAGCGCGAATTAAAAACTCCTCAAATGCCTGCCACTTACAATTATAGCTGGGCTTTGCTAAACCTATCCTTTACTGCAGGAAAGGGTGAGGTTAATAAAGCAGCATGACACATTATCATGAAGGGTGGCCTTGGCTGTCCATTCTGATTATTTGTGATGTTTACTGCTTCTATGCAGACAATGCCTGAATCCATTCATCCTTTAAATGTGGGCATTTATCACCCTATCCACACAAGGAGTCCAAACTAGAAGCTGCAGCCGCTAAAGTAATTTCGCTTTTTAAAGTATATATCATTTTTGTGTAGTCTCTTTTAAAAGTGGTGCCTTGCCCATCAGAGGCAAAAAGAGAATAATGAAAACTTTCAATAATGATTTTATTTGGAAACAGTATGTAGTTAATACAATTAATTTACTTAAAACGGATGTAAAAAGTCACGTCTTCATGTATAACTGCTGATTGACAGTATCTTGGCACACATTCTTAATTCCATTATACTGCAGTGTGAATTCTTCACTCTAAGGTCATAACTGTGCTATTAGTATCATGTACCATCACCTTTATATAACATATATATAACAAGAGGCAAATAAATTCGTAAACAATTACCTATTTTCTACTCTAAGGGCCAGATATACGAAGTATTTTTCAAGTCGCAAACGGGCCGATTCACAGAATTGGCCCGTTTGCGACTTGAAAAATGCTTTTTGGAATGTACAAAGCCCAAACTGCGATTCGGTAACTTGTTACTGAATCTCAGTTTGGGTTTTGCGATTCTGTATTAGGAAGGGGCGTGTCAAAGGCGTCCCTTCCTAATACCGAATCCAAATGGTATGTATGATTGTTTTGCGACTGCGAATGCGGTCTCAAAACAATCGCAGTTCACACCAGTTTCAAACTGGTGCTAACCCATTTGCAAATGGGAAGGGGTCCCCATGGGACCCCTTCCCTTTTGTGAATGGTAGCGAAAATATTTTTTCAGGCCGGCAGTGGTCCCACGGACCACTGCCTGCTCTGAAAAAATGAAAAGAAAACTTTTCATTTTTATTTGTGAAATGCAAACCTGAGAGTTTCAGAACTGGGGTTCCTGTGTCCCTAGCCCTTCTTCTTTTTGGCAGGCATATGGGTCATTCTTTTCCAAGTCCTTCTGACTACCCTTTCGTGCGTCAGTCACGCCCACTTAGGCACTCTAACATCTCTGATGGGACAGGAGTTCCACATCTTTCCAGGTGGTGTTCTCTATGTCATTACAAATCAGACAATCCACAGGCAGGGCTGGACTTACAGCTACCCTTAAGGAACCTTAGACCCCCTCACTCAAGACGAAACAGAGCTACTGGATAGAGACTCCATTGGTTGTCAGCCACAATAACATGGTAGAATAAATAAGGGATTACCTTCTCTGTGGTCACCAGATGACACCTGACAATGGTCATGCTGGCTCCAGTGTCTCTCAGAGCCTCTACCCTCTACCCATTGATGGTGACCCACTGCCTATACTTCTTAGTATTACTAGGCATATGATTCCTTGGCCATAGTACCCTCTGCACTACTGCCCAACTTTCTGGGCTAATGTCCTCCCCAAGCACCACAATCACCATCCCTGGTGTCTGGCCACTGGGGGGGCTGCACCCACTTGGGACACTTGGCATCCCTTTTGAAATGCTCAACCTGTTGCCACTCAAAAATGGAAAGGGTGCCATCTCTGTAGAATTGTTGCCTTCGAAAAAAGTCTTCTTCCACTCATGTGGGGATTAGGAGTCTTGACCCATGGAACTATTTTGTGGACTTTTTAATGATTTTCTCCCACCGCCTTCCACTGGCTGGGACCCTGACCATCCTTGTGGTGATCCTCCTCCCGATACCGTCTTGTGGACTCTGGTGTTGAGCCACCAGTCCGCGCCCTTAGCAAGCTCCCTGGCGTCAGTGAGCTTAATTTCAATCAAGTGGTGATGCAGGTCTGTAAAACAAAGATAGAACATGCTGTCTCTAGCAATCAAATTGTACAGCAGCTGGTAATCCTTTACTTCACTACCCTTCCAGTGCCTTGTAAAAGGAATCTACATAATCCACCTAGGATTGATGGCCAGCTTCTGGCTGTCCCTAAACATCTGCCTAAAATTTTCTGGATTGATTCCATACTTCCTGTCAAGGGTTTCCTTCATGAGAGGATACCTTATCCTGCCCTGCATTCCTAGGGTCCACAGGGCATCCATTCCCTCACTAGAGATATGCTTCCTGAGGCTAGCCCCCAAACCTTCGTCAGGGATCCTATGCATCTGCAAAGCTACCTCAAAATCCTGAAACAATTTGTCAATATATTCTCCCACAACAAAGTCAGGTACCAGACCTTTAGAAATGTGGACCCTCTTGTTTCAAGAGGGCACTGCAGGTGCACTTGCCACCAACATGGCTGCACTCTGCCTGCCTGGCTTTGAGGTCTAGCTCTCTGAAGCTCTTTTCATAAGCCAGTAACTCAGAAGCCAGTTTCACCTACATGGCCTGTTCCTCCATCCTGAGTTTGGCCATCTCCAGACTGAACTGTCTTTGTGCTTTCCTGTCTGCCAGCTTCTCTAAGGCCAGGCTTTGAGAAGACACACTGCTCTCTGCTCTGACAGGGAGCTCCAGCTAAGGAGACAAATCACCCCCCTCAGCAGACTGCTGCCTCCCAGGACTGGTATCCAGGTCCTCACCTTGCTTTTCCGAATCATCATCTCTTTCAGTGCCTTTTAGAGCTCCCCTTTACTGGTGCTGCTGCTGTCTGGAAGTCCCTTGCTGCAGAACTACTTGAGCTGGGCCGCAGTGTAGGCCACTATGACAGCCAATGCAGATCCCATCCTGCAGGTGTGGTTTCAGGCACAACTATCTAGAAGTATGAGAAGGAATTTAGAGAAAGCAAAAACGTCAATCAGGGACAAAATTACAAATGTAAACTGGTCTGAGATTATTTATCTGGGATTTTCAAGTGTAGCAAAAATCCATTGTATGCCACTGAACAAAGTCAACCCTCACTGCTGATCACCAATGTAAGAAATTGGGTTATCGGTTGGGGGTGAAACTCTACTCAAGCAAGAAGCACATTCCTTATCAGGGTGAAGTCACCTGCAAACCCCAAATCAACCTGTGCTCAACCCTCTGAGAGCTTGGCACAAAGCAGTCAGACTTAACTGATAGGTAATGCGTAAAGTATTTATGTAGCATTTCAAACAGTAATAAAGTGAAAACACTACACAAAAACAAATCCAACAAAATCCATCAATTTAGAAAAATAGAGTTAATTGTAATAAATAAAACAAGACCGAAATGTCAAAAATCTAATCAGTGTGACCATAGATATGCAATTTTACAAGATTTAAGTGAAAATAGAACTATAAAGCAAAAATGCGCCTACTGTGCATATCTGGTCCCGCTAGACTGCGAAGTACTTACAATTTTAGGCCAACCACGATGGAGATCTCAATAGCTTGTTTTAATACTGGCCTATACACCTGGCCTTGTGGCTAATCAATATGCAGGGCCTGAGTTAGTACTTGCTGTTCGTTTGTTCATTTTTACAGGATTTCATTGTGGTGGAGTTAACAGATCCCATTTCTGACACTACTTCAAACATGAAATCAATTCCAATACACATCAATTTACTCTCTCCACAAAACTCAAGGTTAATGTTCACCATTTAGGAGTATTCCTTTATATTCCATTCAGATATGTTAGGTATTACTTCTGCTTAACAGCCTGCAATCCTTTTAGAATATCTCCTTAACAACATTGGAAAAGCAGAGGTTCAGATTCTCTCTCCTGAGCTGCTTCTCACCAATTACTCAATGCAAATCTGCCTTTTGATAGTAAGGCCTTAAATTTGCACCTCTCATGTACTGCCTTCTTATACTGTTAGGCCTGGCCTTCTCTGTAGGGTCACCCCCAAATATTTTTGCCTTTACCATCCACTTTTTGCTGAATTTGTTGGCATTAGGACCGCCAACCAGTGTTAAAGTGCATGTACTCTCCTCCTAAAACATGGTCAAGTTTGTTTACACACAATTGGCATATTTAATATACATGTAGATCCCTTATAGATTGGTATACCATATAAATAGCGCCTGTAAAATAAATTCTAGAAGTGGGCTTGCTGTCACTACCTAAGTATCTCTTTACGACTTGTTCCAAGCCTGCCATTGTAGCCTGAATGCAGTGTCACACTGCCATGCTGACTTGGCATTTAATCCCCCTTGCCAAGCCTTAAACACCCCTTTAATGATATTTGTCACTCATAAGGTAGGCTCTAGGTAGCACATGGGGCAAGAAGCTGTGCAATTAAAAGGTAAGAAAGTTTTACATGTCCTGGTACTGAAAAACTCTCTCATTCGTCTTTCACTAATATGATACTTACCCTTCCTATAGAATAACATTGGGGATTTCTTATCAAATTTAATAGGCTGTAATTCCTAAATGAAAGGAGGGAGATAAGTCATGTTTGGTACCTATCAATTTGTAATGATAACTCCTCTTTAATGGTGAGGTCAGATTCTTTATTACAATTCTGAAAATACCACTTTTACAAAGTCAACATTTTCCATGGCTATTGCCCTATGTGACTGCGGCCTGTCTTTGGTCACATGACTGGGTGCAGCAGACAGTCACCCATTAGTGGGAGTAACTAGCCATTACCTAGCTTCATGAGGGGGGTGCAGCTGAGCACAGCCCCACTTGTACCTGACTAGGTTGTGTCCTGTCTCGACACAAAAGGCTCAACGACCCTGTATTGTTACTGAAGTCAGCTTGAAGTCCGGGCAGGGAAGTCAGAAAACTCCACGAACTTCAAAGAACCTTTCCAGGAACGTCTCCCACCTTCTAGTAGCACGGCATCAGGTTATAAAAACAGCAGCCGTCACCTCAAATCTCAAGAGTAGGGGCAGACCAGGGGCACATGGGGTTATGAAATTTAAAAAAAAACAAAAAAAAAACTTTCCATTCCCTACACCGCGTCCTGCCACTTTTTTCCTCTACTTTTCTGGTGTCCCAGTACAGTCTCTCCCACACAATCCTGGCACTGCTCTCATGCTAAACCTAGCATGAGGGCATCACCTGGATTGGTCTGATCGAATTGGAGAAACCTAAGTTTGCCTGTGTGTTTGGCCGGCCTAAGATGGCCGTCAAAACACACATGCGCACTTAAGTGCAATCCACTTCCCCTCAACTCTCCCCTTTCATATGGCCCAGCCCGCCCTCCCTGCACATGCTGCTGGCTGAGCCAGCAGCTGAAAAATAAAACAAGAGTAAACTATTGATTTTGTTTTCAGCTGCTGGCTTAGCCGGGCGGGGGCGACGCTTCTTCGCCATTGAGAAGTAGCCGCCCCGGTATAACAATAGGACCTTCAGACCCACTCTTCCCTTCACTACTGGATATGCAGAAGGACTGTGGAGAGCTGTACACTCTGTCACCTGGAAGGACTGCTTTTCTTCCTGGGGCTCGCCTTCAACCCTCAGAGGCCAGCCCTGCTATTCAGCCCTGCTTCTACACCTGCACACAGGACTACCAGGAGTGACTCCAAGGGCTAGTTTGCTGGCCTCCTATTCCAAGGCACAGGGGCATAACATGTTTCCACTTTCATGAACTCTCACCTAGACCCAGCCTGAGTGAGTCCTGAAACCCGAAGAGGTCTCCATAAACACCCTTACCCTTGGTTGTGGTGCTAAAGGTGACCATATAATCGTGGTTGGTGCTTTTATCTTTTAGGTGCTATTTTGAGCCTCAAACCTTACAAATTTATAACTCGGCTTCTACTGATTGGGGTTTTGTTGTTTTGGTGTCAAATAATTTATTAAGATGTACTTAATTTTTCTAAATTGGTTTGGGATATTTTTATGTGTTGTGTTTTCACTTTGTTACTGTTTGTGTGCTGCTAAATACTTTACACACTGTCTCTGAGTTAAGCCTGACGGCCAAGTTACCCAGGGTTACGCACAAGTTAATTTAGTGACTTTTAATGGTTCAACCTGCAAGGAATAGCAGTAGTTGCTTGACCAGGGCTCACACCCCAGTCAACCAACAACCCAGTTTTTCACATATGTCCTATTGAGAAATTTGATGCCTTCTCTTAATACAGTCCCTCTCCCAATGGTGTGATAGGTTTTAGCTCTTCCCCTCCTTCTCTCTTCCATGCATTTGCACTCCCACAGCAGTCCGAACAGATCCTCCTATGCCCAGTTTAGGCTTCGTCTTCTGGGCTGCACTTCCTTTCCTACAGAACCTCCTAACCGCTTTCTGGTTCCCAAATGCCATGATGTCATATTGACACATATAACCTGGGGACAGCCGCTGAACTCGCTCTGCAGCCACACTTGTTTCCCAAGCCCTGCTCCAGTCACTTGAGTATGCTAGGTTCGCCACTGAGCACTCCACAACCAGGGACCGCAGACTGGATCTAGGCTGCTACAGCCTGTCTTCCCTGATTTTGTTCCTGATGCATGAGTGCTAAGGGTAAGCCCTCACATATGCAAACCCTGAAGAATCATTTGTTGAGTAATTGGAAACTCTTCAAAATATATCTAATGCTGTCAGCAAAAAAGGTATGCACATGTTTTTATTCTTCTAATTGTAAAGTAATCTGCCTCACTTACTAGTTACATTTACAACTTGAACTATGAGTTAACAACTGTGTGGAGAGGAGCAATCCTTATATCTCTGGCAGGTGTTTTGATGTGTATGCATTCAAATAGGTAAGGTGGTGCCATAGTTTGGGTGCCCTTGTCCACTGGATAACCAGGCAAACAGTGCAGTGCTTTTCTTGTCACTAAAATTCCATTCCATTCTTTAAGATTTGAAATGAAGCCCACCAATTCATTATGAACTCTTTGTAGACATTGATGGCCTGATTACGACCTTGGCAGAGGGGATTACTCCATCCCAAATGTGACAGATATCCTGTCCACCGTATTACTTGAACACGATGGACAGGATATCCCTCACATTTGGGATGGAGTAATCCCCTCTGTCAAGGTCATAAAAGGGCCCTCAATTTTGAATTCTGGTAGCAAGCATATTAAACATTGCAAATCTCTAGGTTGGCATTTGACACCACAGTGTACTGTTGTTACATCCAGACATTTCCAGACATTTGGAAGAGGCAACTTCTCAGCCCCCCTTCTATCTACTAGTTATGAGCTGCATCTACCTCAAAAGTGGTACTCAAGTTTTTCCTTTAACAGGAAGAGGTACTGGCAGACAAAATCTACTTTTGGTCCTAAAAACGACTGACTTGGACATGGAGAGTGTGGATTTTAGAAAGTCTCATATATATCTAAGTGTCATCAACATATGAATAGAATGATCTTTAAAGATGGCTTTTGCAGATAATGTACACCTCACTGTTGCAGGAGAGATTGGGGCCATTGAGCAATATCAATATTTTAATGCAATACAAGATTCAGATTAAAACATAAGGTAATTATTTCTGTGACATTCAACCAGCAACTGCAAACTATAGGCTGCACTTGAAATATGACTGACAGGTTTAAATACCATTCAATAACAAGTAATTAAAACAATACATGGTAATTATGGATGTGTTCTGGCAGCCTTCAAGTATACCCATTGAAACAAAACTATACTAGGTCACACCCTATTTCTGATGTTTATGTTACATTTGGTTTGCTACTTATATCACAACCTGGTTCTTTTTATATAAAGAATACTATTTAAATATCACTAAACATGAACAAATCTGTGTCAACTGATGCTTCAAAAAGTCTCATTGCAGTGATAGAAAACATAGATTTATTTCCTAAGAAATATGTTTAGAAAATATAATCTAACATGTTCAGCCAGAAAAGGTATTCTTAAATATTGATGCTAAGCTCTATTCACCATGAGAACAGAACCGCATAATATGTTCATGAAGCAAATATGAACATATAGAAAATGTTTCATGCAAAATGCACTATATGCAAATATTTGTTTGCCATTTACGTGTACAATGTGAATGAATGGAACTCCATGGTTTATTTTTTGTAGCTACTTTTCTTCAGAAGTGTCCTCAATTTGGGCATACAGTGCCTTCACATCAGTAAAGGGTCTGAGGTAATTCAATGCTGTGTGTGCCCTATTAATCACAGGGCTGGTGCTTAATGTATAAAATTTGAACACCCTAAATTGTTAAGAAAATTATGTCTCCATAATTTGCAGTTACCAAACACAGTTTGCGGCCATGTGGCATAGTTTTATTTTTATGAGGCAGCTAATTGTGACTAATAAACAGTTTTTATAACTCTTACTGGGAAAAATCCAAACACTTACTTAAAAGTTCTGTTTCACTTATTAAAAATCTAACTCAGTTATGAAAACTGCAGAGGAAAAGTAGCTTTTGAAAAGTGCACTTTATGCTGCCTATATGAAAAGCACAATTAAACCAGTTTTGCTGGCCTGCCTTTTCCCCTCTGGTTGTAAATATCATTCCATTTAGGTGCGATATGTTGGACTGCCAGAAGTTAATGGACCCACTTCTACTGCCAGGAAGTCTGTTTTGGTGTAAACACTAATCACTTAGATGGGATGGACTATTTTGGGCAGGAGTACAGGAACAGGTGTAATCACAATGGAATACAGGAAACGTCTTGATGTTCACACAGTAATTGAATGCAGATATTCAAATAACAGAGATTGTCATCCAGAGAATTCCCTAAGACTTTTGTCTCTCCTCAATGTAGAAAGAAAAACTGGTTACCGATCAGGAAGATGGGTGGGTCACCATCAGCCTAGGCTAAATCTGGGTGGTGGCCCACAGCACCAGTCTGGGGGACTGAATTGTGTAATTTTGAATTAAGGCCTTTGCAAAAAGCAATTACAGTTTAGTTAAACAGGAAGTGATCAAAAAGAGAAATGTGTTTTCGTGTGCATTGTGCCAGGATAGGGCCTTCTGGAATCTTCAAGCACTTGATAGTATGCTTTACAAAAATGACACCTCAACAGTGTGTCCTCAGAACAGTGCTGAACATGAGAAAATCATCTCAAGAACTAAGAATTCTGTCTGTCCTGCTTGTGAAAATTGCTGAAGGATTTCAGATCCCTCTCCTGTTACATTTCACTTTAGTATTTAGCTCTTCTGTGATAGAGGTTGCCCAGAAAACTCCCTATTCTCTTGAAAAACACATACATCTCATTTGTAAGCTCACTCTACTATACTGTCACAGAGAAACATCATATTACACAATGCCCTATTTACAATATTTCACAACTCACTAGTGTGACAAATTGAAATTTGTGTTTATGAATAAACTGGGTGGTGTGTCAATTTCCAATCAATGTTCATTCAGCTCTCATGCCATCTCCTAAATGTGCACTGCAATGTGAAAGATAAGGGTACACATCTCTGAATTGTGATTTTGTAGTGCTAAGGAAGTTCCTTATCCATAAGGGAGGCCATGATCTACAATGCCTTAACATGAATTTCCAGATGAACTGGCAAATGCAGGGTTAGATAAATTCACTTTGAAGAGCTGAAACAGAGTCCAGGAAGAGACAAGAAGATGTCTCCAACATAACATAATAATGTGCTGGATTTCCTCATGAATGCAGGTCACAAGAGAACTCTATGTCTTCTAGCTTTGAAGACTGGATAGGAACATGGACCCCACAAGGGCCCTACAAGAGATTGTTACAATTGTTGGAAAATATCAGCATTACTGTTGACCCTACCAAAAGTAGAAGCTCCAAGACCTCGCTCAGACTCACATGAAAAAAGAAAATTAAAAAGTGTTTCAGCAGCATTCAATAAACAATATACAAGTCATTGTCAGATTGCCCTATAGACCAGTCCAACCATTCTTGCAGCTGCTTGCCTTGAAATGTTTTCTCACGTATGGCCATCCTTCCTATACCACACCACCACCGATGTGCAAACAATACAGCAAATATCCCAAAAAATAACAAAAACTATTAGAATTCACCTTCAGTTGATATGCTAATTGTAACATGTTCCAAACAAAACACTGATCTGCTCCAGATGAGCCTTAAATTAAGGATACCACAAAAGACCCAATAAAACATTTGCTCTTCAGTTCCATCCGACTATTATTGGTTTTCAGTCTGGGAAATCTCATAACTCTTTCATTGTGTCTACATAAAAGGCAAGCAACATAAGAGAGGAAAATGCATGCTTTATAAGTGAGAGTAGATATATTTTGGTCTATATATATATGTCTGCAAAACACAGGTGGCGGGTCACTGGCGCCGCTGTCACACAACCCAACCAGACGGTTCAATGTTACCATATAGTTTCCAATTTGAGCACCTCCGAAACGGAAAGGTGCCTTCGAGGCTTGTTGACGTGAGTCACCGTCAACACTTTCAGTTGTACATGACATATTACTAGGCCCACATATCCTGTATGAGGAGATGCAGCATCTGGGGCAGGAAGACTCAAGTGACCCCAGACAGTTATGATTCCATGTGAAAAGTGCTCAGTACTGTGTCTCCACAAAAAGGAGGCACAACATCGGGTGTCTGCTGATCTGAGTTGCCCTAAACGTATGTGTATTTACAAGCCAATTCCCAAGATGATATCTCCTCAGACAAAGGCACCCATCTGGTGCGTGATGACGTGAACTGCACTAGACCCTCCTGGACTCTCCCACAAAAGGATGTAAATCCTGCACCACTCTGGGAGGCACAGGGCCATATTCATACTTTTTGACGCACAACTGCGCCAACGCAGTTGTGCGTCAAAACATTTAACGCCGGCTAACGCCATTCCAAAGCGTCATGCGGGCGCCTTATTTATTGAATGACGTTAGCAGGCGCAGCTGACTGGTGTGCGTCAAAAAAAATGATCCACACCAGGCAGCGCCGGAGTAGGGGAAAATGGAGCTTGGGCGTCAAAAAATGGGGCAAGTCAGGTCTGAGGCAAAATATTGGCCTCAACCCGATTTGCGCCATTTTTTTTTTACTCCCAACCCCCATTGAAATGACTCCTGTCTTAGCACAGACAGGAGTTATGCCCCCTTGCCCAATGGCCATGCCCAGGGGACTTATGTCCCCTGGGCATGGTCATTGGGCATAGTGGCATGTAGGGGGCACAAATCAGACCCCCCTATGCCACAAAAAAATTATTATAATAATACTTACCTGAACTTACCTTAAGGTCCCTGGGATGTGTCCCTCCATCCTTGGGCGTCCTCCTGGGGTGGGCAAGGGTGGCAGGGGGTGTCCCTGGGGGCATGGGAGGGCACCTCTGGGCTCCTTCCGAGCCCACAGGTCCCTTAACGCCTGCCCTGACCAGGCGTTAAAAAATGACACAAAAGCGGCTGGACGTCATTTTTTCAGACCCGCCCACTCCCGTGCGTCATTTTTGCACGGGAGTTTAAATAAGGCGCACATGCCTTAGAGTCATTTTTTAGAAGGCAACGCCTACCTTGCATATCATTAATGCAAGGTAGGTGTCCACGCTAAAAAATGACGCAAACTCCAAGATCTTTGGCGCTAGATGTATAAATATGGAGTTAGCTTTGCGTAAAAAAAAACGACGCAAATCCGGCACAAACAGAGTATAAATATGCCCCACAGCGTCTAGCACACGATGACTTGAGTCACACAAAACCATCTGGTCACACTTGGAACTTGGTTTCCATACCTCTCTGGAATGAGGTACACTGTTTAATGCACAATGACTTGTAGTCGCACCAGACTCCCTGGTCACACACTTTGAGGCAAGTTCAGTCGTGCCATAAGAGGCCAAGTACAGCACAACTCAGGTTGTACCCCCACCTCCAAGGGTTGCAGCCAGTGAATAGGGCACCACTAACAATGAGCATGCAGCCGAGGCTCACAAGAGAGAAATGCTACACATTCGCAAATAGAGGGCCGGAGGGTCCCCCACCAGGTGATTTTGTTCACACCAACAAGACATTTGTGCGTGCAGTGGTCCCCCCGATGAAGGGCTACTCACCTGAAGTGTGGACAGTTCTTGGCATGCTCCACATCAGGCAATTACGGTCTCCAGACACAATATTTAGGTTATGCTTATGCCGCTGCTGCAAGGTGAAGTCAAGAAAACAATGTAGACGCAGCCGAGGGCACCATTCTCCAGATATTACCAGTTGTCAATGTATGTCCCTCTCAGGAGGTATTTTATGTCCCTGAGAAATGCTCAGAGAACAGGAGGCAAGCCAACCTGCCCTTGGAGAGTTACCCTTCAGGATGCTGCACAGCAGCAGGCAATCAGCCCCAGACCAGTCTCTAAGCAGGAAGGGGAGGGCAGATCCCCTCCTGGGGCAGTTACCCTCTTGGGCACAACAGATTCCTCTGGCAGTGTGCCCACATGGTCTAGCAGCACCTGTCCTGCTTCTCTATGAAGATTACTCTGCCTTGTAGACATTGAGAAACCCTAGTTATACTAGATGGTTCCTTTAAAGTTGGGGGTGGTTCAAAGGGTTCTTCTTTGAACCACAGATGTCTCGCCTAAATGTACTGCACTGAGGCTATGGAATGTAGAGGTAGGTTTGGTGAATAAAATTGTATTGCATCAATTTGAATCATGCATAGGAGCTAACTCTGCGTGTCTCTTCATATATGCGTTCCCAATCCTTGCTAGTAGGAAATCTGGATACATTTTGTCCCATTTAGTTTGGATTGGGAAAGGGTGCATCAACAGATTGTCACACAATGCTCTATATATGTGTTTGATTATACAGCACACTCCCGTTATAATCAGTAGTGTAATAAGGGTACTGGAGTTGGGTGGAGAGTCAGGAAATGTGGGCCATAACCTTCGGGCTACTGCAGACAGTTTTGTGGGCCATTCGAGGAGACTCAATCGCGGGCCGGTCGCATTAGTCAGTCCACTCCCATGGAGGCTAATTCCAGTCTGAGCCATGTGGGCCCAGATTCGATCGTGTTGTTCCACAGGCACTGACGGGTATCTTCGGCTTAAACAGGGCTCCTGCCCATTAGTGGCATGTAGGGGGTCATTGTAGGATGTAGGATGGCTAAAACATACAAGGATTTTAACAGGATTAAATTAAAAGATGCAGCAGCTCAATAGGGAACGACTATTTGGCCATCTTGGTAGGCCACGCCCCATGTGGTAAGAAAGTTGTCTCACCTAAAGGATTATGTGAACAAAATTCTCACCTATGTCATGATGGACATTCTGGCATCACTCGCACAAAATAGAGACATAAAGACTTAGGGCCTGATTTAGATCTTGACGGAGTTACCGCCAAGCCTCGTCGGCGGTGGACCTGAGAACACCGTCAAGTTGTCGGTGTTCCGTCCGCCATATTTAGATGTTACAGCTCTGCAAGCAGTGGAAAGGCAACAGATTTCTGACTTAGGCAGATGGCGGCAGGGCCCAATGAAATACGTAAGATAGCAGGGGCTATGGAATAGAAGTAAGTGACACACGCACACCGTACCTTAGCCATATGTGTCCCCCTACAGTACAACCTACACAATAGAGCACGTACACAGTATCATCCATTACAATTCCAACACAACACAACCCGTCATGACATACACACTCATTGACATACATCAAGGACACAACACATCCACACTATTGACACTGCACCCACACATGACACAACTACAACAACTAATACAACTACACAGTCAGTCGCACAAACACACTCACACACAAGCACAACTACACACATCACGACAATGTCCTCCACATGAACAACACTCAACTGAGTGTGTTACACAGCAACAAAACATACACAGCAACATTAATTTCACATGCATGTGACACAAATGCAGACACAACCACATCATCCACTCCAGCTCCCTCCACCTCAACCAGCCAATCCACACACACACACACACATACTGACTCACATACACAACAGATAGCACAAACGTCCAGTGCAGGTTCCCTTGCAATGCGCACACATGGACACTGTTGTCCAGTGTGAGTGTACCATCATTGTGGTGTCAGTATTAAATTGGCAATAAATATTAACACCACAATGACATGTGTGTATGTGTGTAATATGTGTGTTGTGCAAGTGTGTCCCAGCCATGTGTGACACTATCTCCCTGACATATGGATGTTACAGTGATTTCAAAAATAAAACTGTGACACACATATGCCTGCAGTGGTCCCGACCTCCTGTGCAGTGCTAACCCAACGTATCCTGCAATGCTGTGTCCCTACCTTCAAGTCCAACTAGACTCGCTGATAACGGTGTACAATTTAAATCTACAGAAATGTATGACTATTTAAAAGCTTCTGGTATTAAACAAAGGTTTACTGCCCTTTATCATCCCAATGGGAATTCTGTCATGGAGAGGATCAAAAGGAGCGTTAAAGGTACTTTACAACCTCTCATGGGTCTATAAGCAAGATCCCCAAGAGGGCTGAAATGGTTGATTTGCAATGTCCCTGAAGCAAGAAGGTGCGTTATGGATTCCCAAAGGAAAAACAACGATTATTATGATTCCAGACGTGGAGCTAAACAAGTAAATTTGTGTGTCGATCAATGGGTATGTGTGAAGAGAGTAGGCAAAGCAGCACAAACTGAAAGCAATTTTGGTGGACCAAAACAAATGGATAAGGTGATGAAGAACACGGTTGTATTAGACAATGGTGAGGTGTGGTACATGAATCACCTGGTGCTGGCAAGAGGAAGTATTGATAGCAGCAAAGGAAAAAATGTTGCTGCCAACAACTATTGGTGGCTGGATTTAAGTAGATTTATCCCAGGGGATGGAGTCATTCAAGAAGAGGGACATGGATTAATCTCAGACAATATTGTAGAATATTTTGATGCTGGGCAATGCCCAATTCGTAATAGTGATTTTCAGCATGTACTCATCAGCAAGATTCTCCTGATGTGAAACAAACTGTCACCACACGTGGTTATGTTTCTTGTGATGCAATACAAGTTAAAACATCTAAAACATCCAGTGAAAGAATTGTGAAGAAACCCAGATAATTGGAGATGTGTGTATGCGAATTAATTTTAAGAAATGTTTTAGTATTTTAATAATCAAGCTCATATATATATATATATATATTCTTATTACAAACTTTAAAAAAGAAGGGAAATTGTGTCATATTCTATATAATCACATTATCACAAAATGTATTTGGTAATACTTATGTAGCGTTAGTTGTATTAGGACTTAGGTGGAGTGTGCTTAGCCTGGCATTACATATTCTAGATTCCAAAGTGTAAATACCAATGTATGAGAATAGTGGGGCATTCATTGCAGGCGTCACTGTTGCTGCCTGATGTCTTGCCGCCTAGGGTTGATGATAAAGAAGAAAGTTATACAGCAACTACGTGTCTACCTCATTTCGTAGCGGAGGATACTACAATCTGCATAAAAATGGATTTCGGTTACACAGTAGAAAGTTCGCTTCTGTTCCATCCAAACTGAGACTTCGCATTTGAGCTGCAATGTCTCCTATACAGATTAGGTTTTTAAAATGTCTCCTATCCCTTTGATATTTGGTGAGCTCAGAGATTGTCTTCTGTTTTAAGTTATGTCACCAGCGTGCAAGTGGCAGAAAATATGATGGAACAAGTCCAAGTGGTCATGAAATCACATTTCTATTATGTGTTCAGGCGCGGTTCTAAATAGCCTACTAGCTGACACTTTAGATGTAAAATGCCAAAGCTGTGATTTTAGAGGGATGCGAACAATTCTAGGGTAGAATGCCTCAGCACAATACACTGAAATAAACATCGTGATCTGCTCTCAGCTTCCCTTCGGGACGCCTTAGTTTTCTGGTTAGCACTGTGGTCTAATTAATAACAGTTTGAACTTTCTTAACCCTAAAAATGCAAATTTCACTGGCTTTTAAAATGAACCCCAACCGTTGAAATGGGTTATGGCATGAGAAAGCCGTTTTAGAACAATGAACAGAAGAGATAATATGTACAACTGTTTAAACATATAAACCCATTTGTAATGCAAATGCCTTACTGTACTGTACGAGCTTTACAGTAAATTGTTTTGGCCCTAATAAATGTTAGTTATAAAAAAATACCACCATGTCCCTTTTCTCTTCCCGTGTTTCTAAATGAGAAGAAAGCAGTGGCAAAGAAAATAGGTCTCAAACTCAGTTTTAGTTTAAAAACTCTCTCTCGCTCTCTCTCTCAAATTATAGCACCTTTTTACCAAAAGTAAATATTGACCAAAACCAGTCACTAGTGGAAAATAAACAATGTTTATCAATAATTTCAGAGCAGCTTGTCAAGTCATTAAGCAATCCAACAATACACGAACAAATTAATATATGCATAGAATAACACAAATACAATTTGCCTTTTTATCTTTGACCCTCAGTGTGTATGCCGAAGAGAACAGAGGATTGAATCCTATATGGAATTTAAGAGCCTCTGCTCTCAAAAAAGGTTAGGAACTTATCCATAAACTGAAATGTATCTTCATTCCCTAATGATGGAGGGACATAGACGATTTTACCCCTCCTAACCCCCCCTCTTGGAGCTCTAGCTTTGAAGGGATAACATCCCATGCCACAAGTCCCAATATTTAAGATAGGTCTTTTATATTTTGATTTATTAATTTAACTAGTAGTTCTGACCAATATCTCTCACTTATTTGGCACTCTTCTGAACAGAGCCGAGACATTTTGGAGTGTTAATTCAAGGGTAGCTGCTGGATGAAACCTATGAGATTAATCTGTATTGTATCAGACCAATAGGTCAATTTTAGCTCCCACCAAATAACCTTTTAAATACTTGGTGGTACGTTTAAAAGATGCTTTAAAGTTGGGGCTTCTTACTCCTTCTATGCGACTCTAATGTCACAATTTAATAATTCCGCTTAGTATAGTGCCAGCGAAGGTATATTGGCCGTAGGCATGCAGTAGTGGAGTCAGAGAGTGTCCGCTACAATTGAATTTAGCTAGAACCCCACAAGAGGCCATGATTGAAGCATTCAAGCTATGTGCTTTGTCCAGCTAAGATTACTGGGGAAGGTAAAACCACGATTTTTATATGATTTCACTTTGGTTGCGTTTCCCCAAATAGTATGATTTTTGTTTCCTCTACATTTATTGTAAATCAGGTGAACAGTAGTCACGGAGATTAGCTGTGGGGACTCAGACCATGTGTATGTACACCACCTCACCTCGATTTCCTCTTCTCATCTGTCTTTCCCTTTATCTCAAGGGCAGTATAGGGGTAGGCTGTCAGAGAGTTAGGTAGTGCCAAAGAAACTGCCCTGCTAAAAGACCCAAGTCTTGTTTTTCTTTTCTTTTCTTTCATCCGCATTCACTCTCCTGTTCAGGTCTTTGCTTTCTCCCTTGTACTTCTTTCTGGGAATTACTGTATAGTTTAAGGAATTCCCTGCCTGTCCCACAACAGCTTTCTTACTTACACCTTAGCTGTGGCACATTCTAGTATTTGTGGGACTAGAGTCTCTAAACCCCACACTGCCTACTCAGAAGGTGTCTTTAGTCTTTTGTTTATTTGTTTCTTAATCTTACTCCCTGTGCATAGCAAGATTCTACTGTACCCAAGGGGTTAGGGTGCTTGGGTACACAGGCGCATGCACAAACGTGCAGTGTCTCAGTACAAAAAAAGCTTGAACACTTGTGAAGTTGCACACAATCGCTGTTTTCCCTGTGCAGGGGGTCACACAATATACAGTCATAGAGCAACAGGTTTTTCTGCCACTTTTTGACTATGCGCTGCAGGTTTCTACAAAGCTTGAGGTTGGTCTGTAGGATTTAATTCTTAAGGATCTTTTTCAAAGTGGAAAGCTGTGGTGCCAAGCAGACTTTCCTGTGACCCTCACTTTATCCTACCTTATCAAGATCTGAAGAGAGTTCCATGTGAATATTTCCTTAATGAAAACATGTACCACACATGCAAAGGAAAGCATTTCATTTCAATAGGTGCCTGTTGTTATAATGACAGATGAATGTTTAGTGAGATCCATTCTCAAATACGGGTTTGCTCAACCAACAGTGTGAACGTTTCATTAACATAATTGCACAAAGTGTGCCTGATTGGTGTCCTTGGAGCAAGTGATTCACATTGTATATTCATAACATTGTGAAGTACACTAAAGCAGCATTTTAATTTTCTCAATTTCATGTACCTCTTACAATTGATGCTTTTATTATTTTACAAACACTGCACTTTTTTAAAACAAAATTTATGGATAGAATTGAAGGTGTTAATCTAATATAAATACAGCCACATGTGAGAAAATTAATACACAATTGGAAAAAAGGGCATAGAGAAAATTAAGAAGTTTGAGACCAAATTATGTTTAGATAAAGGCAAGTGAATGGCACACAGGGAGAACTGAGAGCCTTTTTGTCTAGAGTGAAAGATCTGGAGATGGCACAAAGGAAATTGAAAGGAACCATATCAGAATAGTAAAAGATAATGCAAGTTTACCTAAGGCATACATTGAGTATATAGGAAGGTGGTGGAAGAAAAAAGGGAAGAAAGCAGAATGCCAATGCTGAGAAGTTACAAAGGACAAACAAAGAAGTAGAAAATGATTGAGTCAAAGGTTATAGATGGGTTGGTCACAAAGCACTGAATTTTTTGCTGCAAATAAACAAATAGATCTTGCAGTAGGACTGAGCAGTGTATGAAATATTGCAGCCAAATTAAAACAAAATTGGAGTAAAAGGACATAGTATTTGTAAAAAAGGGGAGTGTAAATATCAAGTGTAAGTGATGGAAAACATTCTCAGCAGAAGAGAAACAAATGACGCAAGAATGATTTAAATGATGAATGGGTTCTCATAGATGGGAGATTAAAGTGTTAAGCAAACAGCCAAGAGTGTGTTGTGAAATGACACACTTTCGGTGCCTCAAAATATACCATGCCAGCATCTAAATAGTAATGGCAGATCAATGAGATAATGACATAGAAGATGTAGGTGAAGCTTCTTGAGACAAAGGGGATATTTTTTTAGATGAAATTAATTCAACAGTGGTAGAAGATTCCAAATCTAAATATTCTGAAATTGGATTCAGAAATTGGATTTGGTTGTTTCACTGTCAACCTAAGGGAAACGTCCAAATGCGTTTTATTGGTCGCTTTGTTTGGAAAGATAAAAGAAGGTTAGTCATATAACTGCAGAATATATAGATCAATATTGAGAAGAAGCTTTTGTTGTTTTAGGTGACTAAGCACCTTAGTGCTCTGGTTCCTAAAGTGACAGCAGCCTAAATTAATGATAACATTTCAACCCCATGAAAGAATAACCAAAAACATCACAACTGCCCAAATACCCAGGTCATGTACTTTTAATTTCAGTAATGGACTTAAAACTGTTATGTATACTGCAAGATTAAACCAGGCATCTTTGTCAGGCTTCTCATTTAGAGATTCTGGAATCAGATTTCTTGCAAACCTGTCGTACCAAGTGACCTAATCTTAAAGATCAGGCTAACAGAGCTAGAATATCACTGAAACAAAATTCATTGAACAACTATCTAATCAACATCATCAGATTCTTTTCTAGGGTAAACTGTCAACTTCACCAGCAAATACTGAATCTAAGGATTCCCCTAACTAGAGGAAAATTCAGCTTGGTCACTTTAGTGTGCAGATGGTACCACTATTGGCTCTTACGTCTTTAAATGTATTTTATGTTCCTAAATAGGTGCTAGCAGTAATGATCCAGGAGATTCTAAATAGAGACTCACAGGTCACAGAGTGAAGCATGGCTATGCTCTATAACAACCAAGGCAACTGATATTTTTGTATTTTTTACTTTTTACGTCAACATTCAAGAAAGTGACATTTCTATGGATACATCATACACATTTACGGGTACTTGATTTGCAGGCCTGGTGCCTAAAGTCAAGCTTGTTTTTCACAGTTTATAGTCAATGGTGATACATGTGTACATCTTTTCAGCTGGGGTTATTTTTGGAGCACTGAGAGGTGATACGAGATAAAAGATGAATGAGATCGAATATGTAAAAATGTTTGAGGGGAGGTGAAAATCTGCTCTGGGTTTTGGCACTGAGTAACATTTTTGGAAATCCTTACAATTAGTGAACACTAAAATGTACCACACACAACAATAGAAAATTTGATTTCTATTGGAGAATTGTGAGAAACATGGATCCATGTGAGACCTCACCAACAAATAATGGCAATAATCAAAATTGTAATTTTTCATGGAAAGGTTGGAGCTTTTCTAAATTCCATTGAAGTAACACATCATCCATACTAAATTCCATTTGATGCACTTGCACTGCTCTCACAAATCAATCCGAAGATACTAACTTAATTTTTTAGTCTCCAATTTAAACTCCTTCACATGTACAGAATGTTGTAAAATTTTCACTTTTACATTTAGATTTTTTATTTAAATGTACTTCACTAAAATGTTAATATTATTTAAACCTCTAAGCAGTGTGGACCCCCTGAGGAGGCTTCATGGACCACCATGGGTCCCTGGCACAAAAGGTCAAGAACTGCTGATCTAGTCCATTTTATGGCTTCACAATACACGAGGCCCTCTGCAAGATAATACCTTTTACCTAAGCTAGTCACGGATGCTGTACTCACCAATATTGCCTAAATCTCTCAAATTAAGTTTGAAATTTTGTCAATTGTCCATTCCAGGCAGTTGTATGGCGGGTCCGATTTCCTAAAATGTGGCCACTAAAGACAGTTGCAAATCACATTCCATCATTTTGTAACCCCTATTTTATTTTGCAAACCACCCTATGTAGAAATATGTCAGATCTCAAAGTAATGACTTGTAGAAGGTCATAGTACAACCTACCTAATTAATATGTTTGGCAGGTTGCAATTTACAATCCCAAGTGAATAGCTAGAATCACATGAATAGTGGCGTTCTCGGTCACAATCTGTGTGATTGTATTTCAAAATAGAAAACCTTTTTAAATGCAGCCTGAGTCCCTTAGAGGAACCTGGGCTGCTATTAAAAAAGCAGAAAGGCATTTCATTTTGGAAAGCTTTAGTAAGAGCATACAGTGCCTGCTCCTACTGAAGCTGCCACCCTGACTGCGAACCTGGTACCAGCCCAAAATAGGAGTTGATAACTGATCAATAGTTTGCATCCTGAATTAGGGTCCCACACCATTAATATATAGCTTACCTAATTTCAATTTTTAAGGGAAGCCGTGTACAAATTGCACTACATTTCTGAACCCATTTAGTGTTTCAGAAAAATATTTCTAAATCACAAAATGGGTAGTATATTAATGTTTTTGCAGTCATTTATACAGTTCCTCCTGAATAGGAGGGTTTGTAACTGCAAAAACCATTAGGGGCATATTTACAAGGAAGTGGTGCATCAGCTCCAATGCACCAGTTTCCCTGTGCCCCCCCCAATGACACCATGGTAGCATTGTATTTACAATACAGTGCACCGTGGCACTGGTTAGCACAACCGCACACATTTGTTTGGTGCAGTTGTTGTGGTCTGCTTGACTAGCACCTAAAATGTCGGTGCTAGTCCATCAAAGCTCAGGGAGGCCCTTAGGATATAGCACTAGTGACAGTTTAACGCCTGCCCTGAGCAGGCATTAAAAAATGAAGCTAGAATAGCACAGTGAAATCTTGTAGATTTCACTGCACCATGTTTTTTGGGCCTCCCTGTGGGGGAATGCCTCCCTTGCATACATTATACCTGGCGCAGCTCATGTGGTGCAAGAGTTTACAAAGTGGCTTATTGGTACCACTGCGCCATCTCATAACTACTGTGTAGGGTGAGGACCTGCTTAGCACTGACATAGTGTAGTGTAAACAAATGACACTATGGCAGTGCAAAGGGGTGCAAGGGGCTTGTAAATATGCCCTTTAGTACATCAGGCTCTTTCTGCGCCACTTAAATGACAGCAATACTTAGACATACGTTAATGGATTGCAAAACATAATCTGAAGTTTGCAGGTAGATCACGTACAAGTATAGTGGCAGATCTTTCAATCATTCACACAGCTCAACACCGCAAGCCACCTTGCTGTGCTGAATTGTGTGAAAGGGAAAGGGCAGGAATGCACTGTATTTAACATTATACAGCACATTCCTGTCCTTTCCTTGCTTTGGCACACTTTTGAATGCCTAGCACCAAAGCAGGTACTCTTGTATCATGGTGCAAGGGTGCCTGCATTGTAGGCAGTATTCTTTTGGTGTTGGAAGGGACACCTTCCTGAACAAAAACAATCTTGAGAGGCATTTTCCTCTTTCTATGTGTGCATAGAAAGAGGAAAAAGAATTAGGCGAAATAAAGATATCTCTCCTCGTACACCTCACCTGACGAGTCCAAAGGGGGCCACCTCCATGTACTGAGCAGGGGGGCCCCTTCAAGTTTTCTTACACCATTGCTGGGGAGGCATTGCAGTTTGGTAAATATAGGAATACCCCAAAATCCATGGTGGATGTGTGGCAATGTCCAAGCTCCTCCCATGAAATATTTCCCTTGGGCAGAGTAAGGTAAGGCAGAGATTTTTGCTGCTCTGTGTTATTCTAGATTTATCAAGCTAATCTGGGCCACACAAGGTGGCTTTGCGTGGCTTGATAAATCTCACTTAAGTTTTGCATCAACGTTGTGCCTCCTTGTGACTAGCACAACCCATAAATGAGCACTATACAGCTGATAAGGCATTTAGTAAACTTCGTTATCCTCCGATGTAAATGTTACCTTTCCCTCAAATGTGACGTTCACATATTATCGTTCAACCTACATTTTAGCAGTACCTTTTTTAGTAGACTTCAGCAACATTAGTAACAAGTTAACTGTTTTAAATTAATGTTTGATCTGCGTTGTGCTTCATAATTCAACTGTAATAATATTGAATATGTTTTCCTCATTGGAACATTTCCTGGAGCTAGATTGCTTCTAGAATCAGTCATTCACAGGGAGGTGATTTATGACCAAAAGTGAGGTAAATGCTGATGTGATCTTTTCTGTTGAAATATGTTGACAAAAGTAGCATTTAGTCAATGTTAAGAAGTATACAAATTAAAGAATATCTAAAGCTCTAGACATTTTAAAAAAATGTTTTAATTGTTATGTTGATCTCTCCTTGTAAACCTCAACTATTTCCATAGAGGTCCCAAGATGCTCAGCAATGGTAAAGATATATTGCTGCGTAGAAGAAAGCAGCTTTTAACTGATTCCAGCATTATAAATAGTTCTGAATCTTTCGCACTCTATTTCCTATAGTATTTCAGGACATGGCCACTCGGTTCCTAATAAACTATTTAAATAGAGATGGTTGAATCTGATGAGCAGTGTCAGAGCATAAATCGCTTTTTCCATCATACTATTGCAATTATTTGTTTGAAAAGGGAATGTCCTTTTCAAAGAAAGCTGTGTGCAAATTATCCTTCGAAGCTATGTGTAATGCTCCCCCCTCCCCCCCTCCCCCCCCCCCGCTTTGGTCATGATTTCTATATAGGACGTTAATATTTGCAGGGATACTGTCCAACGTGTGGTTTAATTGTAAGCGAATGTCCATGTGGTAACTAGGATCTACAATGAAATGGTGACACCTGTTCTGGATGCTGGTCTCATTTGATAGCTGATTTGACGTTGATGAATGCATGAGGCGAATTATTTTTTGCAGCACAATATTTTGGCAAATAGTGGGATTGGTGTACTTTCATGACATATATTCACAGGGGAGATGAAGGAACTTACTTCTAAGTACATTCCGGGGTGTTGATAACAGAGCCATGTTGATTTTTTTCTATTATTTATCACCAGATTCTTTTTGATGCCGTGGATTTTCGTTCCTTTTACCTGAAATGGGCGTTTTTATTGAAATGGACTTACACTTGTGGCTGCTTTCAGAGGTGGATATTACTTTGAGCAGAGTGGGCTAATGGTGCACGCGAAAGAAGAAAGTCAGCGGTTATGGAGTGTTATTGTCATATATAGCCAAATACCTAACTGTCTTTTGCTGTTAGCTCTGTGGTTATATTAGTAAGTGTCCCTGTGAGAGTTGTTTGCCAATGGAGTCGAGCTCTTAGACCTTCTCATCCTCTATATTTCCCTTTGTGGCAGCATTAGTGTAGCAGTTTGTTACGCTAATGTCCAAGCTTTATTGGAATCAAGTCCATGCATGGAGTTGTTTCTGAGCCTGTCACTTGTCTTGGAATGATTAAGACATGTAAAGTGTAGGCATTTAGGGGCATGCCACTCTCTTGTTCTGTGGGTTCCATTCTTTGAAGTGTCCTGTCGAGAGTGTATTTCACACATAGCTCTGAGTTTATTGCTAATTTTTAATTGTCATTATTAGGCTGTTTTCGAGGTTGTGTTTGTGAAACACGATTTCTGTGCAGTTTAGACCTTCAAGGAAGAACATGAATGTGTTCTATGAAGCAGGTGCCAGTTGTTTTCATGTTTTTTTTCTGGCTGCTCTTGTGGAATCTTTACTTTTCTTAGTCAGAGCAGCCATTCAAATGTTGTTAATCTTACAGAACTCAAGCTTCCATTTAGCATGCAGCTATTTGGCCTTGTCTGGCCTGTTTTCTTAATGCCTTATTGTTTGTCTATGTTTCATCCCCAGAATTTTTGCTTCTTCCTTCTATTTTTTTCTGACTTCGTTTTTTCTTTCCCTAGGACTCTGCCCTTCTGCTAACCAGTGCTAAAGTGCTTGTACGCTCTCCCCTAAACATGGTAATAATGGCTTATCCACAACTGGCATATTATTTATAAGTCCCTAGTAAAGCACATTACATGTGCCCAGGGTCTGTAAATCAAATGCTACTTGTGGGCCTGCAAAACTGATAGCACCACCCTCTTAAGTAGACCATGTCTCAGGCCTGCCAATGCAGAGCCTGTTGTGCAGTTTTACACTGTCATGACGATCTGGCAAAATAATCCTTTTGCCAGGCCTAAATTTTCCCTTTTTATGCATGTACGTCACCCTTAATTTAAGTCCTGGGCAACTCAGAGGACAAGGTGCACTTTTGTTAATATTATAAACTCCCTTTCGACCCTAGGTCTCCAACAACTGGATAAATACCTGCAGGAAAGTAGAGTATTAGTCTGGATAGCCTTCACTATGTAATACTCTCACAATACCCCAAAGATGATCCCTCGGATTCACACTAATGAACCCTTAGCTCAGTCCTAGTAGTGTGGCAAACAGCAGTCAGGCTTTGCTAAAGGAACCTGTTGCGCATTTCATAGCACTGTTGGACCTGGACATTTTTGCACGGTCTTCCCCAAACTTTTTGCCTTCCTCCTCCTGTTTTTATAACCCTCTTTTTGTTGGCTTTAGGACTTTAGGCACTTTATCACTGCTGATCAGAGCTAAAGTGCATGTGCTCTCCCCCCTAAACTTGGTATTGTTAGCTTACACCTGATTGGCACATTTAATTTATCTGTAAGTCCCTTGTACAGTGGTAGCCCTTCCACCCAGGGTCTGTAAATTAAATGTTTTTAGTGGGCTTGCAGCCCAGCTTGCACCACCCACAAAAGTAGCCTTTCAAAACTGCCTCAGGCCTGACACTATAAGGGCTGCGTGCACAGTTTACTGCTTGGCACCTAAAACTATTTGCTATTCTGGAACTCCCCTTTTATTACATATAGGTCATCACTAAGGCAGGCCCTAGTTAGCCCTATGGGCAGGGTACTGTGTAAGTAAAAGGTAGGACACGTGCCTTCATTGTGTGACATGTCCTGGTAGGGACAAGCAGCCTACTTGGTTTCTCACTGCTGTGAGTGCTGCTCCTCTCACAGGTTTGCATTGGGAATTCCCTTCTATGTCTAAATGGTAATTTCTGATCCATGAGGAGTAGAGTGTGCATGTTTGGTATGCTAGGAATGGTAGTGAGAAATCCCGGTTATTGTTGTAGGTAGATTTTTTATTACCATTGTGGAAATCCCACTTCTAGAAAGTGGGCATTTCACTGTGCTTATGCTTCTTGTGCTTTGCAGCCTGACTCCAATCCACATTTGGGATAGAGTGACACCTAGGCTTTGTGCTTACTTTCCAGACAGGGAGGGTGGAGGTGTAACCAGATTACATCTGCATATTAAATGGTCTTTCTGGGCTGGGAGAGTGGAAGGTGGGGCACACTTGCATCTGTAAGGGCTGTGTCCTGCCCTCACACAGAGGGTTTGTTTATCCCTACTAATGTCTGGAGCCAGGGCTGGTGCGGAAAGGGGGTGTTGTGCACTTCTAGGGTTCTTTTGAAGTGCTCCTCACATCAAAGACATTTTGAGTATAAGTACATGGTTTGTACCCCATGTTTTTGGACACTGTGTTGTACTTGTAACCAGTTGCTACTGGTTCTACATGCTGCACACTGCAAGGGACTGTTATGCTGCTAGGAAGGAACCACCATCTGTACTGCTAGACGTGTGGTATTGGTCTGCTGTCTGATATTTGCTGGACTGCAGAAGGGTCTGCCACTTTGCTCTACTGCCTTATGTGCTGGCCTGTTGCTTGCCTGCTCAAGCCCCTCTGTGTTCTCCAGATGTGTGGGACTCACTGTTCTCCCACCCAGTTTGTTGGAATTTCCTGTGACCAGAAGGATTCCCTGGTACTGCTTCTAGGGGTCATGGACAACAGAGCCAGAGATGACACTGGATGAAGGTGTTGCAGTGTGCGCTCAAGTTGCAGAATTGAGTAAAGTGGTGATGACCTGACTGGCCTCCAAGAAACCTTAGCAGTGGTGAGGTGGAGGAGAAGCTATCTCCCCTTCCAGAGGTCCAGTGAAAACTGATAGCTGGCTGTAACTTGGCAGGGAGCTGGACTACACTTCCCAGAATGCACTGAACCACCTGTCTTTAGGTCCCTCAGAAGACCTGATGGCAGTACTTCTTTGGATCTGGTGAGTATTTTTTTCCTAGTGCCACTAGTCCAAGGGGTTCTGGTCTTGCCTTTGGCTCATTAGTGGCAGAAATTTTGCTGCTCCCCTGCCTATCATCATTTCTGACCCACTAGCGCCATTTCATAAATATGCAGCACAGATGGCTTTAAGGAATTGCATTAGCAGGCTTTTAAAAATATGACGCATAACTGCGTTAGCACAGTTGTGTGCCATTTTTCCTAAATATGGGCCTTAGACTTTTGATCTAAGTTTGCTTTTGTGAATCAGGTCCCATAGTGTGGGCACAGTCGAGTTTGAGCAGTTTCACTGCTCCCACAGTCTGCAATGGGAGGCCAGCTGTCAGTGGTTTGCTTGGGTCTCTCACAATGGCACAAACGGTATTTCAGGCCCTGATGAATCCTTTAACACCCATGCCCTAGGTACCACTGGTACCATATACTAGGGACTTATAAGAGGTTTGAAGTACATGCCAGTTTGAGATACCAATTCACAGTTACCAATTTAGAGAGAGAGCACCGACCCTCAGGCCTGGGTAGGAGGCTCCAGTGTGCTTTTAGATTCATAGCCAACAGCATGCAGAGTGAAGAGTGGGGGGGATGACCATTAAAAAAGGCTCTTTTCTGAAATAACCTACATATGTCGCAGGCCACGTACTGGACTCGATTTTCTCAAATGTTTCAGGAATTAGAGTAAATAATAATCTTATCTGGTCTAACCATTCTGCAGTCCTTTTCTATAATTTAGACTCAAATATACCTATGGTCTTGAGGCTTAAGTCCTCCACACTAGCCTGTCCTTGGCACAAAGTGACACCAGAAAATTTCTCCATGGCCCTGGTACACTTATAAAAATGCAGAGATCCTCAACAATTGGATGAAATTAGCACTTCACTCTTTTGCCCTTATGAGACTATTCAGGACAAAAAGAGGATGACTGGCTGTACCCTGGTTCTCTGATTGTCTTTGTAACCTGAAACAGGTGGGCAATACATCATCATAATTGGAGAAGCCAATGCTGCCTATTGGAAGCTATCCACAACTATAAAATGCTCTTAAATCTGACAACGAAACCTACTACACATCCCTAATCTCTAAATTCAGGAACATTACTAGGGAAAACTTCTCTATAATTCAGGTACAAAAGATTACCCTAGGCATCATTTCATGTGCACAGGAGTTTTGTGATATTATCTACATTTATCAAAAACAAAATTGATAATATTTGAAGTAATTTCCCCACCTCTGTTGAGACTACACTGCTCCTAGATAATCTTTCTTCATCTTTCTCTGGTGTTCCCTGCCCAGTATTCTCATTCTTGAGATTCTTACCAACACCAAATCCAGACTCCCCATTTGCTTATGTCTTCAACATATGCTAAAGCTTGCAATTAAGGAAATTCTTCACATTTCAGCCAATATCTTTAACCTGTCTCTAGAGACTGCCACTTTCCAGCCACATGGAAGCAGGCCACGGTTATGGCACTGATTAAGAAACTACTTCTGACTCCACTTTCTTGACTTACTACCACCCTATTTCCTTTCCCAGTTAAGATCTCCGAAAAAGCAGTTAATCTTCAACTTCATGCATATCTTGAAAATAATAATTTACTCAGTGCTTCTGAAACCGACTTCAGACTTCTCCATTGTGTTGAATCCATGTTGTTTTCTGTAAATGACTGAACCAAAACATATGAGGAGCCACTTCCATGGTCCCTTTAAACTTGATGGAAGCTTCTGGCAATCAATCCCATATGGTGCTCATGTCTATGCTCCATGGGCTGGGCATATGCCGTCATGCGCTCAGATGGTTTCTTTCTTTTCTTAATGATAGATGTCAATCTTTATTCTGCTCACAGTTCAATCTCTTTAGCCCCATTCCACTAAATATCTGCATCAACCCTCTTGCTTCACTGATTAGGAAGTTTGGTTTTAATATCTCCTATGCTGATTATCTGCTAATCATTGTGTCTATTGTATGTAACACAGTCGCAACCACCCCCTGCATTCACTATTGTGTGGGGTAGTGGCCTCCTGGAATACCCAGAACTACGGAAAGCGCAATAGGGATAAATCAAGGATATTTCTCTTTGAAAAGCACTCCCCTGCCAAGCATGGACTCACATCTGGTGGACTTGCAGTCTGGGTACCCCACTTAACCCCACCAGTTCAGCCTGAAATCCCAGCATCATCAATGATCATCTATTTTCTCACCACAAACCTACTGTGTGGGAGCTCTCTGTTTTTTAATACTCCAGTTTCTTAGAAAATAATCTCTTTCCTTTTAATCACCTGACAAAAGGATGTGGTCCAGGATCTTATCTAATTTCCTCTAGATAAGACTATGAGAAAACCATGTATTTGGGTAAACCAAGTGATTGCATCCATCACTTGTAATTAGAGCAAAATATAGCAGCATGAGTCTTCCTTAATATTCCTAGGTGTAAATCAGTCAGAGATCATATTAAGGCCCTGCACTGGCTTCACATATGGAAGACTCCAAAACTCTACAGAGCAGTCTATGTTTTGAACCACTATCCATTAGGACAGGGGTAGAACCTTTGCTTTTCTGAAGTTATAAAATTCCATCCCCATTTCCATTTGCAGAACTTCTAGTCATAGTTTTTTCCTAAATTGTATAGGAATTGACTATTTCAGGCCCCAGCACTGTCTACTTTGAAGCAGTAATTGCTAGCATTGTGGTGCCTTCTTGAGTAGTTCCAGTTCTTTATCAATTTACTTCTCATCATTATATATATGTATTTAATATGAATATTCTCAATATATATAATAATGCAAATTTAAAAAAACAAAGTGTGTTATGTGCGGCATAATGTTGTGCCAATTATATGTTCCCATTCCACCTCCCTTTCATATCTTTTTCTATTATGACCCCAAACATGATGCTGCTTTTTGATGTTTTCTATGTTATTATGTCTCATTGGCTCTCATTGTACCAATGAGGATACTGGATTTGGGCAGCAGCATCATCTGAATTGTGGGGAACTGAGTCCAATCCCTCACCATGTGACAATTGAATCTTAGATAAAATAACATGAAATGCAATAATTATAATGATGAAACATACTAGAAGCAAAATGGTGACACGAAAAGTGAAACACAGGAAAAGTCCCACCATACTGTCACTATGCACAATATGTGTAATTCCTAACTAAAATATGTTAGCACACAGTAGGATAAGCCCTAATCTAGCCTTCAGGATTCCCACCTGGGAAGACATCATCCCCCATACCTGAGAATAACAGTAGTGGTGAAGCCTGTTATCTATAAAGATGCCATCCTCATGTGGGCCAGGGAGCCGGTGGTCTCAGCAAGCAGCTGTGACAAAGTCAGACAGCATGCAGTCATGATCACCTGACTAGAATATCCCTCTAAATGCATGGCACAGGAAAATATTTTTATAATAAAACAAATTATGTTTTGAGAAAGTGGTCCCACTTACAAATATGTGTGTTTTTGTGAATGTTAGAGACGCAGTGTACCATTTGTACCGACATTCCTATCTTGCTGCAGCCTTGAAGAAAGCACAGAGTGAAACAATGTCATGCTAAGAAATGTAATGCTTTCCTAGGCAAAAGGACAACAAGATAAAGAAAATAAACACCGCCACGAATGTGGCCAATTCTAAAAGATTAAATAAAATAAAATAAAATGTTACTAGGCTAAAGGGCCTAGTTGCTGAAATAACATGCCCACAGGCATCACTAAAATGGCTCTACAACAATTATAACGTGATACTTGTACATAAACCTAAATCTATAGTTCTTGACTTTGGACAAGGAGAAATCAGTAACAGTACTTAGTGGCATAAACCCATCTTGTAGGTCACATTCTGAAATAGTTGACAGTTGATCTTTATGTCTTCCTCCCAGCCAGCCACAAAATAGAGGGACTGGGTGTTGGCATGATGGGCCACCCAAGGCAGGATTGGGGGGTGGCGCTGTGAACAGTCCTACTTATACATCAAAGACACTGCCTCAGCTCACACACAAAGAACTTTACACTAGCCTAGTGTACCTTTAGACAGATTGTGACCAAGGTTATGCAGATGACACGCAAATCACTATGGCAATCAATTCTATCCCCCACCCTACTAGGCTCCAGCTCAGCCAGTGCCTAACAAGGGTTACTGAATGGATTGCGGCCAGCTTCATTAAACGTAATCGCGGAACGACATAGGTCATGATTATGGGAATCAACCCCTCAAAATGATAGAAATTGATTAGCCATAACACTGAGAAGTCTGTCCCAAGCCAACACAGGCTTTAAAAATCCTGGTTTTCTGGATTGATGATAGAGTTAGTATGGAAACCCAGGCCCACAAACTTTTGGGAGTATGCTTTTACACCCTTAGATCTCTGAAGAAATGTCTTCAATGGCTTTCTCCGCCCACTAAGAGAGTAGTGGTGAAGAGTCTTATTTGCTTGAGACTAGATTATGGCAATTCCCTGTATATTGGAAGTCCTAAATGCGTTATTAAAATATTACAGGTAGTCCAGAATGCCTCCAATAAAACTTTATTCAAAATACTCAAACATCAGCCAGTGGGTCCAGGTCTGGCAGCCTTACATGGGCTGCCTGTCCAAAAGATGATTCAATTAAAAACTATATGCATAGCCCACAAGATAATTCATGGTAAAGGCCCTCACAAACCCGATCTTGTCATATGCTTCCACACAAACACTTCACTCCTCACAATCTCATGGACTCATGAAAGTCCCCTTGATTGAAAGAACAAGAAATGGGGGTCGTTCATTTTCCTTTTGTGTACCTAATCTGTTGAATTGCCTCCCCACAGTCATGAAATCTCAACAGTCAAAAGCAGATTTCTGTAAGTTGCTGGTAAAATATCTGTTCTAGATAGGTTGCTTGTGCTGTCTCCATCTTATGTGGGTGGGTTAGCATTGGGAAGCCAAAGGGGTATTCATGTGCTCTATAAAAACTAAGTAGAATATGATAGAGTAGAATAGGTACACAGATATCCCAAATCCAGTTCTTGGGACAGGGAACCCGAGAGGAGATTCAGGACCTACCTGCAAGCTGATCCACCCAAGGTGCATTGCCCATCACCTGACTCCCACAATGTTCTTCTCCTCAGCAGCAAATCCTGTTCAGCGGCTCTTCACAGAAGAAGCATCCTTCCTCATGGAGCCTTCATCAGCTATCGCTTACAGCTTTGACCTTCTTGAGATTTTTGACTTCCATAACAGGGAGTAAAGGCCGGATTTAGTTCTTGACGGAGGGGAATATTCCAACACAAACATGACGGATAGCCTGTCCTCTGTATTATGATCCAATTAAATTCCATGGAGATCATAATACATAGGGCCTCATTATGACCCTGGCGGGCGGCGGAGGCCGCCCGCCAGGATCGCGCCCTCCAAATTACCGCGCCGCGGTCAAAAGACCGCGGCGGGTATTACGAGTTTTCCCCTGGGCTGGCGGGCGGTTCCAGTTAAACCGCCCGCCAGCCCAGGGGAAAACGACCTTCCCACGAGGATGCCGGCTCGTAATCGAGCCGGCGGAGTGGGAAGGTGCGACGGGTGCTACTGCACCCGTCGCGTATTTCACTGTCTGCAAGGCAGACAGTGAAATACATTTTGGGGCCCTCTTACGGGGGCCCCTGCCGTGCCCATGCCATTGGCATGGGCACGGCAGGGGCCCCCAGGGGCCCCGCGACCCCCCCTACCGCCATCCTGTTCATGGCGGCTTTCCCGCCATGAACTGGATGGCGGTAGGGGGGGTCAGAATCCTCATGGCTGCGGAGCGCGCTCCGCAGCCATGGAGGATTCCAATGAGCAGCGGAAAGTCAGCGGGAGACCGCTGACTTTCCGCTTCTGACCGCGGCTGAACCGCCGCGGTCAGAATGCTCATTGGAGCACCGCCAGCCTGTCGGCGGTGCTCCCGTGGTCGGTGGCCCTGGCGGCCACCGGCCGCCAGGGTCAGAATGACCCTCATAGTGTTTTCACTTTATTACAGTTTGAGTGTTGCGCAACTACTTTACACATTGCCTTAAAGTTAGGCCTGATTGTTTTTGTGCCATGTTATCAGAGGGTTAAGCGCAGGTTAGTTTAGTCACTTTTCGTGCTTCATCCTGAGGAGGACTGTGGCTGTTGCTTGAGTAGGGGTTCACCCCCCTGAAACAACCACCCAATTTCTGACAGACATGAAAACATCTCATTAGATTCTTGGTGTTGGCTCCATTTAGTGCCTCATATCTTTCCATATGAACTCACAACCTATGCACGGCCTTCACCTGATAGAAATTTACTTATTTTTACAGATAGTCAGATATTACTCCTATCAGCATCTCAAAGGAGAACACATCTGCAAAATCAGGTGGGATGTCAGGAAAAAGTATACATATATGCAAGTGGCATGCTCGGACAAGAGAAAAGTATATTCCCTGCCATGAGTGTCCATACTATTAATGCGTGTTCACTTATCATATCAATGAGAAGATTCCCTATCTCTGTCATTCTAGAGATTGAGTATACATGAGTTATCCAGAACTGGGTCCGTAGCCCTTCGGCATTTTACACAACTTTCACGTCAGTTTTCCCCTAATAGTATGTGAATCAGTCTTGACCTTGCTCTAGTATGAACAGCCTAGCCAGACCTGTCAGGCCAAGTCCTCCTTGATCTGAAACACAAGCAATCAAAGACAGTTTCACCCTTGTTAGGGTTTATCAGATAGGTATAGCTTAGTTCCAGTGGTCAGTATGCATGGGAACCACGTCTGGGCATACCTGTCTCACTTAGGGTGTCTCACTTAAGTATACAAAAAAGTAATGGCTGGAATGCTTGAGCTAATCACAGCCACCATGATTCTCTGGAATGTAGGCCAGAGTGATTGTCCGTGGCTGAGATTAATCCATGCACTCATTCCGTTTTGCAGTAAACATCCTAAGTGGGATGGCTATGCCTAGACATGGGCCCTGTGTGAGTTGTGCCATATGACTCAAGCTGTACATCACTGATTAACTAAGTAGATAGAAACTAGTCTGTGGTTGATTGTGTTCCAATCTGGAGATAACCTGGCCTGGCAGCTTGGGTTGGAGTGTTCATACTGGAAAATGACTCAAATGTATGCAAAAGGTAGCTCTCTCTCTAGAATGGATGGATGGATGGTTTTGGATGCTACCCAAAGTGATCTCCAGTAGCTGAGATTGATTCAAGCATTCCTTCCATCTCCTTGTTTTTGTAATATATAAAAGTGGTACATGTAAGAATGTAATGCCGGCATATACCAACAGTGACTAGCCCCAGGCACTATTTTACTGTTGGGGTAGTAGCTGTCCTATCACAGAATAAAGTTCAAATAAAATAATAAGTCTGCTAACTTTGGATTGTGATAAGCTCCTGGGATGATCAAACTACTATTTTTATTATAATTCCAATTCATTGATGAAGTCAGATTTTTAGTAACTATTTAGAAAAAGTCACCTTTAAAAGTTACACTTTACCTGCCTGAACCTCAAATGGGCTAAAACATGTTAGCCTGCTGTCAGATTGCCTTGGCAATGCTTCCACTTATAGATGTGTGAAAACTCACCCCAGAGCAGAAGAAAAAGTGGCTTTGGCCTCTTGACAGGAAGACCTGATTTTGAGGCATTTGCAAGATATCAGCCCCTGACCAGCAACTGGACTGGGTAAAGAAACTTCATTTATTGAAAGGGATCAGGGTAAGGACTACTCATGCGTAGTTAAGTGTAAAGAGAGACCTGGGGAGTAGAAGCCTTTTGTTCCATAGATACTCAATCCCCAGTTTGCCATCAGCTCAGTAGAAGGTAGAGCTGGCGTCAGAACTGGTTTGGTGTAGTAGAGGAGGAGAAGACTGCTCACTTCTCTAAACAGACTGCCGAAGGCACATATGCTCCCTTCAGGGCTGGAAAGATTTTGCCATGCTGGAATTACTTCATAATAGTGCACTATAGGATAGTTTGCAGTAAGGCACACATGATGTGCTACAAAAGTTGAAAGGGATGTCCATGGGAACCTTTTTCTCATTGATTAAATAATGTTCAGTAATGACCCCACCTGCTGTATGTTCAAGATGAATGACTTGGCATAGGGAAGATACGAAGCTCTCTAGTGGATAAAGACCAAGGGGGTCACAAGGGTGCAGGGAGGGAATTAGAAAGGAATTAAAGTGTAAAATCAAAATATATTATGATGAAGCTAACCATGACTATGGGCCTTATTCAAAGCTTGGCAGGCCAGATTCTCCGTTACAAATGTGGAGAATTTCCCACCCGACACATTGCCCTTGTCAAATGGAGAAAAGAGAATATCAGGCATGTTTGTGATGCAGTATCCCATCTGCTTAATTTTAAATAAGCCCTAGGTGGTGACCAGGTCTGTAAGTGATTTCAAATCATTTTATAGATCATCCAGGCTATAATACTATGGGGGTCATTATAACCCTGGCAGTCAGTGTAAATGTGGCGGTAGTACCGCCACATTATGACATTGGCGGGTTGGCTGAATCCAACCTGCCAATGTACCACACCGACCGTCATGTCGGTAGCAGCTGCCAGGCTGGAGATAACAATCTCCAACCCGGCTGCTGTTACTGTGCCACCGCCGGCATTACAACCCTGCCTACCTCCATAGTTTTCATGGCATTTGTAACGCCACGAAAACCATGGTGGTACGCCCTACCAGTGACAGGGAATTCCTTCCCTGTCACTGATAGGAGAAAAACACTCCCCCCCTCCATCCATGCTCCCCCCTTCCAATGACCCCCATACACACACACTCACAGGCACACACCACGCATTCACACACTCACTCACAAAGGCATACACACACGTAAACAACACTACACACACATTTGCATACATGCACACACTCACACATTCATGCACACACCCCACACACAACACCACTCCACCCCCCTCCTCTGTCAGAAACCTGACTTACCTGCACCCGGAGGGTCTTCCAGCAGGGGACAGGATGGGGTGTTGCTACTGCCAGCAGCGCCCACCAGCAGAACACCACCAGGCTGTATTATTGTTTATAATACAGCTGGCTGCGGTCTACTGGTGTGGCACTGCTGGTGGTAGCAGTGCCACCTTAACGCCATCCGCCAGTATGGCCACAGACAGATTTCTGCCCTTCTTGTGGCGGAAATCCGGCTGTCGTCATATTTTCGCTGACGGATGTTAGCTGTGGTGACGGTCTTTTGGCGGCTGTCGCCACGGCGGTAGGCGGCACTTACCGCCAATGTTATAATGTGGGCCTATGTGTGTGGTCCATTATAATCACCATTGTGGCATGTTTACCATGCTCATTTCCTGTACTGTAGTTATAGCCCTAGAAATTTGCTGCACTTTTAGACTTATCCACTGAAGAAAATAGTTTAGAATTCTTATAAACAAAGGGACCTTTGTTCTTTTTGCTAAGGATGAGACTGATTGTAACTATTAATGCAGTAACAAGCATGCAGTTATCCATCCAACAGCATCATGCTTCTCCGGTTGGTATGATCTAATCACGTGAGCTCTTTTTAACGCTAGTGCAGGTAAAAATGTTAACTATAGCAAATCTGGTGGTGGTGGTGGTGTTGAGAAGAGAATCATAATCAATTGTTCCACTATTCTGGCACCCATAAATCAAACATTGTCCCTTTTCTGATTTCCCAAGTCCCCCAGCTTTTCTTGTTCATTCCAAGTCCGTTGCTCATAAAGTCCTTGCAACTTTCCATTGCCACTTACCTTGCATTTAGTCCTGACTTAATTGACGCTATGCAAATTCTGATGGATTTCAATTGCACTACAGTTTCGGTAGTACTATCTTTGTCTGAGGTTATTGCTAATTTGATTGATTTCTATCCAAGCATCATTTAGGAAGGGTGATTTCTGCTATGCTTATGGCCCATTCAGAAGCTAGTTTTTCAGTTAGTTTTCCAGCTACCACCTCTGAGGGCAATATTTGATACTGGGCTTTTTACCTAAACATTGGTATATTCATAGGTGATGGTAGATTGTAACATCACAGATGCCAAAGCATAGTTCATTATGTCTCTCAAGAATCATGTTAGTTATGAAGGGCTGGGTCACAAGGACTCTGTTGCACTGTGGCTCTGCACCTCGTCAAAGCAATTTCAAGAGAGCAGGACCACTCACATGCAATGCCTGACTTTACATGTTTCAAAGGACTTAAGGGCATGGTGCATTGCATACAAATAAGCTATAGACACCTACAGCTCTATGCTCACGGTAGGAAGCTTAATGATATGACTGTGTACATATCAGGCAGACAAATGTCTCAGTACAGCTCTTTTTACATAGTTCACTGACATCCAATGAGTCAGACAGCAGTGCTTAGAATCAACAGATCTAGTATATGGTTGCTGCTCTTGTTACAATTCATGTGCTTATTGCGAGGTGTGCATGCATGCAGTACGATGCCTTGTTTCTTATCAAACCAAGCCTCTGGTCAAAATGGTTGTCACATCATCAATTCTATGCCTAGTCCAACATGGTGAGAATTACATGGCGATCCCATGTCCAGGTCCAAGCATCCCTATGGCTCACTGTGCCAACTGATAAAGATTCATCCAGCACAGTGTGCCTCACTACTGTGCGTGAGGGGCACCTTCCCAGTGCATGCTCAACTCTCCAGCTTGTTGTTTTAGCAATGTCTTCGCTGTCACAGTCCATGGTACTGGTCATTGGTTTGTGTTTCTTCTACTGATCAGGTAGCCTCAGTAGTATTGTCATGCCACATCTTCACCATCGCTAGTACTCACAGTGTCAGAGCTTCAAATGAATAAAGAGTTTTCAATCCTGCTTTTCCTTATTGGTGCAGAAGATCACCTGAGGCCATATGTCAAAATGTTTAATAAATAAAGAAAAAGGGTTAAGATGCAGGACAAAGGCTGTGTGAGTCTCACCAGATGATGGTCTGTGTGCAAATAAAAAAAAAACTTTCACAAAACAAAATTTTAAGTCAAAACCATAAAGGTGTATTCAAATTTAAGAATCATTGCAGAAAGCTCAAAGTAGTTAGTCAAACTAAATCAACACCAATAATCCATCAAATATTGCACATGTGAAAGGATCAACAAAGGTCAGTCGCCAAAGAAAGTAAATAACCAGAACCAGTTCAGCAAGAGGACTAACATACAACCTACTAAGTTAAAAAGCCAAGGAAAGTCTAAACAAACTAACATAGATTCTACTTATAGAAAGTGAGCAATAACTATTAAAAAAAGAATAAATAAGCAAGCAGAGTGACATAGAGACTGCTCAGTTTGTAAAGTAAGAAAAGTTCAAGTACAGGCAAACTGATGTGGAGTCTTACTTTGTGGAAATAAACAAAACATCTTGCACATCTCCAAAAAGGGCACATTTTGCAGGCTTTAGACAGTTAAAGCCACACACTAAACATTGTGAGATCTGACACAATAGGACGCTACTAATAAAGTTACATACACATAAACCAACACACCTTGAAGAATATGTGAAGCAGCAAATAAAAGACACTTAGTAACACCTACTTTCATTCATAATTATAATAATGCAGACATAGGAATTGAAAGAAATATTATGACATTTGTGCAACAAATAAAAATGATACACAGCACATCTGATGAACAAATTCTTAGAGCAGACTTGAGCAAAGGATATTGAAATAACTGCAAATACAGGAAGAATTTACACAGGGCTTCCATCTCAAGAAACACAAATTAATACATTTCAGCTTGCAAATAAACAGCACCATTAAATTAATACTATTTCACTTATTTACTGAAATGGAAAGACATAGAAGAGAAACAAGCATGTATAAAAACAGCCCATGTAAATTAAAGGCACCATTCTCTCCTTCATCATAAGATACGTCAACGAGGCTAATTTTGGCCTTGTCATGTCAACTGAAGCCTAGTTATGATAACTAAAACACATTTAAATCACACATTAATTTTTCTTGATTAAAAACGTACTCCCACATATAATAGGCCAGACTTCTCTTGGGACAGCCGGATATTCTTCAGAAGGTAACCATTACAGACCAACCCAACCACCATCTCCGCATGATGCCGTATTATACACCACTTAATGTGTGCAATGTTTATGTTACAGTAACACATTGGGCCTGATTCTAACTTTGGAGGATGGTGTTAAACCGTCCCAAAAGTGGCGGATATACCACCTACCGTATTACGAGTTCCATAGGATATAATGGACTCGTAATACGGTAGGTGGTATATCCGCCACTTTTGGGACGGTTTAACACCATCCTCCAAAGTTAGAATCAGGCCCATTGTCTTTTTGGGGCTTGATTCATACATATAAAAATAATAGAAGAAGCAATAATAATATTACTGGAGACATAGACTGAATGATGTTACAATACAATCTAAATACATGTCATCAAACAAAGAAAAATTCTAGAACCCTTATTGTTGTTAATTGCTGATAATATAAGATAGAGAAATGGGTTGAGCTTCTTTATTGTCACTGAATGGGTCCTTTAAATGTTTTGTAAAGTGCTCCTGTTGTTTTGAAATCTGAATGACAGTTCTGCCATCATAAATGTTACATGCAACAAGGAAAAATATATAATAATTATTGTGTAGTCTTACCATATTCAAACATCAAACTCCGAACAAAGAAAGAAAACGTCTTTTCATTATTTTCTCCAGGTTACCCCCTGTCCAAGCAAGAACCCTCACTCTAGTCAGGGTAAAGGAGAATCACACTCAGTTAACCCCCGCTCACCCCCTTGGTAGCTTGGCACAAGCAGGCAGCCTTAATTCACAGACAATGTGTTAAGTATTCGTATAAACACACACAGTAATACAGTGAATCAATACAAAATGACACAACACAGGTTAAGAAAAATAGTAAATATTTTATCTAAATAAACAGGACCAAATTCAATAAAAATCCATACTACACAGCTAAAAATACGAATTCAGCACTTAAGAGCAAGAAAACAGTTCCTTCAGGCACAAATACTGCAAGATGGTATTATGCAGCCACGTGACAACGTCATTTCCTACAATGCGTCGCCAATGGCGCTTTTTCCAGAGTCGTTCGACCCCCAGGTATAGTACCTTAAGAAACAAGTAGAAAACAGGCCAGTGCAAGAGTTGGGGAGAATGGCTTTGCTGGGTCTGATGCAGCTTCGGTTCCTGTGTCACAAGGCAGAAGGACTGTGGCGTTGCTCAGCAGCGTCTGGTCCTAACTACAGGGTGGTGGAGGTGAAGCAGAATCTGATGCAAAGTCGGCCCCTTGGTTCCAGCATTTGCGAAGTACGGCGGAGTCATGATGCTGCAGTGCAACCTCACGGGGTCACGATTACGTCACAGGCCTGCAGGCACTGCAATGACGTTGGTTTGTCATGGATGTTGGATTTACGACACTCCAGTGTCAGCGGAGTCGGACGGGATCAGTGGCTTCAGCGACGCAAGGCCCACAGGGTCGTGGGACTTCTATGAGGTACATGGCCTCAGGGCAGATGGCGTCACATTTCCAGGGTAGCGGCATCAGATCACAGGGTCGTCGGATTTGTCGCACTCAGCAATGTTCACAGCGTCGGGGCAAGCAGCGTCGTGGTTCCGGCCAGCGGCATCCTTTGCAAAGTTATATGGCATCATCCGGCGTAGTTAGACTGGTTTTTCTGCAGTAATTTACTTCCATGGGTCCGGGAACAGGAAAGACACCATCTGGTAAGCTATAGTCATCAGCAAATAGACTCGGGTCTGGCTGGTGAAGCCTTTGCTGTCCCTGAGACTTCAAAACAGAAGGCAAGCTCCACTCCAAAATCTTTGTAGTCACTTCTCTGGCAGGAATGCAACAAAGTCCAGTCTCTGTCCCCTTGCACAGGCAGAAGCAGCAACTGCAGGATAGCCCAAAACAACACAGTCACCGGCCAGGGCAGCACTTCTCCTCAGCTCTTCAGCTCTTCTCGAGACAGAGGTTCCTCTTGAATCCTTGAAATAATCTATAGTCTGGGGTTTTGAGTCCAATACTTATACCCCTTTCTGCCTTTGAAGTAGGCAACCTTCAAAGTAAAATCTCAAGTGTCTGTAAGATCCTTTCTTGTCCAGGCCAGGCCCCAGCCACACAACAGGAGGTTGGAGACTGCATTGTATGAGGGCAGGCACAGCCCATTCAGGTGTGAGTGACCACTACTCCCCTTCCCTCCAGCACAGTTAGCTCATCAGGATATGCAGGCTATACCCCAGCCCCCTTTGTGTCACTGTCTAGAGAGAAGTGCAAACAGCCCAACTGTCAAACCGACCCAGACAGGGAATCCACAAACAGGCAGAGTCGCAGAATGGCTTAAGCTCAAACACACAATCTAAAAACCAACTTCACTAAAAGATGTATTTTTGAATTGTGAGTATTGATACCCTAAACTCCACATTTCTATCTGCTCCCAAAGGAGCTTAATAACATTAAGAGGCAGTCCCAAGTTAGGCCTTGCACAGTGAAAACCGAATTTGGCAGTATTTCATTGTTAGGAGATGCAAAACACACAAGCATATGTCCCACCTTTAACATACACTGCACCCTGCCCATGGGGCTTCCTAGGGCCTACCTAAGTGCTGCCTTAAATGTATAAAAAGGGAAGTTTTAGGTCCGGCAAGTGGGTACACTTGCCAAGTTGAACTGGCAACGCAAAACTGTACACACAGACACGGCAGTGGCATGTCTGAGACATGTTTACAGGGCTACTCATGTTGGTGGCACAACCTGTCTTCAGGCCCACTAGAAGCATTTGTTTACAGGCCCTAGGCACCTCTAGTGCACTGTACTAGGGACTTACTAGTAAATCAAATATGCCAATCATGGAAAGGCAAATTCACATACATTTTACGTAGGAGCACTTGCACTTTAGCACTGGATAGCAGTGGTAAAGTGCCCAGAGTAACAAAAACAGCAAGACAGAGTCCAGCACACATCAACAACCAGGGAAGCAGAGGTACAAAATTAGGGGAAGCCCGGCCAAGGATGCCAAGTCTAACAGAGAAATGTATTAAACTCTCTAGAATTTTGCTTCAAATCATTCTGTGTGTCTTTGGTTGGGGTAGCCACATGCCTTGAGGGTTATCCTCGTTTACTATTCATACCTTTTTTAGACCATCGTAGCCATAGCAAATGCGCCCAATGACCTAAATTCCGTTCTCAATGTCAAAAAATAGCTGTTGCAAATTAGTCACAGCAGATCACCTCATGTATTCAAATGTTGATAACTCTGATCATGTGAAGAGAAGTTGAAATGAGACCTCTTCAATTGATAATTCTTTAAATTGCAGCTGATCACTGAATACAACCTCAAATCACTAAGATAGCACTTATGGGAAGCTCAATTAACAGAACTGTCCCATTATAATGTAATGGCTCCCGCTCGTCAATTACACAAGTCACGTACAATATAATATTCCTTTTTCCTATGCTTAACTAAAGAAAATTACATTTAAAGGCTTGAAAATTAGATGCTTTAAAAATGCTCTAAAAGCCTTATTAAAATGTAAAGCTAATGTAGTGCAGAGTAACATGCAGTTTGTACTGTAAATGTTATGTGGTGCTACCCTTTTTTGTATAGTGCATATTTTACATTGGTATGGGATTTTGTTACTGTTGGTTGTTTGACTATGTGTAGCTGTGTTTGTTCTAGGGTGTTTGATTGTGTGTTGATGTATGATTATAGGAAGGGCATGTGCATTTCTTTATAGCTCTCCAAGAATTCAACTCCATCCAAATGAGGGAGGGCTTTGCACATATACAGATCATGCTGTACATGCTGTTCTGTGTGTGTGTTTACTGAGTCATGCAGAACATGATTTTTAAGTGAGAGCAAAGTTGTGTTAGGGAGAGATTCCAAGAATTGTAGAAATATAGGGTCATATTTAAGAAAAGAGGCGCTGCACTCAGTGCAGTGCCACTTTTCTTGCAGTCCCTCAGTGCTCCCCTAACGCCACCATGTTTGTGCTGTATTTAACATACGGTGCACCATCGAGGTAGTTAGGGGACTAGCATCTGAATTTTGTACGCTGGTCCAGTGCTTTGCAGGATTAGCATAAAAAATTCTGACGCTAATCCTACCATAGACCCAGCGCCCTATTGTAAGCAATGGAAGACTCTCTTTAACGCCTGCTCTGAGCAGCCATTTGTTTTATGCCATTTGTTTTGCCCCATTAATGAGGGAATGTCCCCATTGCATACAGTGTGCCTGGTGCAGGCATAATGTAGCACAAATGGTTATAAAGTGGCGCAATGCATGCATTGAGCCACCTTGTAAATATGGCATAGCAATTTTGACATTCTAACACCACATTAGCATAAACAAATGACACTAATGTGGTGTTGGAATGGCGCGCTCTTAAATATGCCCCCTAGTCTGAGAGGTGTTTAAGTGTTGAGGTGGCTCCTCCCTGTGCAAACATTGTTTTCACCGCAGCTCCCTGGCAGGAACATATTGAGGCTAATGTGGCAGCATAGAGGACCTCAGCATTACATATTAGACATATTTCAACCAAAGGTATGAAAAAGAAAGTGGACTGTGTCAGAGCTCACTCATAGCCAGGGCTGTGTCCTTGGATTACAGGTCTCAGCAAATTTCTAGCAGCACTTCTCGTATATCAAAAATAAAAAACAACTAGTACAGGTGTACTGGTCCAGCATCTCAAACCCCAAAAACAAGGAGGTCCCTCACACACTTCACAGTATTGTAGGCACATCAGTGCAGTTGTTCATCATCAGACTTACAGGGACAACTTCTGAGTCCATTGCATACAGACAAAAGAAGCTGTTAATTTAATTTAGTTAGTTTAAGGCACTAACCCGATTTGAAACTGTGGGGGCTGAGATCTGGATGAGGGTAAGTGCAGTTACACTGAGGTGAATGATTAGAACTTGTTCAAAGTGATACATTGCCAGTGAGTCGGCCTCATTGTCTCCCTCATAACCTACAAAAATACATACTGACAAACACATTTGATAGAAACACATATTAGCATTTATTGTGTTCACATTGCCCCAGTTCTCTTCAGTTGACAATGTCCTGACGTGTTGAAGTTGGCTGATACAGTGCGTTTGACCATGAATGGAAAAACAACAAATTACCTATCATAGAAGTTAATCATTTTAGGAGGATTTCAGGAGGATTCTGCTAATTCTGAATGTAGGTTGTTTCTGCCTGAAAAATTGTTCTTCTCTAAAACATAAAAACCCTGAGAAAAATTTCTGATGGAATAATCCAAAAATCTGTAACTTCAAGTGTCCAACCATAAGGACAGATTCATCATGTCACACACAATCAACACTTTACTGCAGGACTTTAGGTCCCAGGGTACTCCTGCACACCAGACCACTCTTCACAGCTATGAGAAGGGGGTGGAGGCACAGAGTCCTTCATTCGTGGCTGCAAGAACTCATAATAGCATTTTATCTCCCGCAGCACAGGACATGTCAGGGTGAAGACCAGGCCAAGAGCGGGAACATCTGCACCTATCTGAGCCTAGAAGAGGCTAGCCTGGGCCACCCCTTTAGCTGTAAAACTGGGGTGACAGGTATTTATTTCTGTTCTATTGCCAACATGGGGAAGAGGACGGCCCCAGTGGCATAAAGAAAAGGGGTCAAACAAAAAGACTGTGCAGCCTCCATAGACTAATAGCTAACTACTGCAATGGGTGTTTTAACTTCTGAGATCAGATGGTTTGAAGAATGCCTTTCTTCAGTGCATAGGGGGCTAAATCAATGTTTAGTCAATGGGGTCAAGCAGAGAACGAACTCTATGAACAGATGCTTTAGAAATGATTTACCTCCTTTGCCTGTTTCATTAGATGCATTTAACAACAGGAGAAAGGACCAGTTTATGCAAGACCAAAATCCATGTGTTGTGAGAGAGTCACAAATGTATATTGAAGAGATCGAGATCTCAGTTACTACAACTCTAAAATACCCATCACTTAACCACTTCGCTGCCAGGCCTTTTCCCCCTCCTGTGCCAGGCCTTTTTTTGCCTATTTGGGGCAGTTCGCGCTTAGGCCCTCATAACTTTTTGTCCACATAAGCTAACCAAGCCAAATTTGCGTCCTTTTTTTCCAACATCCTAGCGATTCTAAAGGTACCCAGACTTTGTGGGTTCCCCTGAAGGAGGCCAAGAAATTGGCCAAAATACAGTGAAAATTGCGTTTTTTTCAAAAAAATTGGAAAAAGGGGCTGCAGAAGAAGGCTTGTGGTTTTTCCCCTGAAAATGGCATCAACAAAGGGTTTGCGGTGCTAAACTCAGCAGCTTCCCAGCTTTCAGGAACAGGCAGACTTGAATCCGAAAACCCAATTTTTCAACACAATTTTGGCATTTTACTGGGGCATACCCCATTTGTGCAATTTTTTGTGCTTTCAGCCTCCTTCCAGTCAGTGACCGGAATGGTCATGAAACCAATGCTGGATCCCAGAAACCTAAACATTTCTGAAAAGTAGACAAAATTCTGAATTCAGCAAGGGGTCATTTGTGTAGATCCTACAAGGGTTTCCTACAGAAAATAACAGCTGAAAAAGAAAAATATTGAAATTGAGGTGAAAAAAACATCAATTTTTCTCTACTTTTTACTCTGTAACTTTTCCCTGCAATGTCAGATTATCGAAAGCAATATACCGTTACATCTGCTGGACTCCTCTGGTTGCGGGGATATATAGGGTTTGTAGGTTCATCAAGAACCCGAGGAACCCAGAGCCAATAAATGAGCTGCACCCTGCAGTGCGTTTTCATTCTATACCGGGTATACAGTAATTCATTTGCTGAAATATAAGGAGTAAAAAATAGCTATCAAGAAAACCTTTGCATTTCCAAAAAGGGCACAAGATAAGGTGTTGAGGAGCAGTGGTTATTTGCACATCTCTGAATTCCGGGGTGACCATAGTAGCACGTGAATTACATGGAATTTCTCAAATAGATGTCTTTTTTACACACACCCCTATATTTGGAAGGAATAAATGTAGAGAAAGACAAGGGGCAATAACACTTGTTTTGCTATTCTATGTTCCCCCAAGTCTCCCGATAAAAATGATACCTCACTTGTTTGGGTAGGCCTAGCGCCCGCGACAGGATATGCCCCAAAACACAACGTGGACACATCACAGAAAACAGAGCTGTTTTTAGCAAAGTGACTACCTGAAGATTTTGGCCTCTAGCTCAGCCGGCACCTAGGGAAACCTACCAAACCTGTGCATTTCTGAAAACTAGAGACCTAGGGGAATCCAAGGAGGGGTGACTTGTGTGGCTCGGACCAGGTTCTGTTACCCAGAATCCTTTGCATACCTCAAAATTTGGCTAAAAAAACACATGTTCCTCACATTTCTGTGGCAGAAAGTTCTGGAATCTGAGAGGAGCGACAAATTTCCTTCCACCCAGCATTCCCCCACGTCTCCCGATAAAAATGATACCTCACTTGTGTGGGTAGGCCTAGCGCCCGCGACAGGATATGCCCCAAAACACAACCTGGACACATCACAGAAAACAGAGCTGTTTTTAGCATAGTGACTACCTGTAGATTTTGGCCTCTAGCTCAGCCGCCACCTAGGGAAACGTACCAAACCTGTGCATTTCTGAAAACTAGAGACCTAGGGGAATCCAAGGAGGGGTGACTTGTGTGGCTCGGACCAGGTTCGGTTACCCAGAATCCTTTGCAAACCTCAAAATTTGGCTAAAAAAACACATGTTCCTCACATTTCTGTGGCAGAAAGTTCTGGAATCTGAGAGGAGCCACAAATTTCCTTCCACCTAGCGTTCCCCCACGTATCCCGATAAAAATGATACCTCACTTGTGTGGGTAGGCCTAGCGCCCGCGACAGGATATGCCCCAAAACACAACGTGGACATATCACAGAAAACAGAGCTGTTTTTAGCAAAGTGACTACCTGTAGATTTTGGCCTCTAGCTCAGCCGCCACCTAGGGAAACCTACCAAACCTGTGCATTTCTGAAAACTAGAGACCTAGGGGGATCCAAGGAGGGGTGACTTGCGGGGCTCGGACCAGGTTCTGTTACCCAGAATCCTTTGCAAACCTCAAAATTTGGCTAAAAAAACACATGTTCCTCACATTTCTGTGGTAGAAAGTTCTGGAATCTGAGAGGAGCCACAAATTTCCTTCCACCCAGCGTTCCCCCACGTCTCCCGATAAAAATGATACCTCACTTGTGTGGTTAGGCCTAGCGCCCGCGACAGGATATGCCCCAAAACACAACGTGGACATATCACAGAAAACAGAGCTGTTTTTAGCAAAGTGACTACCTGTAGATTTTGGCCTCTAGCTCAGCCGCCACCTAGGGAAACCTACCAAACCTATGCATTTCTGAAAACTAGAGACCTAGGGGAATCCAAGGAGGGGAGACTTGTGTGGCTCGGACGAGGTTCTGTTACCCAGAATCCTTTGCAAACCTCAAAATTTGGCTAAAAAAACACATGTTCCTCACATTTCTATGGCAGAAAGTTCTGGAATCTGAGAGGAGCTACAAATTTCCTTCCACCCAGTGTTCCCCCAAGTCTCCCGATAAAAATGATACCTCACTTGCGTGGGTAGGCCTAGCGCCGGCGACAGGAAACACCCCAAAGCGCAACGTGGACACATCCTAAATTTTGGAAAAAAACAGAGGTGTTTTTTGCGAAGTGCCTACCTGTAGATTTTGGCCTCTAGCTCAGCCGGCACCTAGGGAAACCTACCAAACCTGTGCATTTCTGAAAACTAGAGACCTAGGGGAATCCAAGGAGGGGTGACTTGCGGGGCTCGGACCAGGTTCTGTTACCCAGAATCCTTTGCAAACCTCAAAATTTGGCTAAAAAAACACATGTTCCTCACATTTCTGTGGCAGAAAGTTCTGGAATCTGAGAGGAGCTACAAATTTCCTTCCACCCAGCGTTCCCCCATGTCTCCCGATAAAAATGATACCTCACTTGTGTGGGTAGGCCTAGCGCCCGCGACAGGATATGCCCCAAAACACAACGTGGACATATCACAGAAAACAGAGCTGTTTTTAGCAAAGTGACTACCTGTAGATTTTGGCCTCTAGCTCAGCCGCCACCTAGGGAAACCTACCAAACCTATGCATTTCTGAAAACTAGAGACCTAGGGGAATCCAAGGAGGGGTGACTTGTGTGGCTCGGACGAGGTTCTGTTACCCAGAATCCTTTGCAAACCTCAAAATTTGGCTAAAAAAACACATGTTCCTCACATTTCTGTGGCAGAAAGTTCTGGAATCTGAGAGGAGCTACAAATTTCCTTCCACCCAGCGTTCACCAAGTCTCCCGATAAAAATGATACCTCACTTGCGTGGGTAGGCCTAGCGCCGGCGACAGGAAACACCCCAAAGCGCAACGTGGACACATCCTAAATTTTGGAAAAAAACAGAGGTGTTTTTTGCGAAGTGCCTACCTGTAGATTTTGGCCTCTAGCTCAGCCGGCACCTAGGGAAACCTACCAAACCTGTGCATTTCTGAAAACTAGAGACCTAGGGGAATCCAAGGAGGAGTGACTTGCGGGGCTCGGACCAGGTTCTGTTACCCAGAATCCTTTGCAAACCTCAAAATTTGGCTAAAAAAACACATGTTCCTCACATTTCTGTGGCAGAAAGTTCTGGAATCTGAGAGGAGCTACAAATTTCCTTCCACCCAGCGTTCCCCCACGTCTCCCGATAAAAATGATACCTCACTTGTGTGGGTAGGCCTAGCGCCCGCGACAGGATATGCCCCAAAACACAACGTGGACATATCACAGAAAACAGAGCTGTTTTTAGCAAAGTGACTACCTGTAGATTTTGGCCTCTAGCTCAGCCGCCACCTAGGGAAACCTACCAAACCTGTGCATTTCTGAAAACTAGAGACCTAGGGGGATCCAAGGAGGGGTGACTTGCGGGGCTCGGACCAGGTTCTGTTACCCAGAATCCTTTGCAAACCTCAAAATTTGGCTAAAAAAACACATGTTCCTCACATTTCTGTGGCAGAAAGTTCTGGAATCTGAGAGGAGCCACAAATTTCCTTCCACCCAGCGTTCCCCCACGTCTCCCGATAAAAATGATACCTCACTTGTGTGGGTAGGCCTAGCGCCCGCGACAGTATATGCCCCAAAACACAACGTGGACATATCACAGAAAACAGAGCTGTTTTTAGCAAAGTGACTACCTGTAGATTTTGGCCTCTAGCTCAGCCGCCACCTAGGGAAACCTACCAAACCTGTGCATTTCTGAAAACTAGAGACCTAGGGGGATCCAAGGAGGGGTGACTTGCGGGGCTCGGACCAGGTTCTGTTACCCTGAATCCTTTGCAAACCTCAAAATTTGGCTAAAAAACACATGTTCCTCACATTTCTGTGGCAGAAAGTTCTGGAATCTGAGAGGAGCCACAAATTTCCTTCCACCCAGCGTTCCCCCACGTCTCCCGATAAAAATGATACCTCACTTGTGTGGGTAGGCCTAGCGCCCGCGACAGGATATGCCCCAAAACACAACGTGGACATATCACAGAAAACAGAGCTGTTTTTTGCAAAGTGACTACCTGTAGATTTTGGCCTCTAGCTCAGCCGCCACCTAGGGAAACCTACCAAACCTATGCATTTCTGAAAACTAGAGACCTAGGGGAATCCAAGGAGGGGTGACTTGTGTGGCTCGGACGAGGTTCTGTTACCCAGAATCCTTTGCAAACCTCAAAATTTGGCTAAAAAAACACATGTTCCTCACATTTCTGTGGCAGAAAGTTCTGGAATCTGAGAGGAGCTACAAATTTCCTTCCACCCAGTGTTCCCCCAAGTCTCCCGATAAAAATGATACCTCACTTGCGTGGGTAGGCCTAGCGCCGGCGACAGGAAACACCCCAAAGCGCAACGTGGACACATCCTAAATTTTGGAAAAAAACAGAGGTGTTTTTTGCGAAGTGCCTACCTGTAGATTTTGGCCTCTAGCTCAGCCGGCACCTAGGGAAACCTACCAAACCTGTGCATTTCTGAAAACTAGAGACCTAGGGGAATCCAAGGAGGGGTGACTTGCGGGGCTCGGACCAGGTTCTGTTACCCAGAATCCTTTGCAAACCTCAAAATTTGGCTAAAAAAACACATGTTCCTCACATTTCTGTGGCAGAAAGTTCTGGAATCTGAGAGGAGCTACAAATTTCCTTCCACCCAGCGTTCCCCCACGTCTCCCGATAAAAATGATACCTCACTTGTGTGGGTAGGCCTAGCGCCCGCGACAGGATATGCCCCAAAACACAACGTGGACATATCACAGAAAACAGAGCTGTTTTTAGCAAAGTGACTACCTGTAGATTTTGGCCTCTAGCTCAGCCGCCACCTAGGGAAACCTACCAAACCTGTGCATTTCTGAAAACTAGAGACCTAGGGGGATCCAAGGAGGGGTGACTTGCGGGGCTCGGACCAGGTTCTGTTACCCAGAATCCTTTGCAAACCTCAAAATTTGGCTAAAAAAACACATGTTCCTCACATTTCTGTGGCAGAAAGTTCTGGAATCTGAGAGGAGCTACAAATTTCCTTCCACCCAGCGTTCCCCCACGTCTCCCGATAAAAATGATACCTCACTTGTGTGGGTAGGCCTAGCGCCCGCGACAGGATATGCCCCAAAACACAACGTGGACATATCACAGAAAACAGAGCTGTTTTTAGCAAAGTGACTACCTGTAGATTTTGGCCTCTAGCTCAGCCGCCACCTAGGGAAACATACCAAACCTGTGCATTTCTGAAAACTAGAGACCAAGGGGGATCCAAGGAGGGGTGACTTGCGGGGCTCGGACCAGGTTCTGTTACCCAGAATCCTTTGCAAACCTCAAAATTTGGCTAAAAAAACACATGTTCCTCACATTTCTGTGGCAGAAAGTTCTGGAATCTGAGAGGAGCCACAAATTTCCTTCCACCTAGCGTTCCCGCACGTATCCCGATAAAAATGATACCTCACTTGTGTGGGTAGGCCTAGCGCCCGCGACAGGATATGCCCCAAAACACAACGTGGACATATCACAGAAAACAGAGCTGTTTTTAGCAAAGTGACTACCTGTAGATTTTGGCCTCTAGCTCAGCCGCCACCTAGGGAAACCTACCAAACCTGTGCATTTCTGAAAACTAGAGACCTAGGGGGATCCAAGGAGGGGTGACTTGCGGGGCTCGGACCAGGTTCTGTTACCCTGAATCCTTTGCAAACCTCAAAATTTGGCTAAAAAAACACATGTTCCTCACATTTCTGTGGCAGAAAGTTCTGGAATCTGAGAGGAGCCACAAATTTCCTTCCACCCAGCGTTCCCCCACGTCTCCCGATAAAAATGATACCTCACTTGTGTGGGTAGGCCTAGCGCCCGCGACAGGATATGCCCCAAAACACAACGTGGACATATCACAGAAAACAGAGCTGTTTTTAGCAAAGTGACTACCTGTAGATTTTGGCCTCTAGCTCAGCCGCCACCTAGGGAAACCTACCAAACCTATGCATTTCTGAAAACTAGAGACCTAGGGGAATCCAAGGAGGGGTGACTTGTGTGGCTCGGACGAGGTTCTGTTACCCAGAATCCTTTGCAAACCTCAAAATTTGGCTAAAAAAACACATGTTCCTCACATTTCTGTGGCAGAAAGTTCTGGAATCTGAGAGGAGCTACAAATTTCCTTCCACCCAGCGTTCCCCCAAGTCTCCCGATAAAAATGATACCTCACTTGTGTGGGTGGCCCAGGTGCCTGCAACATAATAAGGCCCAAAACCTGAAGGGATAGAAGGGATAGCACAGCAAGTTTATAAGGGCATATTCTTTTATACATCTTTAGACGGACTCTGCTTTGGGGACCCACATAAGTGAGGTGTCATTTTACTTGGGAGACTGAGGGGAAAACTGGGGAGTAGGAATTTTGTGCTGGAGCGGTGATCCTACTAAGAAAAATCAGGAAAATATGCTTTTTTATGCAAATTGTGAGGTTTACAGAGGAGTCTGGGTAAGAAAATGTTGGGGGAGCCACACAAGCCACACCTCCCTAGACTCCTTGGGGTGCCTAGTTTTAAAAAGTTTCTGGGTTTTGTAGGTTTCCCTACATGACGGCCGCACCCAGGACCAAAAACATAGGTGGGCCCTCCCCCCCAAACACAGGTATTTTTGGAATATATCACTTTGATGTGTGCACATACGTCCGTGATGTGCCAAACACTAAAATTGTGAAAAGAAACACACTTAGGTTATGTGAAGAAGACCCCTCACCCACCAACCAAGTTGGTGGCATGCTTCATCATCGGGGTCCCACCTGAGGCACCTAGCGTGTCTCAAGTGTGCTGCGACGCCTGATTACAGCGGAGCAGGTTTTGTCATTTGTACCACACATACTGGTTGGATTTGGCACGAGGGTGAGTGATGGTTCAGTAGATCAAATTTTATTAACAAGAGATTTCACAAAAGTGAAATGCACTGGTAATAACTGAAAGGCCCAAAAACTGAACTAATGACTCACAGCTCGTGAGCTGTGAAGCCACGACAAGGCACCAACCGCTTTACAGTCCATTCACACACCTTTCATACATGACATGCACTAGACCATTCACGCCGCCAGCCACGGGCCCAGCACATTACAAGACTCGCATCCACAGACAGCGCCAGTCAAGGGCCCATCACTTTCATACGCCCACATGCCTGATACAGCAATCACACCAGCTGATGAGTGTGTGGACTGGCGTTTGGCCGGCACTGCCAGCCAAGCGCCACCCCACCCACACCACCAGCCAAGCGCCACCCCACACACACCGCCAGCCCAGCGCCACCCCACACACACCGCCAGCCAAGCGCCACCCCACACACACCGCCAGCCAAGCGCCACCCCACACACACCGCCAGCCAAGCGCCACCCCACACACACCGCCAGCCAAGCGCCACCACACCCACGCCGCCAGCCAAGCGCCACTCTACACATGCCATCCCCTTTTTTTTGTTTTTAAACAACAAAGAAACCACTAATCATAAATTAGTACAAAACTACAAACACAAAAGCTCTAACTGAATACATGACTAATGCCAACCGTGAAACCGAACATATAAAAATATAAAACACCAGTTTACGCTCACGGAATTTCCCAATAATTCTTCTGTGTGTGGTAGCTCCTGAAACAGCCACCCACACACAGCCCAGGCTTTGAAGGACAATCAGGGCAGTACATCCTAGTCTCCTTCCTGATACCTCTTCGAGCACAGACTCTACATCTCTTAGCAGGAAAGTTTTTTTTGGCCGTGGGAGGAATGTGCTCAGCAAAGTGACGATCTTTCAATCTAGCCACATCCTCCACCACTGCTTCTCTAGGAACTCTTGCCTGTTCCAGCACAACAAGGCTAGCTATGATAGACTCCTGAAATTTCACAAATGTCATCCTTGACTCTGGAGAACTATCCTTAAACACAACAAAAGCATTAAAAGTTGCCAAGTGGAACAAGTGAAGCGCTAATTTCTTATACCACACATAAGACTTACGAGCAGCAGTGTAAGGTTCTAACCTCTGATCTACTCTATAAACACCACCCATGTGCTTATTATAGTCTAAGATGCACACAGGTTTGCGCACTTCGGCAACCTGACCCCAAACAGCCACAGGTGAAGTACTCTCATCATGGATGGTGCTTAGCATGTATACATCCCTCTTGTCTACAAATTTCAGAGCTAGCAGCTCATCATTCCGCAAGGCACTGCACTGTCCCTTCTCAAGTTTTTTACAGACAAGCTCTTTTGGATAGCCTTTCCGATTAGAGCGGATTGTGCCACAAGCAACAGTGTCCACTCTGAACAACTCCTTGAACAACCGAACTCCAGTGTAGAAGTTATCTACATATAAATGGTGACCTTTGTTAAACAGTCGTCTACCAAGTTCCCACACAATTTTCTCACTAACTCCAAAAGTGGGAGGACAACCAGGGGGGTCAATATTGGAATCCCTACCAGTGTAGACCCGGAAATTATAAACATATCCTGTACTACTTTCTGACAGCATATACAATTTAATTCCATACCGTGCCCTCTTGCTAGGAATGTACTGCCTAAAAACCAAACGACCCTTGAACAGGACCAAAGACTCATCTACAGATATTTCTTTCCCTGGAACATAGATCTCTGAAAACCGATCTACCAAATGATCAAGGACAGGTCTAATCTTAAAAAGACGGTCAGAATCAGGATGATCTCGTGGCAAGGCTAAAGCATTATCTACAAAATGCAACATCCGAAGAAGAAGCTCATACCGGTTACGACTCATGATGGCAGGAAATATAGCAGTTGCCATCAAGGGACTAGTAGACCAATATGAAGACAGCGACGGCTTCCTTATCAGCCCCATCAAAAAAGTTAAACCCAAGAACTTTTTCAACTCTTCCAGATTTGTGGGAATCCACCGGCTAGCTCTAGAGTGTGGCCTAAGTCTGGCAGCGTTGTCCCTCAAAAACTGCTCTGCATACAAATTAGTCTGCTCAACAATCTCTTCCAAAAATATATCGTCCATAAACAACTCAAAAAAGTTGACGGGCAAAAAGTTTTCAGTATTAACTCGACACCCTGGAAAACCAGTAAACGCAGGCAACTGTGGCTGCTCCATGTTTGGTGCAACCCATGCGTCAGGTCTTCCAATGGGAAGCCTTTCAGCCGCTGGCTCCTGCACCATTGGCACATCACTGTCCTCCTCTAAAACAGGCCCTTCATCAGCACTGAGAGTGGCTTCATCATCAGATGATTCATCTCTGACAGAAAATTCACTTCCAGAATCCTGCACTTCCTCCTCTGCCTCAGATGCAGAGTCAGTCTCATATTCATGGTCAGAAGATGACTCAAAAAGCACACTAACAACCTGCTGAGCGGTCATCCTACGGCTGGCCATGATCCTTCCTACTAAAATTAACTGGACAAATACACCACCAACAACCAGCACTGTGTAAGATAAGTAACAAAGTATAGGTTTATCACTAAGAATTATAAACTCAAAAAGTATACTGCTCACTTGCCTGAAAAAGCTTGACTCACCAGCAACTACTCTGCACAGCCACAGCAATCACCAACGATATCCCACTAAAAAGAGAAAAAAAAAAGCAAATTAGACATAAGACAACACAATAATCATTGTGCATAACTCTAAGGACAATTTCACACACAATCCTGCATTCAGTACACCACCTACAAACATGTCATTCATGCATTGCAACAATACTCACTTGGAGTAAATTTATTTACTTACCTAAAACATGCAACTACGCAAACCGCAGGACAACTACTGCCAAAACTGCAACAAGCCACAGCAAAGTCAGCAAAAGCTTTGAACTAAAACAAAAAGGAGAAAAACTGTTATTATCATAAAAGTAAATACTTCGCCAGTTGACAAACACTCCGCCACTAACCATTTTTTCATTTTCCCGTGTCTAGTCTTCTCTGCTTGGGGGAAGATGGGCCTAAAAAAAAATAGGCCAATCTACCCCCAAGGGGAGGGGGCAGAAATCGCCCAGATTACATTGCACCCTTTGGGGGGGGGCGACCCTTGCCCAAGGTGCCACACCCCCACACAAAGCACACACACACATACATAGTATCCCTGGCGCTATGGGGATTCTGCCCCCCTTGGGGACAGAAAGGCCTAAAAAATAGGCATATCTGCCCCCTAGGGGGGCAGAACTGCCCAAAAATACATGTGGGCCCCTGGGGGCGACCCTTGCCCAAGGGGCCACCCCCCAACACAAAAAATAAAAATCAACAATAAAATCCCTGGTGTCTAGTGGCTTTCTGCCCCCCTTGGGGGCAGATCGGCCTAAAAATAGGGCCAATCTGCCCCCAAGGGGGGCTGAAACGACAATAAATACATTGCGCCCCTGGGGGGAGCGACCCTTGCCCAAGGGGCCACCCCCCAACACAAAGCACACATACATACATACTATTTCTGGCGCTATTGGGATTCTGCCCCCCTTGGGGGCAGAAAGGCCTAAAAAAAATAGGCCTCTCTGCCCCCAAGGGGGGCAGAACTGCCCAAAAATACATGAGGGCCCCTGGGGGCGACCCTTGCCCAAGGGGCCGCCCCCCAACACAAAAAATACACATCAACAATAAAATCCCTGGTGTCTAGTGGCTTTCTGCCCCCCTTGGGGGCAGATCGGCCTAAAAATAGGGCCAATCTGCCCCCAGGGGGGGCAGAAACGACGTAAAATACATTTGCCCCCAAAGGGGAGCGACCCTTGATCAAGGGGCCGCCCCCCAACACAAAAAATACAAATCAACAATAAAATCCCTGGTGTCTAGTGGCTTTCTGCCCCCCTTGGGGGCAGATCGGCCTAAAAATAGGGCCAATCTGCCCCCAGGGGGGGCAGAAACGACGTAAAATACATGTGCCCCCAAAGGGGAGCGACCCTTGCCCAAGGGGCCGCCCCCCAACACAAAAAATACAAAGCAACAATAAAATCCCTGGTGTCTAGTGGCTTTCTGCCCCCCTTGGGGGCAGATCGGCCTAAAAATAGGGCCAATCTGCCCCTAGGGGGGGCAGAAACGACGTAAAATGCATGTGCCCCCAAAGGGGAGCGACCCTTGCCCAAGGGGTCGCTCCCCTACACTAATATTCACACACACACACACACACATACAGAAATCCCTGGTGTCTAGTGGGCATTCCTGCTGCCCGGTCGCATCGCGATCGGGCAGCAGGAATGCTCAAAGAGACATCGAGGGAAAGGAAAACCCTTTCCTTTCCCTCGATGCCTCTCTGAGAGCACCCCCACCCCGCAGGAAGGTGAAATACTCACCTTCTCCCTTGACGCGCTGGAAGCAAATGGCTTCCAGCACGTCATTCCCCCTTTCCATGAAATCAGCGCGCGTCCCCTTTCAGCCCTGGCCTGGGGGTGTTGGGGGGCGGCCCTCGGGGGAAGCGCTAGCGCTTCCCCCGACTGCCAGTCCCTGGACGTAATGGTTACGTCCATGGCGCCACACGGGCGCTGCCATGGACGTAACCATTACGTCCGTGGCGGGGAAGGGGTTAAGAGGAAAATTAATGCGGGAGAGAAGGTTGGAGGGGTCAGGAAAAAAGTGACTACAAACCCTGGAGTTAATTGGAAAACCAGACATCTTTAGAATCTTTCCATTTCTATAAATTATTCTCTTGAACTAAATAGGGTAGAATGAAATATCTTAGGTTTCTTCATACATCCTTACTAAGGGATGTTTTGACTCAATTATTGAATAAATCATAATCTTTGAATTTGAATGAGAAGAATCCAGGGCAAGTCTCTAGCTGTGGGACTACAGTAGATTAACTCAATAATGATCTACACCCCCTGGCAGGTACTCCTAGTGTTCCAGTTAGTTCAAGTGTGAGAACACAGTCACCTGGCAATGGAAAACATGCTGTACTTATTGTAATGCAAGTAGTACTCCTTCAGGTGTCATCCCTCTGGTCCAGTCTCTATGACCCATAATCTGATAGCCCTCTCTGAAGGGTCACCCTAAACATTTTTCCTTTTTACCTCTGTTTTTTCCTGAATTCATTTTTGTTGGCTTAAAGACTATGTGCACTTTACCACTGCTAACCAGTGGTAAAGTTCTTATGTTCTTTCCCCTAAAGCATGTTGACATTGGCTCATGCCTAATTGGCATACTTGATTTACTTTTAAGTCCCTAGTAAAGTGCACTACATGTGCACAGGGCCTATAGCTTAAATGCTACTAGTGAGCTTGCAGCATTGAATGTGACAACCACTTACGTAGCCCCTTAACCATGTCTGAGGCCTGCCATTGCACAGCCAGTGTGCTCAGATTAACACTGCTAGTTTGACCGGGCAAAATAAATCTCTTGACAGGCCTAAACTTTGCCTTTTTATACATATAAGTCGCCCTTAAGGTAAGTCCTCGGTGACCCACAGGGCAGAGTGCAATGAATTTAAGACAGGACATGTACTTTTAAGTTTTACATGCCCTGGTAGAGAAAAACTCCAAAATACATTTTCCACTTTTGCAATGCCTCTCTCCCATATGATAGCATTGGCATTAACGTACACATCTTATAAGTGTAATTCTCAATCTGGAAGAGACAAGTTTGTCAAGTAATTTGTCTCCCCACTCACAATTTCCAATCACCGCTTATGGTGAAGGCATATTTTAAATTGTAGTTCTGAAAATGCCACTTTAGAGCAAGTTGCCATTTCCTTAATGTAGCCATTTTGTGCCTGCTGCCTGTCTCCAATACATGCCTGGTGTGGGTGGGCTTTCTGCATTCCCTCAAGACAGTCGCACACAATGGAGCTAGGGTGTGAATTTTGCACCCTGATTGTCCATCACCAGGCTGATAGGTCTTCCTGGGCTGAATGGGAAGGAGGAGCTGACACTCACACCTGAAAAGGGCTGTACCTGTCACACACAAAGAGCTGCATACCCTCCCACAGTAGTGAGTCTGGAGCCAGGGCAGGAAGGGCAGGGACACTGTGCACTTCAAAGAATTTCCGTGAAGTCTACCTCACTTTAAAGGCACAGCTGGGTATAAGTACTGAACCTCTGACACCACTAACTCATTACACTTCTGGACCTGTGGATACTCTGCTACGAAGGACTGCTGTGCAGCTACAAAGTCTGTCACTCTGCTGAGCTACTACTCTGCTGGAGTCCTGCTTAGCTAAACTGCCCTGCTGCCTGCTGCCCTCTAACCTGGGAGTAAGAAGGACTGGACCTGCATCTCTCTATCCCAGAACCAAAGTGACTCCAAGGGCTGGCTGGTTTGCCTCCTCTTTTCTGAAGACATCCAACTCACCTGCTACAGCACATGGACACTGACATCTGTAAGTCTACCCTGCCAAGTGGTGCCCCCGTGTCCTGGACCCTTGGAAGTGGGCCTAAGGTGCTCTGTCCTCTGTGGTTCTCATCAAAACCTTTACAAAGCAAGACAAAGCCTCACAAAGCCTTTCCTTACAGCTGCCAGCCTCACCAGAATCAACAGCGGGCAGCAGGAAGCCCCGCAAAGGCTTGCCACGCAGCTGGCCGTCCATCGGAATGGATGCACAGAGATGCCAAGCCATGAAAAGCCTCAGCACACAGCTCCCCAGGGTTGAGGCAAAGCAACACCATGCACTGCAAAGTCTCACCTCATAGCTGCCCAGGATCAATGCAAAGCTACCACAAGCTCCACAAAGACTTGTCGTATAGCTTCTCAGAACTGAATCCAGACAATGTGAAGCCTCGTAAAGCAAAGCCACATAGGATTTAAGGTGCTGTGTTCAGCGAGCCCAAGTGACTCACTGTAGCCGGCTCGCACTCCATCACGGTTGGCCTGAACTTTTGACTTTGTCCCGGTCCAACATGACTAGATAAACTCAGTTTAACTAAATCTTTAAAATTGCATTTCTCAGGATCTATTTATTGAATTTTCTTTAGTTTTAGGCTTGGTTTATTTAATAAATTCAGCTTCATTTTTGTAACCTAATGTGGATCCTTTTTGCATGATGGTTTCACTATTTTACTGTTTTAAGTGTTGCACAAATACTTATTGCCTCTTAGGTTAAGCCTGACTGCTCTATGCCACGCTACCAGAGAGTGAGCATAGGTTAAATTTTAGGGCCCAATTCACAAGGGTAAACTTAGACCAAAAGTCTAAGTTTACACCAAAAAGCCTAGGTTTAGACTTAAAGTCTAGCCTTACTAGTAGTAAAGTTAGACAATTGGTCTAAGTTTAGACTTTTGGTCTAAACTTACAACAAAGTCTAACTTACAACAAAGTCTAACATTACTACGAGTAAAGTTAGACTGCTGGTCTAAGTTTAGGCTTTTGGTCTAAACTTAGACCAAAAGTCTAAAGTTAGACCAATTGTGTAACTTTACTATGAGTAAAGAGGGGGCCAGATTCACAAAGGTAAACATAGACCAAAAGTCTAAGTGTAGACCTAAGGTCTAACTTTATTCGAAGTAAGGTTAGACTTTTTGTCTAAGTTTAGAATTTTGGTCTAGGTTTAGATTTATAGTAAAGTTAGACCTTTGGTCTAAGTTTAGAATTTTGGCCTAACCTTAGACCAAAAGTCTAACTTTACTCTTACTTTTATTCTAACTTTACCTTGGTCATTCAGGCCCTTAGACTTTAGGTCTAAACTTAGACTTTTGATGTAAACGTAGACTTTTGTTCTTAGTTTACTTTGTGAATCAGACCCTTAGTGTGTATCTGACCCGGACTAGGATTGTGGTTAATTTAAATAATCCATTGGTGGTGAAAAGTCTATTGTAAAGATTACACTTGTGGGATATTACGAAAGGAGAGATCATAGCCAAGTCCCTTTGTTATTTTTATAAGCCACAACAAAGGCTTTTAACTTGACTAGAAAGGAGGAAGACCTGTACCAGAAACAGACTGATTTTTTTTTTTTTATGTACCAGTTAGAAATATTTATGGCCCACTTCAAGATCTTGCTAATATTTACTGACGCCACTAAACAACAAATGTGCGCAAGGAGAAATCATCAGCATTATTGATAATACTAAATCAACGCATGATTCTGTCAATTGTCGAACTGTGGTTGAACATACATTAAGCGTTCCTGAGACCAATGGTCTGAATAATGTTGTAACATAGAATATAGCTGGCATATGTACAAAACTAAAGAATCAGGATTGGCTATTATTGTGCACAAATGTGATTTTATTTGTTGCAAAGAGGCCTGGTTTTCTGAGGATTTTCATATTAATGTTTGTATTCTATTTGTACCCATGCTGTTCAGTCTAACAAGGGAAGACCTAGTTCAGGTTTGGCAAGTTAGCATAAGTAAACTGTGCTAATCTTTCCATGAAAGTTGTGGCTAATGCACCCTACTATTAGTTGATTGTATTAAAGTTTGGGGATGAGCTTCAAGCCTTGATGAATAATAATTATTACATTGTTTTTAATCATGCAAGTATATCAATTCTGAAAGGCTTGAATATGAGTTACATATCAATTTGAGAAAATAACATACTCCAATTCCAATATTATGGGTGGGAGATTTTCATATCATGGTTTTTAGATACTTCAGCAAAAAAGTATGTAGCTTCTTGGACACAGCAGGTGAAGGTGACCCACTTTTAAACTTGACCAATATAGGGAGTAGTTGAACAGGCTCATCATGAAATATAATTTTTTCCCCCTGTTGGTCAGAGGGTCTCTGAGTCTCACTATTTGCCAACATTTACAGAAAGAGGCTCAGGGAGCAATATTGATTTCACTCTATCATCGGCTACCTTAGCACCTGTTCTATCTAATTAAATGGTCATACTGAAATGCCATTGTGATTATACCTTACTCACAATTGATATTTTGGCCCATAGGTAGTATAACCAAAGGACAGATTTGCTGATAAAATGCATAGAAAATCAAATTGATCATGCTGAGTTGAAAAAAATCTTTTTGCAAGGATATCTTAGGACTCTTGAAGATTTCTCTAAATCTTGAAGGAGCCCCAATGAAATTATATGCACCTTTCTGCATTTTCTGCATTTTACTAAGCGCCTGATTATGAGTTTGGCGGTTGGAAAACCTGGAAACCAGACCCGTGGGGAGGAGACCGCCGCTGAGCTGGCAGTCTCCCCACCTACCATATTGAGAGTTTTCCACTATGCTTGGTTTCCGCCGGTCAGGCCAGTGGAAAACGTGCAGCGGCATTGTAGTCAGCTCCACCTGAAGCTGAATCCAATGTCGTTGCACAGGGGGCCTCCCTAGCACCTCAGAATGCATACTGAAGAGACAGTGCACACTCCGATGGCTCTGGGGAGGAGGACCCCTGCACTGTCCACGACAATGTTGTGGGCAGTTCAGGGGCCTCCCTGTGGCCCCCAGCACTTGTTCTTCATCTGCCTCTTCATGGCAGTTGAACCGCCATGAAAAGGCTGGCAGAGAACATGGTTGTAATTAGCAGGGCAGCACTGACTTCAGCGCCACCCTAGCTGAACACAACCAAGACCGCCCTCTTCCCATCGAGATCAGAGATCCTGGCAGACATGGCAGTCTTTTAGCGGTCCAACCATCAAACTTGTAATGTGGTGGTCCAACCACCACTGTGAGTCTGGTGGTCTTGAGACTGCCAGACTCGTAATCCTGCCCTAAGTCTATAAACTGTTTGTTAAAGCAAGGCCCGATTTCAGGATAATTCCAGGAAAGGATTGCTTAGTCTTGAATGCTCAAAGGCTCTTAAGCAACTCTGAAAAGCTCTGAGGGGAACTCCAAGATCGAATTCTGAAATTGGATAAGCTAGAGCAAAAATATTCAGACCATGAATATTAGAAAGAGGGAACAAAAATAAATCTTAGTGACTTAGTGATGGCTGGTAAATTTAAAAGTTCAGGTGAATTTTGGTGTGTGGTGAATGCACCATATTTTAGTTCCTCTAATTTGGACCACTCTGATTCAATAATTCCTGCAGATAAGTGGTTTGACAATTTTGAAGACGTTTTTGGCTCCAAACATACAGGGACAGATGACCCATGTTAATAATAAAGACAGGTTAAAGTTATTTGCACACTCCGGGACATACAAGGAGCACTATGAATAGCCTCATCAGAAAAGCACCAGGAACGGACAGAGTGACAGTCAATGTTTTTAAAAGTAATATCTTAGTTTGGGCCCCTCTGAAAATGTGATAAGGGCAGCTATTGGATTTTTCCTATCATCTTGGACATCTTGGATAGAGGCAGTCATAGTTCTGATATCTATAAAAGGAGATAGGAGTCTCCCTGCCTTTTATTACCCAATTTCTCTCCTAAACTCCATGGTAAAGGTCCTAGGCAGAATTATTTCTAGTAGATTGGAGAGTTGGGTAAAGGAAAAAGGGGATTTTTCAGATGTACAGTATGGCTTCCGCCCAGGATTGAGAACCACCGAGCAGTGTCACAATCTCCTTTTTATTATGAGCTGATATACTAAGGCAAAAAAGGCTCCATCCATATGGGCTTTATGTGTTTTATGGATTTAACAATGGCATTTGATTCTGGAAATTAGTCTAAGCTATGGTTGCTGATTTAGGCTCATGGGTGGAAAAGCCGCCGATCACTATTCTAAAGAGGAAATATCAAGACAAACAGGTTAGGGTTTATTATCCTTCCACTTGAGCCTGTTCAGAGAAACAAGCTTCGGTGAAAAGGTGAAGACAGGGATGCATATTGGTCCATTTTAATTTTCATTTTATATTAACACTTAGGAGCAATTTTTAATTGATGGGGGAAAGATTTACCACAGGTGGTGAGATGGCCAGTCCTGGTTTCACTATATACGGACGACGCTGATTTGTTATCAAGAACAGCAAATGGGCTTCAACTTTGGAATGATTCATTTGACCTTTTTGTGAAAATTGTTAATATTAATCAAGCCAAAACCTAGATTATGATTAGTGGGCCTATGGGCTCTAAATCAAAACTCATTCAAAAGATAATTTCAAAGTCAATGCATTTCATCATTTTATCTACTTGGGCCTGCTATTATACTGAGATCTGTGGAAGCTATTAAGAGATTTGCTGCAAAGGTAGGAGGGAACCCATTTAGACCTCTATTCGAAATTTTTAGGGCAAAATGTTTCTCACTGGGTAGTTTTGGGGCAGGGTTTGGGGGTATATTAATCCCGCCCCCTTACAAAAGATTGAAAATGAGTTTTCACACTGACTTCTTGCAGTCCCAAAATCTACTTTTGACTTCATTAGACATAATTTATATTTCTGATTTTACTAGATGTCACTGCATCATGTTATGGCTTTCAATTTGGGTCAAAAGGGAAACCGTGTTCTCAAACACTGTACTAAAGGACTGTTTAAGGTTGGATAATGTTTTACATATCCCCTTACTTAAATATGTGAATTGGGGCCATATGTACCAAAGCATTTTCCTATTGACACAGAATGGGTAAAACCCTTTGATACATCTGGCCCTTGGTAGTTTATAGATGTGTTAGCAATTTTAATAGTTGGTCCTATAGGGAGGCATTTCGTTTAATTCAGCAACTTTCACCTGAGTTCAGCTCTTTCAAATTTCATTCGGGTATCTTTGAAGATCAGGAAAAATGATGGGAAGGTATTGTGCCTATATAATTTTGGCATTGTATAAAAGTCTTTTTATATTAATGATTAATCTTTTTTATTATCATGTTGCACTGTATTATTGATATGTTTGCTCTTATGGCTCAATCATAGCTGAACAAAGAATGAATGACTGTCTAATTGAAATAAAAATAAAAGAAAGAATGGAGCTAGCCAAATGAAAAAGAAGAATATTGACCAACTAGCACAAGAAGACAGTCTGGGCCATATCACATAAAGTGAGTGCTGGGAGCGCTAAGTTAAGATCTAATCTCTGTCACCATTTTGGACAAACTGGTGTATTAAATAGCTGAACAGCTGATGCAGTCCTGTTTTACCACATTAGATAATGGTAACTGGCTGCTTGTCACAGGAACTTTCAAGGAATTTTCAGCTTTTTCCTGGAAATGTATCAACATTCCTTGATATATCTATAGAAACAACAGAACATAATGGAATAACAATCAGTGCTTAATTTGTAATGGATTGCATGCTTGTTCCCTAACTACCGCTCAGAAGTCTGTGACTGGTGCAATTAAATGCACAGTACAATGGCTGCATAGGTATAAAGACACCTCATGCCACTTTGATTGACTGCAAGACATTGCATGCCCATTTAGCTCACTTTGGCAGATTTCTTCTTTGACGTTTTATAATAGTTTTCTATCTTTGTCTTACTATTTATTTATTTATTTATTTATTTATTTATTTATTTATGTGTTTTTCCTCGCTTGCTCTAGGGAGATGTTGGTTGAGGAAAAATAAGTACCCAAAGTTAGTGCTGATGGGCCTCACCAGCTCAAATTAAGCACTCAATAACATACACAATGTAGCACAACAACACATTTCAAATAAAAAAATTAACACGACAACTTCATGAAAACAGAACAGGATACATAGCAACAAAACAGTCAAATCAGAACGCACCACAACTGCAGTATGCAATAGAATCACATTGCAATATTGAAACACAAAAGTATGGCAGAGCAAAACCCAGAAAACACAACACCATCACAGCAAAATGCTGCACAACAAACATACACAAGCATTCTTGCCACTCATTACCACCAACGGAATCCAGATTTCATAAGACGGTGGTAAAAGCAGTGCTTAATTTGTTTAAAAAAAGACAAAAAAAAGAAGAATTCCAGGGCTTTCGTCAAGGAGGCCACTGCAGCTTGCAGACCCTACTGCCCCTGCTAGCTCTATCAATGATAGTACAAACACTACTACTAACCATCACACGCCTACAAGTATGACAGTTCAGACTATTCCAGACCCCAAAGCTATTAAAATGACTTGAGTGGCAGGTATTAGTCATTTTAATGCACATTGAGTTGATAAAAATTCGTTGTTGTGCTCATGTTTAAGTTTCATAAACAGTGCCAATGTGCCACAAATGCCAGTGTTGACAATTAAATGCTGGTGCCTAGCACCAGAAACCACTTGCTCAAATTAAGTACTGGGTAAAACGTGTGCTGTGCCAACATTGCCTTCACTTACCATCCAGAACTTGAAATAGCGCCAGTCAAAATATTTTTTGATATGGCCCTTTGAATCAGACCGCTTGTGATTTTGATCAAGCAACTACTAATTGCTTTATCAGTGAGCTATTAATTAAACATTTACTTCAAGTATGTAAACATATAGAAGATGAAAGTGTGTGTTGATGAAAATATAGAATGTTTACCAGACTAAAGACACTCATAATCTTTGATTCATATATTGCAAAGTGGTATTAAGCCCTTCAGGTGAGCACAGTTCTTCTCTCAGGGATAGAGAACCTCAAATTTAGTTTAACTACTTTTATTTTCTATGAAAACTGTGGCCACCTACTTGATTTTATTTTTGTTCTACTTTAGCTGTTTAATTGTTTAATAGCTGTGCACTGGACAGATGAGAAAATCCAACTTTAACTTTTTCTTTGTTAATAAACTACCAATAGTAGACATGTAGCATATTGCTTCTAGTCAATAAGGAACACTAAAGTGATAACATTAACTTGCTTGATGCATGTGCCTCGGGGATGCCATATTTAATATAACGTAATATGTGTAAGATAGAATTTACGAAGACTACTGAGGAGGACTTTGTGAGCACATCGAATTAGCGATACCAAGAAACTAAAACAAATTGTACATTGCATTACGGTCTGCAGAGATGATAACTTATTTGTTGGTGGAGTGCCATTAAGAGACGTATGTTACAGCGTTGTGCTATATATTTTTGTACAATAGGGTTCTTTCTTTTCATAAATAATCAATATTAATTTTATTGTCTCAGCATTCATTTTTTCTTCCTAGATGAAACCGAGTGTGGAGTTATAGCATTTGTGAAAAAAGGTTTATATTATAGGCGATGTTTAGGCAGAAATGGTTAGGTAGGCATAATATTCAACTAATCAAGTGTCTGTTTGTTCGACTTTTGCTACCAGCTGCTGAGACACAGACGTGACTTTCATCTACTTTCCCAGGATCTGGAACAACCTCACAATCAACATCAGAAGTGTTGCACTCCCACCTGCAATTTAGAAAGATAAATAAACTTGGGGCTGATTTAAGGCAAGTGGCACAGCACCCAGTGTAGCGCCACTTTCCTTGTGCCCCTTAGCGTCCCCCTTACCGCCATCATGTGTGAGCCGTATTAAAAATTCTGTACACCATGACGCAGGGTAGGGGGCAATAGCATAATTTTTATTTATGCTATTGATGTACTCTGCAGGAGTAGCCCCAACATTTTGTCACTAGTCCTGCAGAGTACCTAGGGGCCCATTATTATAAATAATGGCATGCCCACTTTTAACACCTGCTCTGAGCAGGCTTTAAAAGTGCTGAAAAAAATCTTTTAGATTTCCTTGTGCCATTTTTTCAACCCCCCTAGCAGGGGAATGCTCCTCTCGCATACATTATGACCGGCGCAGGCATAATGTGACACAAGGGTTTACAAAGTGTCGCAATGCAAGCATTGCCCCACTTTGTGAAAATATGGCACATGGGAAATGCCTCCTTAATGCCACATTTGCGTCAAAATAAATGCTGCAAATATGGTGCAAGGTTAGCGCTAGGGGCTTATAAATATGCCTCTTAATATATGTGGCACAGTTTTTCTTCTCTATGCACACAAGTAGGTCACCTTTTGTTAGAGATTAAATGGGTTGTAACATAACTTGGTGTGTCTGACAGTTTCCCCTTCAGTGTTGTGGGTTTCCAATGAGACTGAGTTTCCTCTAGATTTTGATCTATGTTCGGACTAAGGATCTGATTTAGCTGAATATATTTTCATTTCTAAAGAACATGTTCAGTCGAGTGGAAATTATTTGGTGGAAATTCTTCCATAGTGAAGATACATTCTCCTTTTAATTTTTCCTAATATACCCTACCTTAAGACATGCACTAGGAATCCAAACCGTTATTTGTGCAGAGATGACATTTCAGGTGGAATTGGTGCACCAGTGCAAGACCTTTTATCTTAAAGAAACCTGGAGCATTAGGATATATGCATTACCCAGGTAAACGTAAGGCTCAAAAAGGAGAGGTGAAGGGGCTCATTTCACCAAATAACCTGGAAATGGGAAGTGAAAATAAGGATCCTTACTCAACAACATATTATGCAGATCTTTAAAGTAATATTGCAGATTGTACCTTACACTCTGACCTGAATGAAAATCTTCAGAAGGGAAGGCGGATGAGGGAGAGTGCTAAATATAGTGCTCAGGAAAGGTACCCTTCGGTGCTAAAATGCCTATTTTCAGGAAAGTTTATTTAATCAAAGAGACAAGCTGAGGTGAAAGAGCACGTGAAGAACTTTGATAACAGGAGATCATCACAGTTCAGCAATACTTTATATGAATTTAAACAAAACATGCACATGTCAGCATAAACAAAGGAAATACTCAAAGGTTCAACACTCATTGATTGATATTGATAGAAACGTAATTACTAAATGTTAGAGTTCCTTCAATCTCAATGGCCAGTGATTCACTATACGCAACTTTAAAACAAAAAGTGGCAAGGAATTTTCATGTGCGCAAAAAATGTAGATGGAAAATTTAAAAATAATGTAGTATGCATGACTGTTTAGAGGAACAGATGTGCTTCTCAAGGCACGATATTCTCATCTGCTGCATTGACAAAGCCACAAACCTGTAGGTTGATCCACACGTCGCAAAGGCATTTTCATCCCCTAAATGTAATCCAGGCTAGCATAAATGGATTTAATTCAGTGTATTTCCCTGCTTCAATATTAGAGAAATACACAGTAAAACTCCCATCCAAGTGGGAGGAGCTCCACATCTACGACCAAACACTGTCTCTAAACATGGACGTGTGGTCAAGGAAAACGTTTCTTTACTGGGGAAAATGTTTATCCCATGTTGAAAAAAAGGGAAATTCACATTGGGCTCCATCTTCTCAATTTTTTCACTGAGCACATAGGTTAAAAAATACGAGCCCCTGGTATAAGTCCCATTCCCAGCAGATGTCTGGAAACCTATGCCTTCTTTCATGGCCTACTGCTGGGAATATGTTTATGGTTGCAGATATTCTACTTTCTCTATGGGTTGTGCTCAGTGTGGTCAGGGCCCCTGATTCATTTCCTGCTCTCCACTTCAAAATTCATAATCCTCGCAATTTATCAGGTCTTATTCTGTTTAACTGAATATTTTTCTAATTTTTTCAAATTGCTGCATACCTTTCTTCTTCTAGACCTCTAGCTGGAAGACGGTTATAGATTGTCGAAAGTACCATTACTCTCATAATGTAATTGTTGCATTATATGGTCATTTTCACTGTATCAAGGAATTTATGAACTAGAGAATCTATGACTCATTTCGTAAGGAGTCAATATGTGAATTTCTTTAAGAACCGTTGTAAACAGCAGTAGCAAGACAATGTGTATGCCACAGCTTCTGGTGAGTACTGAGCAGACATAAAAACTCAAGCCTACTTTTCATATTTCACTGTGCCTGTGAGAAGTATGTAGAATTTTGAATACATTGACATTTTTCACCTCAACTACACTCCAAAGCTAATTGATTGTTGGAATCTTTCTAGAATCTTCATACAAAAAAATGAAATTGCAAAACATTTACTCTAGGCAATTGTAGTAAGCATGGGTAATGAGTTACATGTGCCCAACTGCAGGAATGGCTGAGTGCATTTAATTTCAATGTGAAACATTTACTCCAAGCATCCTTCATCCAGAAATCAAATTAATTTTTTCCATGACCACAAAAAATAACAAAATATTCATATATATTTACAAAGTAGATTTTTGTTTCACAATCATGAATGTGACAAAACTTTACAGAAAGTGTATGGCAGATCAAAATTAGATGATGGATCGAATACTGGAGAAAACAAAGAATGTAATTCAGTGATATTTGTGTACTCTACCTACACAATGCTTCCCAGAACACTTCTGCTTTCAAATTTTAACTAGGTGCAAATATTTTCATCAATAAAATCTGTTTCACACCAAGAATTTGCTAAAATTACATAATTTGATTTCTTTGTGGCATAATAGGATACTTGCATTAACTACAGCAAACGCCTAAGTCATGTGAACTCAGGGTAGCGGTTTGCATTAAATTTAATGTGAACTGGTAAAGAGCAATTGACCGCTTTAATAGACAGAAAGATTATTAAACTAGATCGTATCCAACAATATTTTATATTTGTTTTAGGATGGAATGGAAGATCTTACAGACCTCTGAAAATGTGCTTCACTACAAAAAAGGCTAATCTCAGTTCACTCTCAGAGTATACTCTTGAGATTGATATAGGGATGTCAGTTGATGGCTTTAAATCACCATACTTAGTTATTAATAAGCTTTAGTTTTTCGTTAACTTAACTCGCTCTTTTTCACTTCTTTTTGCGACTTTGTGTAAAATATCATTATTAGCTACGTTGAAAAGCATCAGATCCTAGAGTAATATGTTTATTTTCTTAAATATACTTTAGTATTTCATTAATTGACTTATTCTTTGGATTTTACTATTTTTTCTGAAATTGTGAAGACAAAAAGAAAAACAACAATATTATTATTAACATAGCCGAATAGCATCAAATCTTAGAGTTATATATTTGTTAATTTCCTTAAGAGAACAACATGAACATTGTGACATTAAATTTACAGCTGCATTGAGAGGGAAGTTTCAATGCAAAGTTTAAAGAATGAGGGCATTACTTAGAGTCTTGCCCATCCCACAGCCCCCCTGCTTCATTGAGACTAAGGGGGAATGATCAATCAATCAATGTAATCTAACAGGATTTGTAAAGTGCAACTAATCACCCTTGGGGGTATCCAGGCTCTTGCAGGTCTCAGCAACTCATTCAAATAGCCAGGTTTTGAGGGCTCTACAGAATTCCAGATAAGACATGAAGGTCTGGAAATGAGTGTAGAGGCTAATCCAGGTTTTTGCTGCTACGTAGGAGAAGGCATGTCGTCCACTCTGTTTCGGAGGATGTGTGGTGTGTGGGCAAGCAATAGGAAGGTGGTGCCTAGTCTTCTTGACAGTTGGTGGAAATTCAGGTGGTGGTTAATGTAGGTGGGCTGTGTAGAGGGTTGTATCCTTGGTTGTTCAGAGCTTTGTATGTATGGGTCAGCAGCTTAAATATGCACTCCTTCTGCATGGGGAGTCTGTAGAGTTGGTGTGATGTGGGATCATTGGGGAAGGTCGAGGATGAGTCTGGCTGCAGTGTTCTGTGTAGCCTGAAGTCTTTCAAGGAGTTGCAAGGCAATTTCTATGTAAAGGGCTATGCTATAGTCTAGTTGACTGGTGATGTGGGCCTGTGTCACAATGCGTCTCAAATGCTGGCAAAGCCACTTGAAGATTTTATGTAGCATGCGCACAGTGAGGAAGCAGGAGGAGGAGACCATGTTAATCTGTTATTCTATGGTGAGCCTGTTGTCAATGATAAGTCTGAGGTTTCTGTCATGTTTAGAGGAAGTGGGCGCACATCCTAATTCTGAAGGCCACCAGGAGTAGTTTCATATGTTGCTCCTCTTGTAGGAGATCAGAACTTCAGTCTTGTCTGTGTTTAGCTACAGACAGGTTTCTTTCTTCCAGTCGGTGGTGCTTGTCATGCATCTGTGGAAGTTGGTTTTGGTGGGTTCATTGGTGAGTAAGAGGATGAGTTGAGTAACATATGAGTAGGAGATTATGCTGAGGCCGTTGGATCTGATGATGTTGGCTAGTGGTTCATATATGTGTCCTTTGGGGACCCCGCAGGTGATGTCTTTTTCTTCAGAGGTGATAGGAGGTAGGTGAACCATCTGTTTTTTTTTATGAAGAAGGAGGTGATCCATCTGGGTATATCCCTTTGGATACCAATGTGGTGGAGACTTTTCATCAGTGTGTGGTGGGATACGGTATCAAAGGCTGGCAAGAGGTCGAAGAGGATCAGGTCTGCCGTTACTTCTTGGTCGAGGAGCATAAGGATGCCATCCATTACTGTGAACAGTGCAATTTTGGTGCTGTGATTGCTGCAGAAGCCGGATTTGAAGGCCCCGAGTATCTGCTCCAGGTAGATCATGAATTGCTGATTGATTATTTTTTTCAAATGCCTTAGCTGGAAAAGGAAGATGTGCTGGTAGTTTTTAAGTATGCAGGGATCTGCGGTGGGTTCTTTGAGTAGTGGTTACTTTGGAGGGGTTCCAAGTGCTGGGGAAGGTTGTGGTGGTGATGGAGGTGTTAAGGAGAGTTCCTGGCCAATCCTTTGGTTTCGGACATTGAAGATGTGGTGTGGGCAGGGTTCTGTGGGGGCTCCTGAGTTGATGGATAGCATGGTGGAGGTGGTGTCCTCAGTGCAGAGAAGGTTCCAGGTGGTTAGTCTGTGGTTGGTGTTGGTTTCGGTGGTGGTGACTCAGTCAATGAAGTCCGTAGTTGTAGGCTGGGGTTCAAGTTCCTGTATATGGTTGCAATTTTGTTGTGAAAGAAATTTTTGAGGTTGACACATAGCTCCTGTGAGGGTGTGATGTTATTTTCACTAGCCATTGGGGTGGAAAAAACTCCTTAATGATGTTAAATAGTTCCTCTGTTTTGTTGCTGCTGGTTTTGATATGAGTGGGTAGTGCTGCCTTCTTTGCTGCTCTCAGCACGAGGTGGCAAAGGTTGTCGAGGTCTTGAAAGCAGCCCTGTTAGAGGTGTCTTTGCTGACACATCACTTCCTCTCCAGCTGTTTGCTGTCTCATTTAGCTGCTGTGAGTTCAGGGGTGTACCAGCTGGCCCTTAAGGAGGGTTTTGTCTCAGTACTGCTTTTCATGGGACAATGCTGTCAGTGCAGTTGATGATCCAGGAGTTCTTTACTCCTTGTTGGAAGTTGGTGGAGACGGCGGAACTGGAGGTCTTGAGGGAGTCAATCCAGTTGATCTCTGAAACTTTGCTCCATGCCCTGTTGGGGAATCTGGATGTTTGAGGGTGTCAGTGCAGGGGTTGGAGATGTTTAAGTGGGCAATGGAGTGGTCAGACCATGTGAGTTTGGTGATAGCTGTATATGATGTGGCTTCTGGAGGTGAAGATGGGGTCCAGCGTGTGTCCTGCAGTGTGCCTAGGGTTGTGAAAATCTGGGTTAATCTGAGTCAACTCATAATATCAATCAGGTGTTGGTTGTGTTGTTTTTGGGGTCGTCTATGTGGAAATTAGGATCACTGAGGAAGATGTGGCCCTTCGATTTTAAGGGGTGCAATAAAGTCGATAATGGTGTTGCAGAAGCTGGCACGCAGGCCTGGAGTTCAGTATGCTAGGATATCTCTGATGGTACTCTTGTCATCTTTGGGTAGCATGAATTTGAGGTGCTCCATGGGGGTGGTAGTGTTGTCAGATGGGGTGCTGCACTGTATGATTTATTTGTGGACTCTGGCTGTTCCTCCTCCTGGTTTGCTGGTGCGGTCTTCGTGAGTGGTTTTATATCCATCAGAGATTGCTGTGGCAATGTCTTGGGCACATGTGGGTTTGAGCAAGGTTTTGGCAAGGAAGAGGATGTCAGGTTTGAGGGTAGTGAAAAGGTCAGATAGTTCAGCGGAGTGCTTGCACAGCATGCGTTGAGGGGCAGGCAGTGGAGTTTGTGTGTTGCTTCTGATGTATTGTGGTGGGAGTTCAGCATGTTGCTGTGCAACGTGATGGTGGTTGAGCAGGAGAAGGTGCATCTGGTGCAGGAGAACAGTCCTACTATTGAGTGCATTGTGGTGTGACAGCAGCAATCTCTGGGTTGTCCACTGTTTATGGTGTTGAAGGTTGTGGCATTGTAACTGTGGTTAGGCAAGGGATCAGTGGTCCTCGTGCTGGGCACAGTCCAGGTGCAGACGATCTTGAGTTTGGCGCACCTTTGGTGCTTCAGCAGCGTGTCCACTGCACATGTCCTTAACAAGTCCTTAAAGCACAACTACAATATTGGTTTGCTATACTATTTGGTACAAATAATGTCACCCTCTCTATACAATGATAAATGTGTTTTGAGCATTATTGCTTCAAAATCACAAAACAAAGTTTGAATTTCCACTGATTTAAAGAGCAAATGTTGTGTGCATCCAGTGGTAAGAATTAAAGATGTTGCAAGCTGAATCTACTGGCCTACACTTAGCTCTGGTATATGATAAAATGTCCAACAATGTAATCATTCAATGAAAGGCCTCAGTTATGACCATTTAGAAAATTCAGACATAAAAAAGAAGTCCCTCCTCCTCCTCATCAGCACACTCAGGCCTAGATTTAAGAAAAGACCTGCTTCATGTAATGAAGCACCACTTTTCTAGTGGCCCATTGTGCCCCCCCTAACGCCATCATGTGCGCCCACAGGTTACGGCCGATAGCATCATCATTTTTGATGCTATTGCTGTAATTTGCAGGGCTAGCTCCAAAAATGTTGACGCTAATTCTGCAAATTACATGGAGGCCTATTATGAATTAATGGTGTGCCTCCTTTTAACGTCTGCTCTGTGCAGGCATTAACATTCTCACAAAAAAAGGTGAGTGGAATCTCATAGATTCCACTGCTCCATTTTCGTGGGCCACCTAACGAGGGAGCACCACCCTTCCATATATTATGGCTGGCACAGGCATAATGTGGTGCAAGGATTTACACTTTGTAAATATGGGACAGCATTTTTGCCACACTATCGCAATATAAGCTAAAAAAAAAACAATGACGCTAATGTGGCGATATTTGGTGCTGGGCCTTCCTAAATTTGGGACTCAGTGTTCTACAGTATGTCACTGAGCACTTTCACTCTGACTTCAAACTCTTCAATATTGTTTCTTGACATCAGCATCCACCCAATGCAAACCCTATATTCCTGGGCTGGACCACATATCCATATGCAGCACCTTGCTTAGCATCCACCCAGCGCACTGAAGTCAGCTCAAAAGAGAAGAATAAGATCTCACATTCTTCACAGAATTCTAATCATCCTTCTAAATGAATTAATTGTTTTTTCTGTAAAACCAGGAAAACACTCAAACTCTATGCAAAACGTAATAGAGTAAGCCGAAACTTTAAGTGTCATGATATTCTAAGACCTTCTCCAACAACAAATGCTTCATTTGCAGATAGGAAAGAAAATGGAAGAAAAACAGAACCTTAATGATCTCATGGTACTGTTCCCCAGCATAACTCACAGAAAACTGATCACATCGGCCTAAGCCAAGTACTGTAACACAGGTCTTAGACCTGACATCCTTGGCATGGTACTCCATCAAACATTTTGCCCTCACTGCCTATTTTGCTCAAAATTTTTTTTTTGACATTAGGTCTCTATTGGCAGATTTAAAGAAAGTGGTGCTTGTGCCCCTTAACATCCCCCTACTGCCACCATGTGTATTTCAAATATGGCGCACCATAGCGCAGGGTAAGGGACAATAGCGTTATTTTACGTGATGCTATTGATGTACTCTGCAGGAGTAGCGCCAAGATGTTGGAGCTAGTCCTGCATGGTACATAAGGGCCCATTCTAAATAATGGTATGCCCCCTTTTGACACCTGCTCTGAGCAGGTGTTAAAAGTGCAAAAACAAATTCTGAGAGAAAGCCACCCTTGCATACATTATGCCTGACACATGCATAATGTGGTGCAAGGTTTTACAGAGTGGTGCAATGCAAGCATTGCACCACTTTGTACATATGGTGCATGGGAAATTACACCTTAACACCACATCTTTGTCAAGATAAATGACACAAATGTGGCGCAAGGTGGCCTTAAGGGCTTATAAATATGCCCCTATGCAATCCAGTGTTAAAGTGCTTGTGCTCTCACCTTTCAACATAGTGAAATTGGCTTACACCTAATTGCTGCATTTAATCTACTTGTAATTGCTTAGTAAATGGTACTGCATGTGTCCAGGGCCTGTGTATTAAATGCTTCTAGCGGGCTGCTGTGGGCTGCAGTGCTCACCTACTAAAGTAGTACTAATGCGTCCCTTTATGACTAATTTACTCACTTTGGGACTCGTTTTAGGACAATTAATCTTTTGACCCTGATTGAAGACACCTTAGGACGAGATAACTAATCAGCATGTCAGTCAATATGTCAATAACGTCATCAAGGTTTACTGTAATAACACAATTCAGATTATTCAAAGACATTAATAAAACTCAGAAAACCACCATGACCTTTCAGTCATGAATAACCACACCAGTTTAGTACTATTATAAGAAGTTTATTCCCTATTGATTACAATTCTACTATTAAGTTTATTAATCTCAAAACCAAGAAACACATTAGCATAGTCAAAATATGGCAACTCTGATAAGATTTCATCAAAGCAAGAATCACGAATATTAGAATATAGCCCGGCGTCAGCATAGGTTATCCTTAGCAGAGTATCATTATCACGTTATTCAACAATGCATAGATTCAGTCATTTGTCTATTTGCGTCTGTTTAGTGAACCCCTCATCTAACCTCGAATTAGTATTGGCATGTTGGGCTTCATGCAAAACAATTTAGCAACACCAATATAGAAAACATCTAACTATGGTCTCTGTCAAAAGAAGCAGTTGGTACCTAGAAAGGAAAAGCAAACAGACAATCACAATTTCATTGTCATATAGATACCCTCCGTATTGGGTCAGCATACAGGTTCTGTCTTCGTCCTCAGGACATCAGTTAATTTGCCATCAGCCAGGAATTCAGCAAGTCGGGTAAAAGGGGCACTTCCCTCATAAGGAGGTAAAGTGTAAACGGGCAATATAAGGCAAGGATGGTTTTAAGAACCAAACAGCAAAGTCTCTATGCAGAGTGACAAAGTGTCTGGGTCATAGAAAAATGCAACAGCATCTCCCTCTCATCTATCTCCTAGTCTCCTATTCTGATTCTCTTCCTTGTGTCAAGGGTTTTTATCCCATTTTCGTTGTATAGTCCCCTCATTCTTCATTGGTTGAGGTGTTGCACCCCACTATCTCTATCCAATAGGGTTTCAATTACTTCATTAAATTTGTTACCCCATAACAGTTCTCACGTAGTTTATTGGTCCTTATGATTGACGTCTTCAGCGGGTAGAATGTCCGATATGATTTCATACTCTTGTGGTCCTTTGCACATCTTCAGTCAGTGGCTCCATTGTCTGTACCGGTTTAGGCGACCTTGTACCTGCAAGTAGTCTACACTGTTGCATTCAGCAAGAATGTTTCACTAAGCAAGTTGAATTTAATGAGAACGGATCTACTACAGTTACATTAATCTTCTAGCTTTTGGATAAACAAGAGTTCATGTCCTTCAACTGCACGTTAGAAAAAAACACATTTAATATGAAACCAGGCAGCTAGGCCTCGACTCATGCTAACTAAGGCCTAATGATTTATTAGCAGAACTTTAACATACAACCTTTTAATATTAGTGCAAAATCATATTTTAATGTAACATTTCATCATTATTAGTCAGTTTCATTAGTCCCAGTATACATTGGCGGCCACTCCCCGTGGGCACATTTCAAGCGCACGTTTAGCAAAATACATTAATACATTTTTCTATGCAGCATTATTACACATTAGTTCATAAACATTTCATGTTAATTTCTAAGCATATAAGCTACGCTCTCCCAGTCCCTCCTCTGATGACACTTGTCATCACACAAAACATTTCCCTTCACAACCTTTCATTTTCTTTAAATTACGCATCTCAATTTCTTCCTCCCTATGTGATCTTTCCCAAATTTCCTTGAACATTTTCTCTTTTTCTTTTTCTTTTTCTTCCTTTCTTTTTATTATGTTTCGCAAAGTCTCTTTTAATTCTTTTATTAATTTTGCATAGATAACCATAGTCCAAATAAACAGATTAGAACAATCAACATACCCCTTAATATTTTTGGAAGAACCCCATTCCAAATACTACTAAACCAATACCCTACTTTGGTAATTCCTTTCCCGACTTTTTCCCAAACTCCAGGTTCCTTCAGCTCCTTCAAATCTGCACTATCTCTTGTTAGGTTAGTAAGCATACCTCTAATCTTTTTGCTATTATCAGGAAAGAATGCACAACAATGGCGCTCATTAAGCATCTTACAGACTCTGCCACTCTTTGCTAAAAGAATGTCTAAAGCAAGCCGGTTTTGAAGAGTCATAGCTCTTTCCGCAGCAAGCTCAGTATCCATCAGGAGTATAGCCACTGTGAAGTTTGTCAGCATGTTATCCACAATAGTAGACAACTTTTCGAATATTTAATGAGTTTAAGATAACCCCTACTGAAGGAATTATGTCTCCAAATATGTCACCTACGACAGCAGCCGCTGTCTCTCTCTTTTGCCTAGTATGTTGTAATTCAGACATTTTAGGAATTTGCTTTAAGTCATCAACCTGGTAAATCTTTGGGAACACTATTCACATATAACATGTCCCATACCATCCTTTAGGAAGACTGTAATAAGCATTAAGTCCACATATATAATAGATCCCAGGGATCGCTGGATCCTGTCCAGTTATCATGAATGTCCATTTACTCTGAAACAACAACACATGCCTACATTCACTTGTTCCCACAAATAAAGTGCCATGCTCAGATTTTGGCCTATATATACAAAGTCTCCCTACATGTAATGCATCTATAGCTAATTTGCCCTGTGTCTTTATTGAAGTGTAAGCATAATCATTTGCAAGCGTGCATTTTTCTAATTCCTTTTCTAGCCTTTCCTTTAATGCCTTTCGTCTATCATCAGTGTGATCTAAGAAGCTCTTCTCTACAGGTGTTAGTAAACAGGTTAGGTTATTGCGGTGTGCATAAGCTGTTCCAAATGTCAGTGTTGGCTCAAAGAAACCCCTAATTAATTTTATGCTGTGTTCTTTAGCCAATTTATTTAGAAACTCTATCACAGGCACAAAGGAAAACACTACATCTAAGTTAGAATAGAAGTATTGAACATGTTCTTGATCATAGAATCTTGTGAACAGCAAACTACAGCTTATCCCATATGTTAGTGGCAGACTATGATAAGTAACCCCTTCCTGTACTGATGAAGGAATCTTTGTGCACACATAGCAATTCTTTGCATCCATTGTGTCAACAGAGTAATTTAGCAAGCGATAGAAGACATTAGTAGAGAGTTCCCCTTTTGAATTAGTTCCCTCATGCAAGTATTTTGTATCCTGCTCAAACTTCTCCCATGGTGTTAGTGTAGTGGTCTCAGGATTTGAAGCACTGTTAGTCATTTTCTTATCCACCAATGGCATTCCCACAATCACACCTATATTTATTATTGCACACTGTTAGAAATAGGGTTTCTGGTTGGCTAGGGTATGCACCTCAGCCAGGCAGACCTTACCCACTCTAGTCAGGGTAAGGGAGTTACACGTCCAAGATAACCCCTGCTCAACCCTTTGGTAGCTTGGCACGAGCAGTCAGGCTTAACCCGGAGGCAATGTGTAAAGCGTTTGCACAACACACACAACACATGTGACGCAACATCCCCACCACAAAGGAAACACAACACCAGATTATATGAAAATATACTGTATTGTACACAAGGCAATTATCAGACCAAACATTACACATCAGTACTATCCTGCTACCTTAGCAGTTGTCAGAACGTTACACATTAGCTACTCTGCAACCTAGCAGTAGTCACACATAACACACAGGTTACTCAGTATTCTGCAACATAAGCATTAGTCAGGAAAACACGTTATTACATCACAGCACTTGTCATAAGAATATCATAAAATGCCCATAGTAGGAACATTATAAAACATATGGCAAGTTAGAAAAACATATTAGCAAGCATGTCCATAAAAGGAACATTTGCATACACATATGTAAAAACATCAAACGCAGGTAGGTAATATATGAATCAAACAAAAGTCTGTAGAAAGAACTTTGGATTGCAACTATATTGGTCCTTTAAACAGTACCTGGTTGGATGAAGGCACCTCCAGTGCCTAGAAGGCGAACAATGGGGCCCCCAGCGCTCCTATGCGCAAAACGGGAGCCTCCCTTATACTCTGGGGTCAGAGGAGGGCGACATGCACCTCCTCTCTTTTATAGACAGGCCCCTCCGGGGACCGTGATTACTGGGGGCCACCCAGGGCCTCAACTGGCCCTCACGAGGGGGGCCAAAGCCAGCAAAAACAACTTAGGGCAGGAGGGGGGCACCACGCACCCCCTCCGGTTTAATGACAGGCCCCTCCCGGGACCTGCGATCACTGGGGGGCCCCCGGGCTTCCACTGGCCCTTCCACCAAGGGGGGGGGGCACAATAATGCCCGTTTTACCTAACAGCAGAAAAGGAGCGTCCTGCTCCTAACGCAGAGGCCAGGGGGAATGGGGTAATCCCCGTGCCTTCCCCCAGTCCTGCCCTGAAGCCACAAGAAGATCAGACCCCTCCTGGAGCCCAAGCAGACAATCGCCTGCACCTGATGCGGTGCGCGAGTGTTCTTCCAGCTTCCCGGGCCACTGCGGTGATCTTATTTAAAGGGGCACAATGCAGCAAGGAGCCTACGAGCTCCCAAGGCTCCATAAGAGAGCTGCAATCAGTGCTATGGCAGCCGCAACCACGGAGAAGCACCCCTCGTGAAGAAATGGATGCAGGGGTGAGGGGCCACAGCACCCTGCCCCTGGGGAGCAGAATCTTAAGACAAGGTCCTCAGGTGGAGGGCCCAGCTACAGGCCAGCACAAGGGAAAGGCAGCAAGTGGCAAGTCCTTCACAGTGACCAGGCAGGTCACAGGTCAGCACAGCAGCAGCAGTCCATGGCGGTTCCTGGTGAGTCCTTTCAGCCTTTGGTGTCCAGTTCCAAGATGATTCCAAGAGTCTCCAAATTGTGGGGAAAATTCCCCTGTACTTATAGTCAGTTCTTACAGTGTTTTACAATGGTAGGGAGAGGAGGCTCCAGCCAGTTACAACTGGTTCTGGGAGTGCCCCCTCTCTCCTTTCAGCACAGGCTCCAAACATCAGTGGGGGGTTAACGACCCTATTGTGTGAGGCCAGGGCACAGTCTTTACAAATGCAGGTGTGACCCGCCTCTCCCTTCTCTCAGCCCAGGAAGACTATTCAGTATGCAGATGCACCTCTGTGACACCTCCACCCTCCCTGTGTACAGGCTGTCTGAAAAGTATGCACAAAGCCCCAACTGTCACTCTGCCCAGACGTGGATTGGAGTCAAGCTGCAAAACACGAGAGTTATAAGCACAGATAAATGCGCACTTTCTAGAAGTGGCATTTTTGTGATAGTAATAAAAAATACACCCACACCAGTAAGCAGCATTTATTATCACCATCACAACCATACCAAACACGCCTACGCTACTCCTCATAAATCAGACAATACCCCTTACACATAAGGCAGGGCATTTCTAATGCAATCCTATGAGAAGGCAGCACTCACAGCAGTAAGACACCAGTTAGGCTGTTTGTCACTACCAGGACAGGCCATGCAATATGGCGCATTTCCTGCCTTTCTACATACATGGCACCCTGCCCATAGGGCTAGCTAGGGCGTACCTTAGGGGTGACTTACATGTAGTAAAAGGGGAGTTCTGGGCCTGGCAAGTAAGTTTAGATGCCAGGTCCCTGTGGCAGAAAACTGCCCACACAGGCCCTGCGCTAACAGGCCTGAGACAGGTTTAAAAGTCTACTTCAGTGGGTGGCGCAAGCAGCGCTGCAGGCCCACTAGTAGTATTCATTTACAGACCCTTGGTATAGAGATACCACTGTACAAGGGACTTATAGGTAAATTAAATATGCCAATTAGGTATAAGTCAATCATACCAACTTTAGATGGAAGAGCACCTGCACTTTAGCACTGGTCATCAGTGATAAAGTGCTCAGAGTCCTAGAGCCAACAGCGAGAGTTCAGAAAAACCAGGAGGAAGGAGGCAAAAAGACTGGGGATGACCCTGCGTAAGGCAAAAAGTCCAACACACACACAATACCCAGAATAGCACTCAACCAACCAAACATCCTACCCTTATTACTATTATCTCTAGTGTAACTCATAATCTGTAAAGAATCAGAAAGCAGAATAATATAAAGCAAACAATCAACTTGAGGACGATATAAAAGCTCTTTGTTTTTTTTCTTCTGTGCAAAGTCTCTCTCTCTCTGCGAGTATTTACAGCGTTCACTCACTCAGGATCCTTTTTGTCAAATCAGGTTAGCAACTTGTCATAATCGTTTTTTCTGAGTCAATTCAGGTTAACAGTGTCACATCCGGTAATTTATCAGTCTCTTTTCTCAGCTTTTAATTTTCAATTTCAATTTAACACAGTCTCTTTCTAAAATGTAATTCAGGTGCCGTAGTATTGACCTGGTACCTCTCAATCAAAACAGAACGCCAAGAATTTTTGTTGACATTCAGCTGATGTTTCATACGCTCATTCAGGACCTGCGTACCTTCTGTTTGCAACTCTCTTTCTTTTCAGTTTTGCGGTCACCTTGCAACTCTCCTTCACTGAGATCCTCTTCCCTGATTGTGTTAACTTCTTCCTCTATTGTTTCATTAGGGATCACTTTCTCTCCTGCAGCTTGTGGCTCCGGCCAGTTATCTCCTTTAAGTGTTTTCTTTCTGCTCGGCCTTTCAGGACATTGAACAGCTCCCTCCTCTTGTGCTATGTTGTTTTCTCTTGATGGCTCTGTAAGCAGCTCAGGAGGAGTCAGAACACCTCAACTTCCTTCTGCCTCACTCCCTTCGCCTTCAGGGTCTGTTATGGGCTCAACTTCAAACCCGTATCTGTCTGCTTCTGGGAGAACCTCTCTTTGCGTCGGTTCCCCTGTTACCTCAAATGAGATAGGCTCACTGTCACCCCTCTGGAACTCATTTTGAGTGACTAAGCCATCCTCAGCGGGTTCTCTTTCAGTCTCAGTTCCCCTTTGAATATTCTCCGGCCCTGAGACTTCCTTCTCTGCAGCTGTTGTTTTGGACACTTCAAGTTCCTCATCAGTTGGACACGTCACCTTCTTTGTGTGACTGGCATGTATCCAATTTGGAAGACCTGCACATTTCACAGCAGTAGTGGTTGTCAGTATTACTTGATATTGCCCCTTCCAACGCGGCTCTAGACACGACTTCCTCACGTGTTTCTTGACTACCACCCAGTCACCGGCTTTCAGGGAATGACCTGGATCACTTATCGGTGGCAATGTGGTAACCTCCACCTGGTGAGAGAAAGAGCGGACCACGTCAGCCAGACCCTTGCAGTAGTCCAACACCATATCATTCGTGATATTCATAAGAGCATTTGCAGGCACTGCGGGTAATCTCATAGCTCGGCCCATTGGAATTTCATGACGAGACAGTCCTGTTTTCTTGTCAGGTGTGTTTCTCATTGACATCAGTACTAAAGGCAATGCATCTGGGCACTTCAAATTGGTAGATGCGCACATTTTTGCCATTCTCGACTTCAAGGTACCATTCATCTGTTCCACTAGTCCTGATACTTCAGGGCAATAGCTACAATGCAGCTTCTGCTCAATGTTTAATGCGGCACACAAGAGCTTAATCACCTCATTGTCAAAGTGTCTGCCTCTCTCTGATTCTAAAGAAATTGGGAATCCAAATCGTGGTATTAACTCCCTAAGCAACAGCTTTGCTACTGTGAGACCGTCATTCCTACGTGTAGGGTAAGCTTCAATCCAGTGACTGAAAATGCACACAATCACCAACACGTACCTCAGTCCGCCACATACAGGCATCTCAATAAAATCCATCTGCATCCTGCTAAATGGACCTCCAGCTCTCCCAACGTGCCTCATATTCACCACAGTGCCTTTTCCTGCATTCATCTGCTGACAGATGATGCACCTGTGACAGATAACCTCTGCAGCTTGTCTGAATTTTAGATTGAACCAATCGATTTTGAACAACCTGATTGTTGCGTCTCTCCCAACATGTGCTTGACCATGGTAAAACCTCGCAAACTGTGACAAAAGACTGTTTGGCAAAAGCATTTTCCCCTCTTCTGAAACCCATAAGTCATCAGACCTCTGCACACATTGCATTCTCTGCCAGGAGCATTTCTCCTCTTTGCTGGCACACCCCTAGAAGGATTTTAGCTCATCTAATGTGTCAACCACTCTTAATGCAAAGTTTAAGCATGTCTCATTTTCAGTTTCAGGTAACAATTCCCACTGGTCTCGAAATGATATACAGTTCAAGGCGCAAAACCTTGCTACTTGATCTGCATATCCATTCCCCATTGACACAAAGGCCCTCATTCTGACCTTGGCGGGCGGCGGAGGCCGCCCGCCAAAGTCCCGCCGTCAGGTTACCGTTCCGCGGTCGAAAGACCGCGGCGGTAATTCTGACTTTCCCGCTGGGCTGGCGGGCGGTCGCCTTCAGACCGCCAGCCAGCCCAGCGGGAAAGAGGCTTCCACGATGAAGCCGGCTCGGAATCGAGCCGGCGGAGTGGAAGCTGTGCGACGGGTGCAGTTGCACCCGTCGCGTATTTCACTGTCTGCGCAGCAGACAGTGAAATACATGTAGGGGCCCTCTTACGGGGGCCCCTGCAATGCCCATGCCAGTGGCATGGGCACTGCAGGGGCCCCCAGGGGCCCGCGACCCCCCCTACTGCCATCCGGATCTCGGCGGTCCGACCGCCGGGATCTGGATGGCGGTAGGGGGGGTCGGAATCCCCGCGGCGGTGCAGCAAGCTGCGCCGCCGCGGAGGATTCAATGGGGCCGCGGTACACTGGCGGGACCCCGCCAGTGGTGCCAGTCCGACCGCGGCTTTACCGCCGCGGTCGGAATCCCCATTGGAGCACCGCCGGCCTGTCGGCGGTGCTCCCGCGGTCCTCCGCCCTGGCGGTCAAAGACCGCCAGGGTCAGAATGACCACCAAAGTCTTGTGAATTAACATGAGCATTGCATTTCACCACGCCAATTTCAAGAGGTAACTGAATCGCGTGCAACAAATCCTTAATCTTTTCGCCATTTTTCACTGGAGAACCAGAAAAAGTCATGAAACCCCTTTGTGACCATAACTGGCCAAAATCATGTACAATTCCAAATCCGTATCTACTGTCATTATAGATAGTGACTTTTACGTTTTCAGCTGCGTGGCATGCCCTAGTAAGAGCAATCAATTCAGCCACTTGAGCAGAGTATACTCTTTCGAGCCAGGAAGCTTCTAAAATACCAGTGATTGTACACACAGCATATCCAGCTCTCAGTACTCCTACTGCGTCTCTCAGGCATGAACCATCAACAAACATAATGTAATCATTTTCTTCCAATTGGGTATCTTTAATGTCAGGTCTTGGTTTGGTGCCCAGCTCTGTTACCTCAAGACAATCATGTTCTACTTCCTCTGCATCATCAATGTCTGCATTTTCAATAGGAAGTAAAGTAGCCGGGTTCAATACAGTACATCTCTAAAGGGAAACATTAGGTGACCCCAGTATAATTGTCTCATATTTTGTAAGACGTGCATTCATCATATGCTGAGTCTTTGTTCGGGTTAACAGAATTTCAACTGAATGAGGAACCATTACTGTTAAGGGATGTCCCATCACTATGCCTTCACATTGAGTGAGGCTTTGACCAACTGCTGCAACTGCATGCAAACAACCCGGTAAGGCTGCTGCGACTGGGTCCAAAGAAGCTGAAAAATATGCTACTGGGTGGTTCGCACCTCCATGGACCTGTGTGAGGACAGACAAAGAACAAGCATCACGTTCATGACAAAACAGTGTTAAAGGCTTCGTATAATCAGGCATACCTAAAGCTGGTGCCCTGCAAATGCTTTCCCTCAATTCCATGAATGCCTTCATCTCTTTCTCGGACATGGTTATAATACCCGGGTCATCCTGAACTTCCTTAACAGTCAATCTTACCAAAGGTTTAGAGATAATTGAGTTGGGAATCCATTGACGACAGTAGCCCACCATTCCCAAAAACATTCTGACATCTCTCTTGATTGTCAGGGAATTCATCTGCAGTATGGCAGTCACTCTTTCTTTGGATATTTTTCTCGAACCTTTCTCAATCAGGTGACCTAAGTATTTCACCTCTCTCTGACAGTATTGCAGCTTCTTTGGGGACACTTTGGGGGTCATTACAACCTCAGCGGTCTGCCTTGCAGACCGCCGAGGTTGCGGGAGCCAGAATACCGCCAGTGCTGGCGGTATGGCTGGCTCCGTATTTTGACTTTTCCGCTGGGCCAGCGGAAAAGTCACATCAACATTGCCGCCGGCTCGTAATTGAGCCGGCGGCAATGCTGATGTGCAGCGGGTGCAGTAGCACCCGTCGCGCATTTCACTGCCATTCGGGCAGTGAAATGCGCGACAGGGCTCTGCAAAGTGCATGGGCAGTGCAGGGGCCCCCAGGGCCCCCCTGAGTCCCCTTACCGCCAGCCTCTTCCTGGCGGTGCAAACTGCCAGATACAGGCTGGCGGTAGGGGAGTCATAATCCCCAGGGCAGCGCTGCTTGCAGCGCTGCCCTGGTGGATTATCACCGCCGGGGCTAAAATGGCGGAATACCACGCCGCAGTCAAAATATGGGTTTTCGTGCCGCCAGCCTGTTGGCGGTACGAACGCCACTTTAAGGTTGTAATGACCACCTTTATGTCCATTCTTTCCCAAATGGTTCAGCAAGGCTATTGTGTCATATCTGCAGACATCTTTTATTCTGGACGCAATCAACAAATCATCAATGTACTGTACTAAAGTCGAACTGAAAGGCAGTTCTAATGACTCCAAATCCTTCTTCAATATCTGATTGAAGATGGAAGGTGACTCAGAAAACCCTTGAGGACTTCTGCACCAACTGTACACCTTATCCAGGAATTTGAAACTAAAGAGAAATTGGCTGTCCTCATGAAGAGTCACTGAAAAGAATGCTTGAGACAGGTCCACAACTGTGAACCACTCTGCATCACACGGACCCTGAACCATGATCACAGCTGGATTTTGGCCTATGGGGCAACATTTTACCACAATCTTGTTTATTTTTCTCAAATCTTGCACAATTCGAACCTTCTCACAAGGCTTTTTCAAACCCATTATTGGTGAAATACATAGGCTACTCAGCATTTCTTTCAAAACCCATTGCTTCACAAAGTCCTCAATTATCTATGCTACCTGAATGAGGACATCTTGTGCCACGTGGCATTGCGGTACCTGAGGGAACACTGCATTCGGCTTTACCTGTACTTTAACCAGTTCTACTCCTTTTATCAGTCCCACTTCTTTTCCTGTCAGATCCCACACCTTCCCTGTCACTGTTCCCTGCAACGCAGGTGGTAAGTCAGTCACTGTAAGCATTGGGAATATGGTTATCAAAGGGTATTCCTCATTTGCCGTCTCCATTCCTAACTCTGGAAACTGACCATTATCCCCTTCATCATCACTATTTGTCTGCACCTCAATCCCTTGATTGGAACAGGTAATCGAACACCTTGTTTTGCACAATAAGTCTCTTCCCAGTAGGGATACGGGACTCAAGTCACAGACTACAAATTTGTGTAATCCCTGGAAGTTACCAATCTCAACTTGGACCGGATCTGTAATCGGATTTGTCAGGAATTGATTTGCTACTCCTACCACCCTTATGGTTCGCCCCGAAACTGGCAATTTCTGAACCTCTGCACTTCTCACTGTACAGCGTGTAGCTCCTGTATCAACTAGGAACAAAACCTTATGACCCATCACTTTCCCCTCTACATAGGTTCCCCCCTGGTCTACTTCTAGGGACGCTGCAAGCCTGCACTCCTCACTGTCTGAACAATCATACAACCATTCATCGTTTATTCCATCCTCACCACGCAATGGGAACTGTTGTACTGTGTTATTTTGACTCATCGTTTGGCCTGTGACCTGTTGAGGAAGTATCACCTGTTGCTGTCCCATTGGAGCTAATGGTATCTGCATTTGCTGTCTAGGTACCATGGAATCTGCTGTTGTACTTGTTGCACTTGTGCTGGTTGAACAAGCGGCATTTGCATCTGTTGCATGGGCTGTAACCCCTGCATCTGAGCCATATTATTCTGGGAGTTCTGATTTTGACCCCTAATTTTTGGACCCCTCACATTTTGAAATGTACCGACATCATTGCTTTGTTGAACAACATCATCCTGCACCACCATTGGGCATTCTCTCTTCCAGTGCCCCACGCCCCCGCACGTGTGACATGGTGACACCTTTTTCATCCCCTGCACATCATTTTGAACCACAACAGTATTCAAGTCTGGACCACGGTTCACAAAACCTCCTCGACCTCAACCTCTCGGTTGAGCCTGAAACATTCCCTTCCCCTGCAGTTGCTGCTGTACTACCTGCTGTATTCCGTTCCCCTGCATCCCTGCTTGTGCTGCCTTAATCTGCATCACCATCACCTTCTCTTTCAGCTTTCTCTGCTTCAACTCAATCTCGTCACTACAGTATTTCGCATACTGCAACACCTCATCAATCGGCTTTGCTTGCCAACAAATCAAATGATTCTTAATCATCTGACTAATCTCTGGCCTTCGCCCTTCAACAAACCTGAACAAAAGATGATTCATGTCTTTCGGCTCAATGACCACAGTGCCACTGTAGTGTTTGAATGCCTTCAACAATCTCTTATAGTAAGCATGACTCTTTGGCGTCCTGTGATGTTCGATCAATTTCCTGCCAATCAGTCACTTTCAGTGACACTTTCTGCTTCAAAAACTCAATTACTTTGTGATAATACCTCATCACTTCTGCGGACAGTGCTCCAGTAAATTTGGGCCAGATGTAGGTAGCCTTTTGCACGTCGCAAACTGCGAAAATCGCAGTTTGCGGCGTGCAAAAGGCCTAACGCGATGCACAACCTCAAATTGCGAGTCGGTACCGACTCGCAATTTGAGGCTGCGACTCGCAAATAGGAAGGGGAGTTCCCTTCCTATTTGCGACCGCATCGCCTTGCTGAGTTGCTTTGTGACCGCAAATGCGGTCGCAAACCAACTCGCAGTTACCATCCACTTGAAGTGGGTGGTAACGCATTCGCAAAAGGGAAGGGGTCTCCATAGGACCCCTTCCCCTTTGTGAATGTCGACAAAAAAAATTTTTCAGAGCAGGCAGTGGTCCTATGGACCATTGCATACTCTGAAAACACCGAAACCAAATGGTTTCGGATGTTTTTCTTTTTGCAGCTCGTTTTCCTTTAAGGAAAACGGGCTGCAAAAAGAAAAAAAAAATGCTTTATTAAAAAAGCAGTCACAGACATGGAGGTCTGCTGTCTCCAGCAGGCCACCATCCCTGTGAGTGCAGGGACTCACTATGAGGTCGTAAAATGCAACCCACCTCATTAATATTCATGAGGTGGGTCTTTGCGACCCCATAGCGAGTCTCAGAAGGTGTCTGAGACACCTTTCTGCATTTGGTTTTGCGAGTTGCAATTTGCGAGTCTCTATGACTCATGAATTGCAAGCCGCAAAATTATACTTACCTACATCTGGCCCTTTTTCTCTTGCTGGTTCCTCTGTCGGCCAATCTACGCCCCTCTTGCACTCAAGCCACAAGTCAGGTGGAACTATAATTTCAAACAGTGTATTCAAGTCCTCCCAAAGACATTTTGCAAGCTTCACAAACCTGTCCGTCTCCTGGTACCATTCTATTGGCTTCTCCCTCAACCTGGGATAGTAATTTGTGAATGACAGAATGTCACCCCTAGACCACGGTACATGGATTAGAACCCCTCCGGCTGTTTCTCTCATTGGTAAAATTGTTATTGTCCCCGTGTCCGGTGCGGCTTTAGCCTGCTTTGGTTCCGGACAATCTCCTTTCTTGTTATCTCTTTTCTTTGCCCATCTGCCTTCCCACTTCTCTAAGTCTCCCCAAATTTGAGCACTTTGCAGAATTTCTTTAAGATGTGTTTTCATTCCGGTAGATCTCATGTGCTCGAAATCTTTAGGCTCAAAGTCTAATCTGTAGCTTGTTTTCAAATGTTTAGTACTTTCAATGTCTATGCCGTATTTATCCGCCAGGTATGCTAACCTCTGATGCACCTTGCTCACTTCTTTAGTTATTTTGGGGCACAGATACCTCAATTCTGCTTCCGTGTATGACTCTAGTCTGTTCACTCCATTGTTCCTTCCACAAACTCCATGGCTTCTACCCCCAGTCTCACAAAATTCAGGTATTCATCTTTCTCTGACCTCTCTGCCCTCAGCTAAAGTCTTTTCTGCTCTTCATTCTCCTTTCAAATTTCTGCTGTCTCTGTCGTATGGCCATCAAATTCCAGATTGCTAATGCCTCATACTGAGCTTGTCTCGGAGGCGGCTTTTGCACACTTAACATCATTCGCAAATTCCAAAATTCTTACATTAAACGTTCCGTATCCCGGAAACGCTAAACATCCCTCCTTTTCTGTCAATTTGCACCACTGCTTTATCCAAAGACATGGCGCGACTCCCTTCTCATCCATTACGATATAAGCTGGAGTACCCTCGGGCGGTGTAGACTCCCCCACACTCGCTGTAATGTATGTATCTCCCCTCAAAGCACTCTTTAGAGCCTTGAAAAACTTCATTTTTGCGTCTTTTATTTTGTTTAGAATCTAATCAGAAAGTGACTTTAATTCCCAGAACACTCTTCACCCACCTTTCTCAATCTATTGCCTCTCACGGACGGCTGCCATTCCGTGTGCGACCCCTTTCAGCAACTGACCTATCCCAGCGCGGCACCACTGAGGTGACACTCACACACACTGCGGCTGACAAAGTCTTGCGGCTTGTCCTCCTCACTCAAAACTAATGCAATATTTTGCAAGCACCTTTAACAACAAAAAAACAAATTTGCCGGTTTACTACAGAAAGGGTAACACAATAGCTTCAGAACTTTACAGAGATTTCACTTGAAGCCTCGGCCGCTACTCTCTCCTTCTCAGTTCCCGCACTCGCAAGCAGAATTTGACCCGCAAATCCTACTCTCGACTTGTCAATGGTTTGTTCTAGTGCACTTTAGAACTTGCCAAATCTCCATCGAAGGTTTCACTCACACAATTTGACTCAAACTCAACTTATCAACCACGCCCGATGACCTATTAAACCGCACAAATTACAACATAAACCCAAGTGTCTCCCACACTTGTCAATATACTCCGGAGTCTTAGACCACGACTTGTCCGTACATCACCAACAACCACGTGGATAATTTTTTTAGCACAAAGCGCCATACTCACATGAAGTTTGCCGACTTCCCTACTCTCATACTGCGGAGTACGCCCACTCCCACTAAAACAACATTTCCTGGCCTAAATTCACATAACTGCACAAATCACCTGCAATATGCATAAGCTGAGCAAGCGCATATTCTACACCACACATGCTAATACGCCAAGAACATGCCCTACTCACTTAGGCAGACTCTGAGATTTCCGGGAAAGTCATGGGGAATTTAGAAACCCATCATACCTCCAATTTGCATTATCTCGAAAAACGATTCAAAACAATAATCCTCCGTCCTAGGGCCCCAAAGGGCCTTAACCGTCGCTCTGCTACAAGAACTGTTAACGCGTCCCTTTATGACTAATTTACTCACTTTGGGACTCGTTTTAGGACAATGAATCTTTTGACCCTGATTGAAGACACCTTAGGATGAGATAACTAATCAGCATGTCAATCAATATGTCAATAACGTCATCAAGGTTTACTGTAATAAGACAATTCAGATTATTCAAAGACATTAATAAAACTCAGAAAACCACCATGACCTTTCAGTCATGAATAACCACACCAGTTTAGTACTATTATATGAAGTTTATTCCCTATTCAGTCATTTGTCTGTTTGCGTCTGTTTAGTAAACCCCTCATCTAACCTCGAATTAGCATTGGCATGTTGGGCTTCATGCAAAACAATTGAACAACACCAATTTAGAAAACATCTAACTATGGTCTCTGTCAAAAGAAGCAGTTGTTTCACTAAGCAAGTCGAATTTCATGAGAACGGATCTACTACAGTTACATTCATCTTCTAGCTTTTGGAAAAACAAGAGTTCATGTCCTTCAACTGCACGTTAGAAAAAAACACATTTAATATGAAACCAGGCAGCTAGGCCTCGACTCATGCTAACAAAGGCCTAATGATTTATTAGCAGAACTTTAACATACAACCTTTTAATATTAGTGCAAAATCATATTTTAATATAACATTTCATCATTATTAGTCAGTTTCATTAGTCCCCGTATATATTGACGGCCATTCCCCGTGGGCACATTCAAGCGCACGTTTAGCAAAATACATTAATACATTTTTCTATGCAGCATTATTACACATTAGTTCATAAACATTTCATGTTAATTTCTAAGCAAATAAGCTGCGCTCTCCCAGTAGCCAGTTTGCCAATGCAGCCTGTATCGCAGTACTAAACGACCAATTCAACTTAACAAAATAAGGCTTTTGCTTTTTAAATGCATGAATAGCCCCTAAGGTAGTCCCTAACCACCCATAGGTATTTAAAAAGTAGGACAGGTGTGTTTACGTTTTACATGCCTTAACAGAGAAAACAAACCCCCTCAGTGTGATTGTCTACCTTTATGAGGACTGTCCCTCCTATAGACCAACTTTGGGTTACCTTATTACATTTAATAATTGCTAACTTCAGATTAGGAGCTGATTGAAGTATTGTGTTTACACTCAAATTCATTGTAATTTAAAATCATCTTCAATGGTGAAGTTGGATTTGAAGTTACAATTTTGTAAATGCCACTTTTAGAAACATGGCATTTTTTTGTCCAAAACAACTTTGCCTTTCTGCAGTGTCCTGGGCCAGATGACGAAGAATGGCTCTGCTGTTGGTGTTTGTGTATTGCTTCATGACAGTGAGACAAAAGACGTAATACCAGGCTGCAAAAGACAGAGCAAAGGAAAGGAACAGTTTGGAGACAGGAACAGGGGAAGGAAAATAACTGACAAAAACAAGTTTTGGGGGCAGGCATGGAATTTCCCCGCACAAAAGTTGACATCATCAATATAAATAGGACCTTCAGAACACTCCTGGAACTATGGACGATACTGAAGATGGTCTGTGCTGTCTATCTGAAGAAGGAACACTGAACCTGCTGGCCTTGAACTCAGGATCTCCAGTAGTGACCTAAGAGGTCATGTGGCTGACTTCCTATGTGAGATACAGGGACACAACAGGCTCCTAGAGTCCTTTCCTGCAATTTTCCAGCTGATAGCACCAACTTGGCATGCCTCAGCCTTCCTCCTGGCCTCTACAGGAGTTCCAAACAGGTGCCCCACCAGGTCCTGGACCCTTGGCTGGCACCAGTGTGTACTCCTCCTACTTCATGACTGCAAAGACAGAACTGAAGGTGAAACTACAGAAGGATTTAGCTCTTCACAGCTGCAAGCAGACTCTTTGTGTCAGCAAAGACTACTCCATCTCTCGCCAATGAGGAGTTCCAACAATGACCTGCTCTTCATGCCAATAGTAACCACCTGTATCGCCCCCTTCAACTACTTACTAGGCCGGGGCAGAATTTAGATGATGGCAGAGTGTTCTGAGTAGTTTTGGTAATTCTGCATTATGCTTTGATACAGAATTACTGATAATTGTGCAATTACTCCTGCAATTAAGATTAATTTAGGGACAATAATACTACTGCAAGCGTACATTTAGTGAGCATGCAAAGTAATTTTGCATTTAGTGCTATTTCTCAGCACAAAATACATTCTTGAATCTATTTTGTACCCACTGGGGCATTTTTGCACTAAGAAATAGCGCTAAATGCAGAATTACATTTCTCTAGTAATTCAAGTGTAATTTCACAAGATTCTGAGATAATTCTGTCTGATTATGATGTAGGAAATTATGCAAGTGACACCCACCCCTACTAACAACCTAATTTCTTACACATATAAACAGAAGTTCAGATTGCTACATGAATCTACATGAAGGATGTCTGATCCCAAATCAGAAGCCCATAAAATTTGCTTATAGCTAGCCAAATACAGCCCATTCCTTTCGTGGTGTGACATCACTGGAAGAAAGTGTGAGTAAAACAAGTATTCTGGAAAACTCTGTATGAAATCTGATCGCTAAACTATGGAAATTAGAGTAGAGTCCGCAGTCTAAATGAGTTCTGACAAGGCCCAAACAATCTTGTCTTGAAAGATTAACTGATTACTGTAAGCAATCTATGGCGCATTATTAGTAGCCTCTCTGTAACAACAAGGTTTTGTTGTACACGAAATGGCCTAGGACTGTCTTGCTGAAACTTGAAACATTTTAAATCACTGATGTTGTAGAGAAATGTACAAGATGAGTAAAAAAAACCACAGTAATGTTTTTTTTCTTTCAATGGACATAATCCTTGGTTATGCTTTTTACATATGTTTTGTGTGTAAGTGATATAAAGTAGTACTTAATTAATGTTTTACAAGGGGCACACTGTTTTTGTGGCTCACATATTTTTGGTGCCACATTAACCAGCACTTGACGTTTATATCATGCGGTCTTAATGTTTTATTTACTGAAGCATTAATCTCTCTAGGCTTGGCCATAGAATACTTCTTTATTGTGTTGTACATCAAAGAATACAGAACCTATGTGTTGTGGTTTGCAAAAGATCACTTTGCTGGAATGCTGTGACAATCACTTTGAGGTCACAGCATTCCAGGCAGTGTCAAGGTTCTAGGGGAGATTTGAATGTGGTCAGTTATGATCGGTTCGCTGCCTGAGGAGGTTTGATAAACATGCTTCAAACCTAATAAAGGTTAATGTAGAATCTTTAAAGTGAAAAGTGTATTCTTAACACTGGTGCCGAGGAAGAAACTGTTGCCAACCTCCTAGTTGAATCAGAACCCACTCGACCCAGATTATGTGATTTTGTGGGCACCGAGGTGAGAGGAAGCCTCCAATAGAGAGTGGAACTGCTGTGTATGTTTTTTCTGACCCGAGGTGTGGGCGGAACTTTGGCTCATTTTGCGACCGGTTGAAGCCAGTGAACCAAGCTGAGGTGTGAGCGGAACCTTGGTGCGTGTGTGACTGGTTAAAGGCACTAAGTCGGGAGAGAGGTGTGCTCTTGTTTCTGTCTGCGAGCAAAATTATGATGTTGTGAGCATGTGATGCTCCATCGACTGTGATTGAAGGGGTGAGCACGTGACGTTCCATCCAGCGTGATTGGATAAAGCTGGGGAAGGTACGTACTGGAGAGCAAGCAGTTTTGTTGCAACAATGTTTCTTCTTATGTACAAAAGAAAACTTGATCGTAAATGTCTACACCAATTTTTGATGAATTCCTCTCACCCGGGTCACTTGGCAACAAATGCTGACAGGATTTCATTTATATATACACACAAGTTATTTTCTGGTCTTTGTTTCAGTGGTTAGGACACCGTAGTCCTTTTTACCAACTGGTTAGCCCAAAGTACTTCTAGTGTTACTAACAATTCAAATATTCAGAGATTATGGCAGGCACTAATATGTCTGAACCGCCTCATTTCCTTTCAGATAAGGGCAATCTTCTTTTGCCAAGGAAAAGATGGAAGCAGATATTTGATTCATACTTACTTGCGACTGGGGGAGAAAAGCTTTTGGCAGTTCGCAAACAAGCTGTATTATTACATAATTTATTAATAAAGGGAGAACTGTGTATAAGAGTTTGGAATACATCATCATTGGTAATGGTGAAGGTGAACCAGACAATGTTTTTGACATGTCTGTATTGATGTTGGAGAACCATTTTGGTGCACAGGTTAATGTGGTACTAAAAAAGGCACATATTTTTCACTACAGTGCAGGGGAAACAGGAGAAAATTAGCACACATGTTGAAGCCTTCAAAATGTAAGCTCATGCATGAGAATCTGAACAACTGACTGATTCTCTTGTCAGAGACCAGATTGTCTGGTGCACAAACAACAAAAAAGTACAAGAAAAATTATTAGCAGAAAAATCCTACTTTGCAAGAGACAATAGCTATAGTTGAAGGCATAGAGAATACTAGTATGTGGGTGCATGAAATGTGGGATGAAAAAATAAAAAGCAACATGCTTGTGGATGAGTCTGTGAATTAAGTAAGGGGAGTTGGTAGAAATTCAGAGAAGGAAGTAAACAAACCTGAGAGATTGAAGAGCAAGGAGGGAAATAAAAAGTTTAAGAAGAAGAAATGTTCTCAAAATGCTACTGTAACATCAACAAATAGTGAAGGTGTGAGATGTTTTAGATGTGAAAGTGAAGGACATCATTCCAATAGTCCTGGATGTTTCGCAAGGTTAGCAGTCTGCAAGAGATGTGGTAAGAATGGGCACTATGCCAGAGGGTGTTGATGGAATAAACAAAAGGCGGTGAGTTGTACTGAAGGAGAAGAAAAAATTTAAGAAATATTTATTTTCAGTGTAAAGGATGATGGATCTGTGGATGCAGATCCAATAGAAATGCTGGAATGTTCAATTGTGGTGAGAAGAAAAACATTGTTGTACCTGCTGATTCAGGATCACCAAACGATGATTGGTGGCAAGAGTTGTAATTCAATATTTGGGAATGGAGAAATTGCATTACTACCACCAGATATAAATCCTGTTGGGTACGGAGGATATAAATCCTGTTGGGTACGGAGGCAAGAAAATAGATGTTTTTGGGGTTATTCAGTGATGAGAATTCAATTTGATAAGCGTGACACAACTGGGAAAGTGTATGTAGCAAAAAGCGGTGATAACCTTTTAGGTTGGAGACATCAAAGGGACATAAGGATAATATTAAATCCAAATTCCAAACAAAAAGTGTTAATAATGGTGAATTACAGATTCTGAGATGAGATAGTTTCTAGGTTTCCTAAAGTATTTGGAGATGATTTAGGGTTACTAAAGAATTTTGAGCATTGAATTGTTCTTAAGCACAGTGAAATAGCATGTGTGTCTAAAGTAAGGAAAGTTCCTCATATGATGTTAGCACTACTCAAACAAGAATTAAAAAAAATAAAAATTAAAGGAAAGAGGAGCAATTGAAGAAATTGAGTACTCAGAGTGGTTGGCCCCCATAGTTCCAGCACCAAAGGATGGGGGTAAAGAGATTTCTATGTGTGTTGACATGAAAGAATTAAATAAACACATCTGGGTTGATCGTCAACCTTACCGAATATTTCTGAAACTCTGGCTTTATTCAAAGATGCTTAGTTATTCAGTGTGATGAATATGTTCTCTGCTTACCACTAGCTTATGCTCCATCCTGATTCTACGCCATTAACATCATTTGTAACTCCTTCGGGAGCATTTAAATTCATCTGGATGCTTTTTGGACTGGCTTCTGCAGCAGCATTCTCCCTGAGGATCATGAAGAAAGTGTTAGAAGGGTTGGACAAAGTTTTGTTTTTCAAGGATGATATGTTGGTCTATGGAGGAAACTAAAGTGAACATGATAAAATATTGTGGAGGGGATTGGAGCACTTACAGAATGCAGGCTTGGTGATAAAAAAGGAAACATGTAAGTTCAGAGTATCTACTGTGACTTACCTGGGGCACACTATCTAAGGTGAAGTCCAAAAATTGATTTGGCAAACAGTATTGTGGAGGCTCCCAAACCAAAAAACAAAGACCAAGTACGATCATGAACTGGTTTGCCAGAAGTTTGTTAGGAACTCATTGTAAATGGTTGGCCAAACAAGAAAGATATACCAACTAATGTGGAAGGATTTCTTTGTATTAAAGACAAACTTAGCATTAGTGGTGGGAAAGTATTGAGGGGGGAACGAGTGGTACCTCCTGGGGTTTTGAGACAGAAGTTAATTAATGGATCAAGAGGTTGAAGTGGTGGTAAAGGATTGTTGGCATTGTGTGCATACTGACAAAACAAAGAAAACTCACACAGTTCCTCTGTCACCTGTTGAGGTTCCAGTGGGGTTATGGACTAAGCTAGGTCTAGATATAGCAGGGCCATTTGATCGTCTAGCCAATGATGAATGATATGTTATGCTGCTGGTGGGCTGTACATCTAAGTGGGTGGTCACAAAGTGTGTGGCTATGGTAAACACAAAAGAGTAATCACATTTTTAAAAGAAGAATGTTCTAGGGTGGGTGTTCCGAAAACTCTTATAATTGATAATGGGGTACAGTTTGCATCCCAGGAAATGAACAATTGTCTTAAAGAATTGACAATAATTCATTTCATGACAGCCCTCTATTCACCTCATACCAATGGTTTAGCAGAAAGTATGAATGAGATAATAAAAAAAATTGTGCACAGCGTTGGCTCTTGGATAAGACATCCCTGAAAAGAAATGTTGTGAGAAACCTAGTGGGCACACTGCGTCACTCCTAATAGTGTAAAATCTATATCTCCATTTGTTTCACTTAAAGGTAGGAAATAACATTGTAAACTCAATCCTGTGTTGTTAAAAAAAGTGTGGAACAAAACGTGGACTTTCCAAATGATGAGCTTGCTCTGCATAGGAGGGCACATCCAAATACATTTAAAACTCACTATGATGCTAAGAATTGTGCACATGAATCAAAGTTTCAAGTCTGTGCAGACTTTTAGTGAAAAGACCTAATATATTAAGAAAGGGGCATTCAAAATTCACGGGCCGTTTTGTGATAACGTCTCTTAAAAGGAATGTCACAATTTTAGACTCAGGGGATGTCTGGAGTATATCTAGATTAACAAAACTAAATGGGGTTGGTTCAGAAACTATGCTGAAAGAGAGCCATGAGGTGGAGGATTTAAATGATGATAAAGAGTTTTTGTTAAGAAGAGAGAGATAGAAATCTACTTGGTGCAAGGACAAACTACGGACTTAATTAAGTCATAAATGGAAGAATTTTATTAAATAAGGGAACCTTCTACTGTTATACATAAAGTGAGTGTATATATATATATATAATTTTTTTTTTTTGTACACACATGATTTCCAGGATGTAATTTGCTTCTTTAGAAGCTTTATTATTTTCATATTGATTTTTAACTGTTGTATTCTGATATGATATTATAAGGGAGGGAGATGTGTTGTTGTTGCACTAGGTCCACTTGGCTGGAATGTGGTGACAAGCACCTTGAGGTCACAGCATTCCTGGCAGTGTCAACCTTCTGGGGGAGATTTTAATGTGGTCAGTTATGATCGGTTTACTGCCTGAGGAGGTTGTATAAACATGCTACAAACCTAAAGTGGAAAGCGTATTCTTAACACTATGCCATTCACATGCCACATTAATTTATCTCAGTCATCAAAAACAGACCCTGAGAACACATGGTAGCTACCGTAATGTACCCCATTTTACATATATTACAGATATACGTTTATGTAATGCACCGTATTCCTGATTTAGGGAACTGAATATCTGTAAACAACAAGAACTGAATTTTATCTTCGGAGAACCTTTGGCCATGCACATTTCACCAACACAAACATAGATGGATGTTTGCATTGCATTATAAAAATAACTTTCATGATACATAAACAAGTAGAGACTAAAGGTCAATCACCAGAAAACAAATAGTTGTCAGTACTTTCCTGAGCCCCTGCATTATCTAAATGTCAGATGACTATAAACTAATAGGTATTGTAGCTGTTGACCTTACCTTTTAAGTACACTCAGGCTTTTAACTTTGTTAAGACTAGGGCAAAGTAGACAATATAATTTCCTTTAAAGATATTATCGCTTAATAATCTTTTAGTGAATAAAGAAAAATAGGTAAAGATTGGTCCTGCCAAAGTGAAGGAACCACCAGCAGTCTAGCAGATTATAAGAGCCTCATTTACAAGAATCTGACGCATGGGCTCTCATCTGTCAGATTTCTTGAGCTACCCTTCAACCCCCTAAGGATGCCATCTACAATACATAGCTCCATGCCACACATTTTCACAAATGCATCAGAAATTCTGACGCATCTGTGGCGCTAAACTCACACGTTGCTGGACTAGCATCAAAAAAATTACCCCAGCAATGCCAGGAGGCCTCAATTGAGAAAAGCCCTGCGTCAGTTTTACACTTGCCCTGAGCGTTTCCAATGGGAACACCTAACTTGCATACATTATTCCGGGTGCAAGTATAATGTGACATAAGGCTTTACAATCTGACACATTGAGCCCAATGTGTCAGTTTGTAAGTGTGGAGTAGTGTAGAGCACTGCATGCACCACCGCTGTATTAAAAAAAAATGACCCAATGGTGGCGCAATGGCCTTGTAAATGAGGCCCTACATTTACTCAAGAGACAAAAGGGCTGCAGGTGCAAAGAAAAAATGTGTTGATATAGGCAGTGATTGTGAGGAAACAAGTTAGGATGTACTGGGAAGGCCATCTCAGCATTTCAACCTTTTGGGGTCGTCAAAATAAGTATTGTTAAACTGAGCAGCAATGACACTGGGGCCAGATTTAAGAAAAGTGGTGCTGTGACACTTTTCTTGTCCCCCTTAGTGCCTACCTAACGCCACCATGTGTGCGCTGTATCTAAGATACGGCACCCCATGGTAGTAGTTAGGGAACTAGCATCCACATTTTTTATGGTAGTTCGGAGCTTTGCAGAATTAGCTTAAAAAATGTTTACGCCAATCCTGCAAACCCCATGGAGGCCCATTGTAAACAATGCGGGCCTTCCTTTAACAGAAACAGCTGGACACCTTGGATTTAAAAATATATATATATATATATATATATATATATATATATATATATATATATGAATAAGGGGCACGCCCACTAGGGCAAGGGTCGCTTCCTAGGGGGCAATTATTTCTACTGTAATTAGGCCGATCAGCCTCCAGGGGAGGCAGAAACCACTAGACACCAGGGATTTTTATTTTTTTCATTTTTTACAGATGGGGAGCAACTCCTTATGTGAGGGTCGCTCCCTTGGGGGGGGCTATTTTATTTTAGGCCAATTCTGCCCCCTTTGCGGCAGATCGGCCTATTTTCCTTAGGCCAAAATGCCCCCAAGAGAGGAAAAAATCAGTAGAAACCAGGGATTTTTTTTTGTCAAATTCACGCCAGGGCAGTGACCCCTTGGGGAAGGGTCGCTTCCCTGGGAGGGCAAATTTGTTTTAGGCCATTTCTGCCCCCCTTAGGAGCAGACTGGCCTACTGTAATTAGGCTGATCTGCCCCCGGGGGCAGAAACCTCTAGGCACCAGGGATAATTTAATTTTTTAATTTTTTTTAGATGTTGGGAGGTACCCCTTAGGCAAGGTCGCTCCCCTGGGGGGGAAATTCTTTTTAGGGCATTTCTGCCCCCTGTGGGGGCAAATAGGCCTATTTTTATCAGGCCAATCTGCCCCCAAGGGGGGCACAAGCCACTAGACACCAAGGATTTTTTTTTTCTTGTGTCAATTTCACGCATGGAGAGAGACCCCTTAGGCAAGGGTTGCTCCCCGGGGGCAAATTTATTTTAGCCCATTTCTGCACCTCTTTGGGGCAGATTGGCTTATTTCTATTAGGCCGATTGGCCCCCGGGTGGGGGGGGCAGAAAATGACTTAGGTACTAGGGAATGGTGTATGTGTATGTGTGTGTTTTCTTTGGGGGGCATCCCCTTGGGCAAGGATCGCTCCCCATGGTGGCACATTAATGTTGGCCATATCTGCCCCCCTTAAGGGCAGATCGGCTTATTTTTGGAAAGGCCCATCTGCCCCAAGGGGGGCAGACAGCCCACCAGAGACCAGGGATGATTTTTTTCACAAAAGTGGATGTGGGTATGGCCATACCCCCACCCCAAATAAATGGGGCCAAAGTTGTTCTGCCCACCGGTGGGCAGATGGGGCAATTACTCCAATACACTCCCCGGGGGGGCAGAAAGCCTACAAGATGGCAGGGAATTTAAAAAAAAAACAAATAGTGGGGTGGTGGCTACCAACCAGTAAGGGTATGGTTATGCTCCCACCCCAACTAAAGGGGGTAACAGTCGTTCAGCTCTCCCCTGTACACTAAAACATGTTATCCCACGGCAAGAGGACATTTGATTATTTTGGGTTTTTGTTTTACATTTGGGCCATGAGAGCTTGTCTGACTATAAAAATTGTCCCACTTGGAATGGTGAGGGCTGCACATTTTGGACTTTGGGACGCTGCCTTGTAGAAAAGTCCAGAAGACCTAGACACATCTGAAAACTAATCATCTGGGTGAGTCCAGGGTGGTGTGCTTCACATGCACCCCGCACCATTTTCTTACCCACAATGCCCTGCAAACCTCCAACTTTGCTTGCAATCACACATTTTTCCCACATTTTTGTGATGGAACCCTCCGGAATCTGCCTGAATCCACAAAATTCCTACCACCCAGCATTGTCACATCAATACCAATAAAAATTCTGCCCCACTTGTCAGCCTAAAAATGTTTTTTATAAAACTGCTCTTTTAGACCCGCTTTTGTTCCCCCTCATTTTCGACATGTTTTTGGCTCTTCCCTGCTACTGGCACTTGGCCCATCTACACAACTGGGGTATTGTTTTTATCGGAAGACTGAGGGGAACATTGGGCGGTAGGAAATTTGTCCTGTTGTGGAGATCCCACGCACAAATGTGGGAAAAATTTGATTTTCTTCAGCTAAATTTGAGGTTTGCTGAGGATTCTGGGTAAGAAAACACTGGGGGATCCACGCAAGTCACACCTCCCTGGACTCCCTCGGGTGTTTGGTTTTCAGAAATGTTTGGGTTTGACAGGTTTCCCCATATGGCTCCTGAGCCCAGGACAAAAAACGTAGGCGCCCCCTCCCCAAAAACAGGTAGTTTTGTATTTGATAATTTTGATGTGTCCACATAGTGTTTTGGGGCATTTCCTCTCACAGGCACTAGGCCTACCCACACAGGTGAGGTACCCTTTTTATCGGCAGACTCGGCGGAATGCTGGGTGGAAGGAAATGTGTGTCTCCTCTCATATTCCAGAACTTTCTGTCTCCGAAATATGTGGAAAATGTGTTATTTTTGCCAAATTATGAGGTTTGCTAAGGATTCTGGGAAACAGAATCTGGTAAGAGTCTCACGTCACCCCATCTTGGATTCCCCTTGCTGTCTAGTTTTAAAAAATGCACAGGTTTGGTAGGTTTTCCTAGGTGCCGGCTGAGCTAGAGGCCAAAATCCACAGCTTGGCACTTTGCAAAAAACAGCCACGTTTTCTTTAGGAAAATGTGATGTGTCCACGTTCTGTTGTGGGGCATTTCCTGTCGCGAGCACTAGGCCTACCCACACAAGTGAGGTACCATTTTTATCAGGAGACTTGGGTGAATGTTGGGTTGAAGGCAACTTGTGGCTTCTCTCAGATTCCAGAACTTTCTGTACCGAAATGTGAGGAAAAAAAGGTTTTTTTTGCCCAAATGTTGATGTTTGCAAAGAATTCTGGGTAACAGAACCTGGCGAGAGCCCCACAAGTCACCCCATCTTGGATTCCCTTAGGTGTTTAGTTTTAAAAAATGCACAGGTTTGGTAGGTTTCCCTAGGTGCCGGCTGAGCTAGAGGCCAAAATCCACAACTAGACACTTTGCAAAAAACAGCTCTGTGTTCTTTGGGAAAATGTGATGTGCCCACATTGTGTTTTGGGACATTTCTTGTTGCGGGCACTAGGCCTACCCACACAAGTGAGGTACCATTTTTATTGGGAGACTTGAGGGAGTGCTGGGTGGAAGGAAATTTATGGCTCTTCCCAGATTCCAGAACTTTGCAGCACCAAAATCTGAGGGAAAAGTGTTTTTTTTGGCCACATTTTGAGGTTTTCAAAGGATTCTGGGTAACATAACCTGCTGAGAGCCCCAAAGGTCACCCCATCTTGTATTCCCCTAGGTATCTAGTTTAAAAAAATGCACAGGTTTGGCAAGTTTACGTAGGTACCGGCAGAGCTAGAGATCAAAATCCACAGCTAGGCACTTTCCAAAAAACACATCAGTTTTCAATGTAAAAATGTGATGTGTCCATGTTGCGTTTTCTGTCGCGGGCATTAGACCTACTCACGCAAGTGAAGTACCATTTTTATCGGAAGACTTGGGGGAACACAGAATAGCAGAACAAGTGTTATTGCCCCTTGTCTTTCTCTACATTTTTTCCTTCCAAATGTAAGACAGTGTATAAAAAAGACATCTATTTGATAAATGCCCTGTAATTCACATGCTAGTATGGGCATTGCGGAATTCAGAGATGTGCAAATAACCACTGCTTCTCAACACCTTATCTGGTGCCCATTTTGGAAATACAAAGGTTTCCTGATACATATTTTTCATTCTTTATATTTCACCAAATTAATTGCTGTATACCAGGCATAACTTTAAAACCCATTGCAAGGTGCAGCTCCTTTATTGGCTCTGGGAACCTCGGGTTCTTGATTAACCTACAAGCCCAATACATATCCGCATCCAGAAGAGTCCAGTAGACATAACTGTATATTACTATTTAAAGCCTGACATTGCAGGAAAACGTTACAGTGTAAAACGTGGAGAATAATTGCTTTGTTTTAACCTCAATTTCAATATTGTTTTATTTCAGCTGTTATGTTCTGTAGGGAAACCTTTTAGGATCTACACAAATGGCCCCTTGGTGAATTCAGATTTTTTTCTACTTTTAGAAATGTTTATCTTTCCGGGATCCAGCATTGGTTTTACACCCATATCTGTCACTAACTGGAAGGAGGCTAAAAGCACAAAAAATAGTAAAAATGGGGTATGTCCCAGTAAAATGCCAAAATTGTGTTGAAAAATGTGGTTTTCTGATTCAAGTGTGCCTGTTCCTGAAAGCTGGGAAGATGGTGATTTTAGCACTGCAAATGCTTTGTTGGTGCCATTTTCAGGGATAAAACCACAAGCCTTCTGCAGCCCTTTTTGCCCATTTTTTTCTAAAATACACAATTTTGCTGTATTTTGGCTAATTTCTTGGTCTTCTCCAGGGGAACCCACAAACTCTGGGTACCTCTAGAATACCTAGGATGTTGGAAACAAAGGATGCAAATTTGGCATGGGTTGGTTATGTGGACAAAAGGTTATGAGGTCCTAAGCGCAAACTGCCCCAAATAGGCCTGGCACGTGGGGGGGAAAAGGCCTGGCAGCGAAGGGGTTAATGCCTGCTCTGAGGAGGCATTAAAAGTGCTGAAAAATGGCACAAAGAAATCTCTAAGATTTCTTTGTGCCATTTTTTCGTCCCCCATAATGGGGAACGCTCTTTTTGCATACATTGTGCCTTGTGCAGGCATAATGTAGTGCAAAGGGTTACTAAGTGGCACAACCCATGCATTGCACCACTTCGTAAATATGGTGCAGGGAAAAGGCCACCTTAGTGCTGCTTTAACATCAAAAAAAGGACGCTAAGGCTGAGCTAAAATGGCGCAATGCCTTCTTAAATCAGGGTCCTGATATTTACAGCACCTATGAAGGCTGTATGTAGCACTAGAAAAATAAGTTGCCTAAACAAAGCAGGTATTTGTATGTTTATTTTGGAAATAGTGCTGTCTAATATTACACAGTGTATTAAAAAGTGAACTGTTTGTGTACTATGCAGTAAATGTTTGTCGATGTAATTTTTTAACCTTCATCTTCACATACTGGGAATCATAGCGCTCTAAAATGGAAACACTTTTGACGGTTATTATTATATAAATAACTGTGATATGTAAAAGGTTTTGCACCTGGCAGCCTCGTAGCTCTCTAGTCCCACCGATTGAAATATTTACTGGCATAGGAACTTCATTCATACTTACCTAATATCACTTTATAGTGTGTGAACAGTTGCAGGGAAGGGTAATTCACACGAATCAACATGGCCACAATGTCACGTTTGTACATATTTGCTATACGTCATACTGAAAAAATAACATTTAAAAAACAATAATTCTGCTTCCAAAGTGATTCTGTCCAAAGCTATTTTTGGAGACGCAAAGCTTGTTTATTTGAGCATCCCTGTTTTCATTGATAGAAGCTGCCCTTTGCCAGGTGTGTCTTGCATTCCTCCAATGAAGCCTACTATTAAAAGGTTAGTGGAATTGTAAATGCTAGCAGCCTACATGCGAGCCACTGAGGGTGTGAATGTCAGGACCGCTTTCTACAATACAGTGTTGTTTCCCATCAGGCAATCTAGCAGTCTGATCTGGATCCTTGCAGAAAAGTCAATATTTGCATCCCGTTGAATATTCATGGCGAGCAGTGTTTGGAGAATTGGCCGCTCCATATCTGCTCTTCTGTGATCATCTTGTTTGCATTCAGCCTGAAATCCTCTAATGATTCAGATACAACAATTTGATGGCTTCATTCATTACAAGAATTAGGGCTTTGCTTTTTTTAATTAAGTGGGTTTAGTAACGCAAACAATGTAATTTCCACTAGGTAATTGCGAAGGCAAGTTAAAGAAAAATATTTTTAACACTAGCTTGCTGAAGCAATGCTAAGTGCATCAGGGCAGGCAGAAGTGCCATTTTGCCAGCACTGATATCCATTTTTTGCAAGGCAATTTGTTTTCGACGGGAGACCATGGGATTTTTTCACAGTATTTTTTTATGTAATGGAGCGTTAATATGTAGATATTTGATGGACTGGGGTCAAACGAATGTTCTTTATATGTACAGATATCTCGAAAATACCACTTGGATCTGGCCCGCGTGGATCTACCTGCATTGGACTTCCTGTAAAATGGCTGATAGGGACCGGTTGTCCTAGATTTTCTTTTTATTTCCTACCCGCTACAGAACTAAATATGCACATAGTCTTGAACTTGTTTTTGGTGTCACAGATAAGTTGCCTATTCTTTCTTTTCGATTCAAGAAATTTACAAAAGGCAAAACAAGCTAGAATTTTACAAAACTTAAGCTGTTTTAAAGTTTGCAGCACCTTCTGTTTTTTTTAAATATATTTCAGGCATGCATCACTTTAAGCTGAACACTTCTTAACTAGAAACAAACTTAATTATGTTCTGACAGCAGAACTTGTGTGTGTTTTTACAAAGTTTGGAATAAGAGATAACTGTGTGACTGGTCTCTTCAATAGCTCCCATCTGACAGATAGCTCCATTTTTGTGTTATAGGGAACAGAGCAAACGGAATTTGTATTAGGGCACACTTTTTTCAAGTTACTATGTTGGAGATGAAATCAGTTTGTTTCATTTTCATTCTGAAGTAGAAAACTATTGCAAAAATAATTTCCACTTCCGTATTTCGAGAAATAAAAGTCTTACTGAAGTATTGAGTGATGGAAATATATTTGCTTCGTTTAAAATTATAATGTGAACACGTTGCAAATGTCATAGTGATGCAGATGGGGTCGTCTTATTTCCTTAACTGTGCAAAGTTTCAGTAAGATGGCCTTTGCCTCATGCACCAAGGCACAAATGCTCTTGCTGCCTCTCTTAAAATAGATTCCAACATATTTTTGCAAATATCTTTCAGTCATAGCTATGGTAGCTTATAGGGCCTAGGTTATTCCAGCTGTTTCCCTTATGGCACAGAAAATTTGCAATGCGAATGATAAAGTGAACTGAGAATAACCTCACTCCTTATGCCACACACTTGTCTCTCTCTAAGTGAAACGTATGAACGCAAAAGTTGTAAAAATAGTTTTCAACCTTCATGTTTATTTATTTTTATACAGGCAACATTGAAGTCTTTATTTCTGCATCTGCATGCTATCTGTAGAAAATTAGGTTATTAGTTGTAAGTCATAAATTTGCAATTGTCTCCTTACCTAGAACCAAGAAACCCATTGTAGAACTTGACTCTCTTAGGTTAGCAAAGCAGAGCAGTGGAAGGCCTACTCTGGGGAGGTGCTGAGGGCTATTAATCTACGTCCACTGACACCCAACAACAACACCCAATGAATGATTATCCAGGCAGTGCTTTGTCTTTGAAAAAGGAAAAGAGCATTTATTACAAATGTACGCTACTAAACACAACATATTATTTTACAACTATAGGAATCAGGTAGATGGAAATACCTTTGGAGACATTCTGAATTTACGTTTGACCCCTAGGGGGTCTTGACCTCCCAGAGTAAAAATACCCCCACGCCTATATCAGATATGGTGTCACAATATAAGGAGGTAGCACTTTAAATGAAGCAGGACTATTGCCTTTTTTAAGAGGTCTACACACCAATTTATATTGCAAATCCATTGGCTTTGTCATGGGGTTACCACATCAAAATATAAGGCAACCATATTGACTTTGTCTAGGGTCACCACATTATAAGACCAATAAAACAATCCATCATATGACTATAATCAGTAAATATGTTTGAATGCAATCATTGTTGTTGATAAAAGCATTGCATAATTGTCATTAAAAATAAAAAAATTTTAAGTGTTGCAAATCAATATTATGTGTGTGCGAGTCTTTCTTTACACTCTTCAGGTAAGACCACACTAAATGCAACCATAAGACCCAGTACTGGGGGTTCCTGTACTTCAAAGCAGTACAGCAAAAGTTCCAGTCTAAGAAGTGCATATAAGGTAAACCTTCTGCTCTGATCATGCATCCTCTGGCTTGAGACACATAGGGTTACTTCTTAAAGTTAACCTGGGGGGCTGCTGCACTCCTGCCACCCAAAACACTTCCTGACAACCATTGTTGGTGTCCCTCCTTGTGGCATCACTAGAGAGGGAAGCAGACGAATTACAACTCTTGCAGGGTTGTGCAGTGCCCAAGCAGGAGCAGTAAATATTTAATTAGCAGGCTTTCCGACTTCTCCGTGTAGTGTTGCATCTTTTTCCTTTTTGTTTTATATATTTTTAAGATGGGACTCCGGTCCCTTCCAGGACACCCACAGTTTCCTGCAAATTCCTTAAATTACCATAACTCGAGCCCCTAAGGGCTGATTTGCTTAATCATGGGATCATTTTACTCCTGCTGGCAAGATCTAGCCACCTGGTTTCAGTAGGCATATTGGCCCCAAAAGAGGCATATCTTGCAGGGCATCTGGGGGCAGTGGAGTCCAAGTATTCCCCAAACTGGTCCTCAGGGGTTATAAAGGAGGCAGTGCCACTGTCCCTGTAGAGACCCATCTAGTATATTTGTGAAAAACTAATGACTGTACCCATGTTTTACCTTATAAGCATGCCCTTATCGCTGCCAAGTATGGGAGTTGTCTAATACTAATGCTGTTGATTCCTCTGCTTTTCGGTTTTCTTTGGCCAAACTACATGTACTGTGTTTTTCCCTCACTCTTTACCTCTGCTCTCTACTTTTGTTCGTTTTCCACCTCTTTCTCCCTTTCTCGTCTACCTTTGTCTCGCCTGAAATTGTAAGTGCCCAGGTCAGCCATCGAACTGTGCATGCTGACTGATGCTTTGCATTTTCTTGGTGCTCTTTCTATCAAATATGGTTAAAAGATCATTTCTCTGATACCCCTCATTGGATTTTTGTCTTTTTTGCATCATTTTGCCTCTTAAAATGTCCTCTTTTTTTACATCTTAAAGTGGCATTTTTACTGTGGTGTATCTTTCACTTTTAACCGGTTTATGATACTTATAATTGCTGTACAATCTTTCCCTAAATTAACCTTGTCTGCTCTGTGCTAGCTATCAGATGATGAGCTCATGTTTAAATTACTGAAACACTAGGGTGTTCCTAACAGGTTAGTGACATCTTTTCAATTCCTCTCATGTGTATTAAACAACACATCCCCCATTGTTGATAAGTACTGGGCCACACAGCATAAGAGCCTAAATGTATTACCAGTGATTTCGCAGCATTGGTGAAACATTTTATTGCTCAAATATAATCGAGTTGAGCATAGCTACTATGATTGTTTGGTTTCTGGAGTTCAATATTTCTGATATGATGATATTGTAACCAGAAATAAGACACTGCAGTAGCTCAAAAACTGAACATCAAAATCCACATTGCTGGAGTTTTCTATTTTTCTCCTGCCCCTGAATTAAACTGTTTGCTGTGCGGTCCAGCAGCTCGAGCTACAGTGATTCATCTTTCATCTGATGGCTTCAACTCCTCGCTTCGTAACTACTCAGGTGTTACGTTCTAATCAATAAAAAGGTGTTACGTTCTAATCAATAAAAAATACTGCAGCAGTTCTTCACCCCTTCGCTCGCTTATGTTCTTTCCAGTTTTCATTAAACAACGGTGTCTAACCCAAAGAACAATGATGGTTTAAGGGATGTGTAGGAGAATGTCAAACACCCATAATATCCGTTTTCTGCTGTATTGAAATGAACAAACTGCGGGCCTCTGCAACTCTCCTCCAATTCAAACACAGTCCTGAATGCATTGGAACATGGTTCTTAGTTGAACGCTTACGAAGGCATGATATCTTCATGTAATCGACGACAGATTCCTCTAGGAAAGGAGGAAATGGTCGAAAACAACAAAAAAAGTCATAGCCACAACAAGAGTGTGATAAATAGGAATTATAAATTCATAGGTGGCAATAGACTATTGCTAGTGCATGAAACTTTCAATGATTGTAAAGGTTCATTTTTTAAGGCATGGTCTCCTTTTTGGGAGGGATTTGGAAGTTCTGCTCCCATTGACAGTATGGTGGCTATTTATGCACAATATGTAAAAGTGATTCTATAGCTAGTCTTTCCCTTGGCATACTGTAAAGAAATATCCCTTTTCATTAAAATCTAGATAGGACAATGATGTATTGATTGCTAACTAAGTAGATTACTGGGTTCAAACTTACGACAACATCTCCCAGGCGAAGCCATGGACTGCTCCGCTGTTTCTACCTTGACAGTCACGTGCCAAATAGTAGTGCTTCATTTTCCGTTCGTGGCGTACTCCACCTAATAAACACTGGGTCCAGTGTCTCCAATGATACAATTCATTGTATTGAATTAAGCTTAAATTGCTCTTCTGTGTCATAAACATTTATGTGGGTTCCATTTGCTGTTCAATATGTTACTAACCATTATTTTTGACAAATAAATGTTTCCTATTCAACATGAGGACCGGAATCTCATGTCAAATTAAGCTATTGCTTTGCTAAAGGACGGAGATGAAAGATGTGGTCCCTCAAACCAAGAAATGATTAGTACTCTTTCTGAGAGCTTGACCCATTGACCATATAATGCAGGGCCGGCCGCCGCAAACCTCAAGGGGAGGGGAGGGAGGAGACAGGGGAGGGTTTGAAAATAAAATAAAATAAATAAATAAACTTACCTTAACAGACGCTACCGTCGTCTGCCGCCTCGTGATCCTCTTCCCTCAATGTGGTATCCCAGAATTCAATGGGACGGCACAGGCTCCCTGGCAATCCTGCCGCTGCTTTCATGCTAAAGCTTGCATAAAAGCAGCATCAGGATTGGTTTGAGAGGCTTGGACTGCCGCTCAGACACAACCCAGTGGCTGTTTCTCCATCCCGGCTGCATTGGAGAAACCTAAGTGCGCATGTGTGTTTGGCCGGCCTAAGATGGCTGGCCAAACACACATTCACACTCAGTTGCCCTCTCTCCTTCTTTCACCACTTGTGGCCCAGCCCGACCCGTCCCCTTCACATACTGCTGGCTGCCAGCAGCAGAAAAATAAAACAATAGTGAACTATTGTTTTATTCTTCTGCTGCTAGCTCAGCCAGGGGGGTGACGCTCCTTTGCCATTGCGAAGGAGCTGCCCCTGTGTAAAAGTTCTCTTTGTATTTCACTGGAAATACCTAGTTCTCCCTTGTCACACACTTCTGAATTGAGTCCATGTGCTCAGACAAATCACCTAAGTATGATTTTTTTTATATGAACTTGTGCATATTTCCAATCAGATAGTTGTCAAATGCTGACTGATATATTTGTAATGATGTATGGTGCAGGTACTGATATGGCTGTGATTCGTGGCTGGCAGCCACATGTGTAAAGGCATGTGGAATCAATACAAGCGCATGGCTCCTTTCTATCTAAACTCATCAAAAATGTATCCAGGTTTTGTTTAAATACATACAAATACATGCTGGTTCATTATGCAATGATTGCAGCCCCAGACGTGCCCTCTGGAGCAAGAACAGCAAAAGGACACAATGGCAAGTGTTACCCATACACACCACCTAGATCAACCCATCAGTGAAGTAGAATAACAGCTGAAGGTCCAAATATGTTCCCTGCAATATTTAGATGGATATACCCTTCCTACCCCTAATTTAGCTTTCCTCCACGGGTCTGTGAACTACAGTGACCAGTACCCTAAGAGAAGCTTCCTATACATATTATAGTAGCATGCCTTTGGAAGACGATCTAACACTAACTGGATATACTTTTAGTTGGAAGTGAGTGAGTATCCAATATTTTATACTGTGAACACTTTCTTTCTTTCTTTCTTTCTTTCTTTCTTTCTTTCTTTCTTTCTTTCTTTCTTTCTTTCTTTCTTTCTTTCTTTTTTCTCTCTTTCTTTTTCTTTCTTGCTTTCCTCCTTTCTTTACCTCTTTCTGTTTTGCCTTCTTTTCTCTTTTGCCTTCTTGTACTTCTTTCTTTCTTATTTCCTTTCTTTTTTTCATTCATTATTAATTTGTTTATACATTTTTGTGTTCTTTTCTCCTTTTGTTACTTCTTCCCTTCTTTCTGCTTTGCTTTTCCTTTTTTCTTCTTTCTTCCCCCCATACCTTCTTTCTTTCTTTCTTTTGGTTGGAAGTGAGTGAGTATCCAATATTTTATACTGTGAACACTTTCTCTCTTTCTTTCTCTATTTCTTTCTTTCTTTCTTTCTTTATTACTTTCTTTCTTTATTTCTTTATTTCTTCCCTCCTTTTTATTCCATATTTCCTTTTGTATTTCTTCTTTTCTTTTTCTTTCCTTAATTCGCTTTCTTCTTTCCTCCTTTGTTTCTTTCTCTCTTTCTTACTCTACTTTTCCCTTTTCCTTCTTTATTTGTCACTTGCTTTCCTTCTTTCTTTCTTTCTTTCTTTCCTTCTTCCTTTCTTTCTTTCTTTCTTTCTTTCTTTCTTTCTTTCTTTCTTTCTTTCTTTCTTTCTTTCTTTCTTTCTTTTTCCTTTCCTTCTTTCTTTTTGCCTTCTTTCTTTCCTTCTTGATTTATTTTTTCTTTCTTTCCTTCCTTCTTTCTTTCTTTATTGCATTTTTTCTTTGTTCTTTCTTTTTTGCCTGATTTTCTTTTTATTTCATTCATTTTTTCTGTTGCCTTCTTACTTTCATTCTTTCTTCCTTTAATCATGTTCCCTTCTTTTTATTTTTTTCCTTCTTTCTCTTCTTCTTTTCTTCTTTCTTCCTTTATTTCCTTCCTCATTTATTTTTTGCCTTCTTTCATGAGTTCTTACTTTGTACTCTTTCCTTCTTTCTTTCTTGCTTTCTTATTCATTGTCTTCTTTCTTTCCTGCCTTTTCCTTTTCCTTCTTTCCTTTTTGCCTTCCTTCCTTTTCCTGCCCTTCTTCCTTCCTTTTCTGTCTGCATTACTTCCTTTTTTGTCTAGAGTCTTTCATTTTTCCTTCCATCCTCCTTTCTTCCTTTATTTCTTGCATTCATTCACAAGGGTGAAGCTAGCAGCCAATGCTAGACTGATGTTTTTTTTAGGTCTGTGTTAGCCAAGACCTTTAGATTTTACTGAAAGTATGTATAACACAGTTACTTACAGGGTTTATCAGCCAGACTTCATCTATTAGTCTGTGATTGTGTAATTCACATTTTTCTTCCATCCACTCCAGCAGACATTAAGGGATAATGTTTGTCTACCTCAGTTATTGACTGACTTTACTATGAGTTATGGCATGCTGCTCTTTCAAGGAGAGCACACCGAGACACAAGGTGGTTCCCTTCAGTGCTGGGTGTACCGTGGTAGTGTGTAATTTTTAAGGCCAGAAAAACACTTTTGCCTTTAGCCAAGGTTTTTTTATTTATATGTATGAGGGCCTGGCAGCTTATTGTACAATAACGTTTTGCAAAACAAAAAAAAAGAATTGCCAACAGCCTGGCGGCCACCACCAGCCATATTGGTTTTACCAATGCTTGTTTTTAACTGTGTACCACTTACCTAGTCCTTTTAGCTTGTTCTGCATCTGGTACCACCAAGTTGCCTTTTAAGTGCAAATCAGAAGTGCACCAGGAGATTGCATTGACCTCACCATACCCTTGACCCACCACGTATCAATCAATCAGTAGATTTATAGAGCTCTACTTGTCACCCGTGAGGGTATCCAGGAGCTGGACTTACAACTTTGCATGGCATAATCAAGGATTTTACACCTGTATTTTACCAAACATTCCAAATGAGGACTTAAATGTGGCTGTGCAAATGCTTGCACACAACGCGGCTGTAGCATGACCATGTTATTAAAAACGTAATTGTCTTATAGCTAAATGCAACTGTTTCAGTTTGAATTCATAACCCATTCTTATCTGAGAATGCGTTTTTTTTTTTTTATTTCCTTGTCGAAGTGCGACTTGTTAATGACTTAACTCAATATTATATTTCAAACTAAGAGGTTTTTTAGGTTGAACTTGCTTTGTGCCCACAACATCTCAACCTTATGTCGTGCCTGTATATTATAGGCATTCGGTTTCAATTACCACTGTGGGCAAACATAAGCACATGACATACCTTCTGCCCACTAAACAGTAAGAATCACAATGAGTAAGCCTGGGAAGAATCTGCCACATGACCATTGTGAATCATTCCATATTTTTTGTCCTTTCTTTGGAACATAAAGACATAGGGGGTTATTCTAACTTTGGAGGAGGTGTTAATCCGTCCCAAAAGTGACGGAAAAGTGACGGATTTACCACCAGCCGTATTATGAGTCCATTATATCCTATGGAACTCGTAATACGGCTGATGGTATATCCGTCACTTTACCATCACTTTTGGGACGGATTAACACTCCTCCAAAGTTAGAATAACGCCCATAATTCTGTTCTACACGCCTTTGGTGTGAATTCTAGAGAAAAAAGATGATGGTATGGTGTCTGGCTGCAGAAAAACCCTCTTACCTAACAAAAGCACTTCTGTTTTATCATTAACAAAAATAGCCTTCTCTGGGGGAACACTTGTTTTACAAGCTAGCAACATAGACCCCACACACACACAGTCCCTATGTGACGCCCTTACCAACCACTTCCTCCACAAAATCCTGGACATCCACAACAGCTTCACATCACACACACCCACCACACATACCCCTCTCCCACCCAACTCAACCCCCACTCAAGACCCCACCACCACACTATCCACATGGACCCCTACCACACATGAAGAAACAGAAAAAACCATGAACTCCATCCACTCCGGTTCCCCCTCCGACCCCTGTCCACACCGCATCTACAACAAAGCTAGCACTACCATCGCCCCCATACTCTACAACATAATCAACTCCTCTTTTGACTCCGCCACCTACCCAGACCCCTGGAAGCACGCAGAAATTACCGCTCTCCTAAAAAAAAAAACAAGCCGACCTGGAGATCCTCTCCAACTACCACCCCATCTCCCTCCTCCCGTTCCCCACCAAGATTGCAGAGAAATTAGTCAACACTCGCCTATCCCACTTCCTCGAAGAAACCAACACCCTTGACCCCTCACAATCTGGGTTCCGCAAGAACCACAGCACAGAAACTGCCCTCATCGCATGCACTGATGACATCAGGACCAAAGTCGACAAAGGCGAGATCGTCGCACTCATCCTCCTAGACCTCTCTGCAGCTTTTGACACCGTCTGCCACCACACACTGCGCACACGCCTCCACAACATAGGAATCCGCCACAAAGCCTTAGACTGGCTCTCCTCCTTCCTCACCGACCGAACCCAGAAAGTCCGCCTCCCGCCCTTCCACTCCAACACTACCAAGATCACCTGCGGAGTCCCCCAAGGGTCCTCTCTCAACCCCACACTCTTCAACATCTACATGATCCCCCTAGCCAACATTCTCCGAACACACGGAATCACCATCCTCTCATATGCAGATGACACCCAACTCATCCTCTCCCTCACCCGCAACCCCACCAACGCCAAAACCAACCTACACGCCGCTCTCCTAGACACCGCCAACTGGATGACCACTAACCATCTCAAGCACAACTCAAACAAAACCGAAGTCATCATCTTCGGCCCCAACAAAACCACATTGGACGCCTCCTGGTGGCCCACCGCCCTAGGCCCCGCACCCACCCCCGCAACCCATGCACGCAACCTTGGCATCATCCTCGACCCCGCCCTCTCCATGACACAGCAAATCAATGCTCTAACCTCCTCCTGCTTCCACACACACCGCACCCTAAACAAATCCTTCAAATGGATCCCCCCAGAGACCAGAAAGACAGTCATCCATGCACTCATCAGCAGCAGACTGGACTACGGCAACGCCCTCTATGCCAGCACAACACTCAAACTCAAACGCAAACTCCAAAGAATCCAGAACACAGCCGTGCGCCTCGTCCTTGGCCTCCCCCGACACGAACGAATCTCACCACACCTTAAATCCCTACACTGGCTCCCCATAGACAAGAGAATCACATTCAAGATCCTCATCCACGCACACAAATCCATCCACAACACCGGCCCAACCTACCTCAATGAAAGAGTAAACTTCCACACTCCCACACGCAACCTCCGATCAGCCGAACTCACCCTAGCCACAGTCCCCCGTATCCAGCACACCACCACAGGAGGCAGGTCTTTCTCCTACCTCGCCCCCAAAACCTGGAACTCCCTCGCCACCGACCTTCGCAAAACTAAAGACCTACTAGTCTTCAGAAAGAACCTCAAGACTTGGCGGTTCGACCAGTGACCCTCCCTGGTCCGCCCCCCCTCCCACCCACCCAGTGCGTTGAGACCCTCACGGGTGAGTAGCGCCCTCTACAAATTTCTTTGATTAATTGACTGATTGATTGAACCACCAGTTTTCGTGAACAAATACACCACGCAGCCTGTGGAGATGATTATATTATACCCTGGGGCTCAGGTTTGGTTGGGCAAAGGTACAGAGGGTCTTCTTGCTCACCTTGTCAGGACTTTGGGAGTTAACATTGTGTGTAATACATTGAGGCTGCCTCTGAGATAAGGTAGAGCAACACATTTTGTAACTGTGATTACATTTTTCAAAGTCAAAAACACTTTGAATATTTTGGGCGTGCTATGTTAAGCTCGCAGTGGATACTTTTTGTATCAATGACAACGGAGGCTGATAACTCAGTTCGCAATTTGAAATGCATTTTTGAATTTCAGATATTTGGCATGCGAATACATTTCCAAGTATCTAATTGAGTGACATTTACTATCCCATTCCAGAAAGCCTGGAAAACACATTGTAAATTGAGTTGCAGTTTTGTAAAGGTGAATCCGCTTTGGAGAGCATATGAGAAAAACAGAGGTCACATCTAATTAATATTACTGTGGCAGGAGCATGCGTGGCACACATGGGCTGTTTACTTTTGAAACACTGTGTTTAATTAATTACATTGTCGACTAGCTGCCCACTAACATCACACAATAATAAAATATTGTTAGATCTGTCAGCCATAGGGCGGTCTTCCCACCCAACATGTTGGTTTTTCTGGACTCATGTTTCCTGGCTCTGTGCACTTTACCACTGCTAAACATTGCTAAAGTGCTTGTGCTCTGTCTTCTAGGCATGGTGATATTGACTGATCCCCAATTGGCATGTTTAATTTACTTAGACGTCTCCAGCACAGTGGTACTACATGTATCCAGGGCTGAAAAATCTAAATGCTACAAGGGACCGGCAGCACTAGTTAAACATGTCTCTGGCCTGTCATTGCAGTCTGTGTGTGCAGTTGCAAACTGCCATTTCAACCTTGCGAATTAAACCTTTTCCAGGCCCAAACCTTCCTTTTTAATACCATAGGGTAGGCCCTGGACAGCAAAGAGGGCAGCTTGAAATGTATTTAAAAAGCAAGACATGTACTTTTACGTTTTACATATCCTGGTGGTGAAAAACCTCTAAATTCTTTTTTCATAGCTGCAGGGCCTATTCGTCCCATAGGATAATATTGGAGATGCATTAATACTGTTTATAAGCGTTGGGTCCAAATGGAAAGAGATGACCAGTTTGTTTGGTGTCGCTGAAATCACAATTTGAAATCCTAATGTATGGTGAAGTCAGATTTTAAATTGCAATTCCGAAAATGCCACTTTTAGAAAATTGCCATTTTCTTAAATTAGCCATTTGGTGCCTGCAGCCTGTTTCTTGTCACATGAATGGGTGTAGTTGGCAATGGGGCATTGCGTCTTCCTCCTAGACAGCTCCACACAATGGGAGCTTAGGTGTGACTGGATGGGCCATCACTGGCAGGATCAGATGGAGGAGCTGGTCACAGCTTCACTTACAACTGACTGGGCTGTGTCCTGTCACCACACAAAGGGTTGCATACCACATGTAGTTAGTCTGGAGCCAGGGAGGGAAGGCAGGGCAACTGTGCACTTCAAAGCCATGCCTCTGGAAGCTTCCCCCCACTTCAAAGGCACAGCTGGGTATAAACACTGGACCTCAGGCACCAACTGTTTAGTACAAATATATGTAGGAACCACGAATGCCTAAACAATGCTGTCAAAACAACGATCGCATTGTTACCACGAGCGCCTTCACCACAAATGCCTTAACAACGATTTTTCATTCTGAAGGCATTCCTGGTAAAGGCATGCTTGGAACGGCATGTGTGGTTCCAGCATGCGACCCCCCCGGCCCTCCACCCCTAAAACAATTGTACCCCAGTCTCCACCCCTAAAAACAATTCTACCCCTACCCCACTACCCGACCCCCACCCCTAAACCTTAAACTACCCCCACCCTTAAAACTACCACAACCCTCCACCCCCTAAAGACTAAAAATAACTGATCCCCCACCCCCGCCCCTAAAACTACCATGACCCACCCCCACCTCCACCCCTAAAAACTGAAAATACCCCGACTCCCCACCCCTTCTCCTAAAGCTACCACGACCCCCCACCCCTAAAATTACCCCTAAAAACTAAAAATACCCAACCCACCACCCCGCCCCTAAAAACTAAAAATGCCCCCACCCTTGCCCCTAAAACTACAGTGACCCCCACCCGCCCCTAAAACTACTGTGACACCCACCCCTAAAACCTAAACTACCCCGACCCCCACCCTTGCTCCTAAAAACTAAAAATACCCGACCCCCCACCCGCCCCTAAATCTACTGTGACCCTCCTAAAACCTAAACTACCTGACCCCCACCCTACCCCTAAAAACAAAAAATACCCTAACCCCCCCACCCATGCTTCTAAATCTACAGTGACACCCCCAACCCCTAAAACATAAACTACTGCAACCCCCCACCCCGCCCCTAAAACTACTGTGACCCTCCACCCCTCCTAAAACCTAAATTACCCCAACCCCCCTCCCTGCCCCTTAAACAGCCCCAGTCCCACTTACCTGGCCGCGTCCTCCTCAGGAGTCGACTCCTTTCTTCTATGCCTTAATTACGCATGTGCGTTGTTTAGCACATGCGTGGTTAAGGCACAGAAGAACGAAGTTGTGGTTAACAAAAGCATTGTTCCGCTTTCATTGTTCACAACTTTGTTGTTCCGGAGTTGTGGTTCAGGATCATTCCCCATTTAGTACTCTTACGGACCTGTGGGTACTCTGCCAGGAAGAAGACTGCTATGCTGCTGAAGGGCTCCCATTCTGCTGGACTGCACTCTGCTGGAATCCTGCCTTGCTGTGGTGACATCTTGCAGTGGTGAAAAGGAATGGACCTCCATCTCTTGAACACAGAACCCAGAGGGACTCCAAGGCCTAATTGGTTAGACTCATAGGGGGTTATTCTAACTTTGGAGGAGTGTTAATCCGTCCCAAAAGTGACGGTAAAGTGACGGATATACCACCAGCCGTATTACGAGTTCCATGGGATATAATGGACTCGTAATACGGCTGGTGGTAAATCCGTCACTTTTCCGTCACTTTTGGGACGGATTAACACCTCCTCCAAAGTTAGAATAACCCCCATAATCTAAAGCCTCAGGGACATAACAGACTTTCTACAGCCTTGCATATGTACCTGGACTCTGCCATCTGTAAGTCTACCCTGCCAAGTGGTGCCACTGCAGTCCTGGACCCATGGAAGTAGGTGTAGGTACTTTGCCAGCCTCTGTGGATCCAGTAGGACTGGTGCATCAACTCTGCTTCATGGCGCAACCCCAAGCACAACCAAAACTTTTCCATTGCTGTGTGGATTGAACCCGTTGCAAAGAATTTTATCATTGTCTGCATCGCTTTCAAAACTGCCACTACACAATGCATCCTCTGCTCAGGCTCTCACATCTCTTGAAGATGGAAGCCTCGATGATGAAACTCAGCCTCGCTTCTCTTCGGAACTGGCACATTTCCCTGACTGCCTCCCACATTCTCAATGCAAGACTTCACATCGCAAACCCTGTAGATCGGACAGCCCCATCAGCAAGATCCTGCAACCAGACTTGCTGCATCTCGGTACCAATGCATCGCTTCAGCTGCATAACACATCTTCGATGTGGATCCAGCAACACTCTGCAAACCAGGATTTAAGGTACTCTCTTCAGCTGGCCTTACTGGATCCCTGTAGCTGGCCCACCCTCCATCGTGGTCGGCCTGAACATGTGACTTTGTCCTGGTCTTGCGTAACCAGATATCCACTTTCTGCCTTTTGACACTATTTTCTCTAAAAACATAAAAACATAATATATCTAGTTCTACTAATTGTGTTTTTGTTGTTTTGCTCTTGTTTTATTTATTAAAAATCACTCTATTTTTAAAATACTGTTGTAGGGTCCTTTTGTATTGTGTTTGCACCGTGTTACTGTTTGAAGTGTCACACAAATACTTTACACATTAAGTTAAGCCTCACTGCTCAGTGCCATGCTACCAGGGTCTGAGGACAGGTTAATTTGGGTTTTGCTTGTTCCTTACCTTGACAAGGATTGTGGTTGCTGCTTCACCAGTTAACGAGCAACCAAATCTCTTACAAATATATTAAATGCACCAGTGAAAACATCTAAGAAAATCATTGGCAAAGTCAATGGGTCTCTCGTTATGGCACTCTTTATGAGTGACCAAAAAAAATATCTTTTAGCAGGGTTACTAGTAAATTTGGAAGGTGGGAAATAACCGAAATTAAGAGTATTTGGAGAATAACATGCTCAAATCTGACTTATTGTGCCTATTTCCCCATTTAACTCTTTTACCCAGAGAGTTCATGTGCTATTCTAAAAATTCCAAGGTCTGGGGCAAGTCATACTTGGACCTGGGACTTTCTTATGTTTCACATTGAGAACTGTTATATTTAAATTATCTCATGAATCCAGCTGTGCAAAATACATGGATACCTGTGAGCAGTGCTGAAAAGTAGACGTCCATGATTCGTTTTCAGTGCTGAAGGTGGCACAAATGTGAATGTGTATTCACTATTGAATACCTTACTTAAGTGGTTAACTAACTCTTGTTCTGCAATTTGTAGTTTTAATGCATTGGGCTTGTGGAGCTTATGGTCAGAGACCTCTATCCAGAAGTTTAGGGATCCCTTAATTGAAAAGGCTGACTCAAATGATAGCCATCTGAGTTAGTTTAATAATCCCTAGCCTCGTTTTTTTATCTTATATATCATGATTTTCTTTCTTACATTAATCGTGTAATCACTGCTACTGATCCTAAGTGATATGTACATTTATTGGTAAGTAGACTTTTTCTGAGTGTGATTATAAATACTTGCTTGTAGGCTTTGTCAGAGAGTGACCACCATCAGGATGTGACCAGTGCTGGACCTCACTGGTCCGAGAGAGAGATGATTCACAGGTTGAAATAAAAGTAATCTTGGCTCTACCATTCATAACCTGATCTGAAGCAGGACAGCAGCCCCAAGAAAAGATGTGCAACCAACCAAACAACAATGCTGCTAAAAAAGTAAAAATTTAAAGATTTGCTCCTGCTTCAAGTTTAAGAAAATTGAGAAAAACAAATTAAAACAGTGGATCCAAATTAAAAAATGGACAAAGTGTTGCAAGGATGCAAAACAAGGAAACATGTCCAGCTGGAACAACAATGTCCCTTTAAAGGCATTGTTTTGAAATTAATTGAAAAAGGAAATTTAATAAAATATGTCCAACTCACCTCTAGGGCAGTGATCCAGACCTAAGTCAAAAGGCCTATTCTCAAGTGGATGGAACTGGTATATGTGTAGGGAAATATTTATATCTTTTTCACATTGAAATATAAGTTAATATTAGAAATAACAGTCAGACAGGGACATTCTGGAGGATGTTCCCACACACGTCAAAGAAATTATATTGAAAAATCTCAGAATGTGAATAAATGAAAAGGGCAGTGACCTTAAAGCAAACTCTGTTGTACAAATGTGTGCCCAGTAACGATTTCCAAATGCAAACTGCATCACTTTTATGGAGCTTTGATAGGTCCAGTGGGATCAAATTTAGAGTGTATCCTTCTATGGTTCTGTATTGCTGACTTTGCTTGGCAGATGTGCCTGTTGAAAGCTTTTATACATTTACTTTTTTTAGAAAATTAAAGTGATGAGTCTGATGACACATTGTGACAAGTCATATCTTGGCTGGACGTATGCATCTTCATTGCCATGATCTTCTCTATCTGCAAATATCAGGGAAATGCCACACCACTGAATGTCTATAAGGGAACATTAACCCCTTCACGAGTTTCCAAAGTGTGCTTCTTCTCAACTGATCAAACAGGTATCAGTTCATTTGAAACTATTTTAAGGTGCACCTTTGATCCAATGTAGGCATTCAATTGCCTCCTCAGCAAACAATCATTTATTTGGAATTTATTGAATTGGTCAGCACTCTACTCCAATTTTAGTCTTTGGTGAGCCTCCAAAACCTAGATTCACTAGAGGCAAGTTGCTGAAGAATTGGAGACAGCTGTGGACTAAGTCAGGCAACCGTCTCTCCAATTTCATGCACTCATGATTGAACAAAGATTGATGTCAAAGAGAGAAACAGCCAGGAGAACTATTTCTTGCAGCAGACAAGAATTCATTGGTTTTCTCCTTAATCTAAGCTGGATCTAACCAGTTCATCAACCAGGAACATTTGCAAATATATTTTGTACACTACTGAAAGCTGATTCTCATCTAGTCCCCACAAAGAACTTAGGTGGTGCACCATTACAGTTACATCAATGTGTTTTTATTCCTGTAACTGTACTTTGCATAGTAACACTAAAATACTCACAGATTCCCCTAATGCAAGAATCAGCCATGACTGAAGACAGCCTGGTTGCTGCAAAGCTCAATTCTAGCCTCAAATTCCATCCAACATGGATCAGGCTACCTCACTCGTTTCACAGGCATTCCAGTGTGTTTTGCTAGCTCATACATTAAAAAACAACAAGTCTGTAAAGGGCCCCCTCTTGTATGAAGATAGCTGAAAGGGGGGCAAATTAGTAACAAATATCTAAGCAGTAAACCTAAGTGTCACCACCTGGCCCCTGCTACTTGTGAGGATACTTATAAAGCTCTAGTTGACAGATAATTTGGATAGATCATTATAAACTATAAAAATGGTTAATGTGTGATTTCATCATTAATTCATATATATCTGCTAATGCACACAATATTCTATGCCTCAGCTGTACCAAAAATACAAACGGTCACTCAAATTTTATGCTATATTTGATCTTGTCAAAACCCTTTGCTTCTTAATATGTATTTTACATACCTAGAATTATTTACATTTGATACTTTTATACTAAATTGATCATTTTTCTGTATTAATCCTTATATGCAATCTATCCTCAATCAGAGCTATCAAGAAACTTTGCATCTTTTAGATATGAAGGAGACCCAGTATGAATTGTGTTGAGAATATGCTGTACAAATCCATAACTGAAAGGTTGGCCTAAATATTCACTGGTGCTTTACACATGGTTATTATATTAATAAGTTATAATTCGCCAATGACAACCTCAGACCCTGACACGCATCAAAGTCAGCCGCACAAAATAGGGGTCATTGGCCTGCAAGAAAAAAACATATTAGTAGAGCATATATGACTTGTCAGGGAGAGAAGGAAAGACAGTTGACTCAGGAACTAATAGCATGCTGGACAAGGAAAATACCAAATTCAGGAGACAAGCAACAGTCCAGAGAAACAGGAATTCTTCAAAGTACCAGATATACGGTTATGTGACAAGGTTTTTCCTGACAGATTAGGGGAAATTAGCAGGCATAGCAAAGTCATTATTTGGAACCGCTGTTATAGAGGTTGTTGTACTCCTTGTAAGGGGAGACAGAGGCTGACAACACTGAGACACCACTGAGATGCTGAGACAGGAAAGTCTCCAAAGGACCTTTGTGTTACAACTAAAGTTTATTACTCACCAGATTGGAAAGGAAACTGCACCAGAGATCACACTGCGAACATATACAGAACTGTTACATACAGTTGACCACCTTTGGAATGGCTCTGGAAGCCACAGTGTAAAGAGTAACCAGAATTCAGGATAGACAAAAACCATGAGCAGAAACTTATAGATTAGGAAACAGTAAGATACAGAGAGGGGGTAGGTTCAGATACTTAAGGATGTCCCTAACAGGCCCTGGGATGAGAAATGCCCTGCTTTTACATGGAAACTGGAACAAGGATTCAGAATAAAGAACTCAAGGATCCATTCTGAGAAACTGCCTCTTAATCATAGTCACCCCACTTTTGCTGACTGCTATTGCTAGTTTTCTAACTTTGCGCACCGGAATACAGCTGTTCACACCCCACTATGGCCCATATTTATATTTTTTTTACAATTATATTTTGTAAGTTTGCGCCACTTTTGCGTAAAAAATGTCATAAATGCAGCGCAAAAAAGTATAAATATGGGCCTATATGTGCTCTGACCCCTAAACATGGTAAAATTGTCCAACTACTAATTGGAAAATTTGCCTTCCCAGTAAGCCTAAACATTGCTTCAGGCTTACCTGTGTAGCTTGACTGCTGCAGCCTTTAAAGCTCAGGCCAACAGTTCATCTTAGGGACGATCCTTACTTTTAAATATTAAATACGTAACCACTAAATTGGCCTTGTAAAAAAGTTGGGATGAGCTGCATGGATCAATTTATGATAGTCTCTAATGGCTGAATTGTAATGGAATTTGTGTGTGTAATTGAGCACCATCTGTGATCCTGATGTTTACAGGCAATGCTGGCTTTGTGGAGTTTATCTGTATCACAATGTTCTTATTTGTGTAAAGCAAAGTGGCTATTGACGAGCATTGCCCTTACCCCGGTCAGACCAGATTTCATTCTGAGATGATGGCTGTTCATCAGCCATTGGCAATATTTCTACTTTCAGCCACAAAGGAAACTTGGGTGTAAAAGGAATTTTTATGAAAGAAGCAGTTTTAAAGTAACATTTTATTCTAAAAGCCTATATATACTTAGTTTTAAAATATCAAAAATCAATAGACTGATTGGTGTTTTATTATCCACAATAAAAAACAAACTATACCTGCTTAAAAGTCTAATATGGTGGCCTAAACATTTCTCTCTATCTAATTCTTAGGTAGAACAAAGTTAATTGCTGTCTTTCATACTGCATCATCTGTGAAGTGGTTAACTCACAAACTCCAAGTTCTTCACATCACAATGGTCTTTGTGTCACTTTAGCCAACTCACAGGCCACATCTGCTGTCAGTAGGTTCCATGATACTTTTTCTATGGAAGAGTGAACAGGGTTTTGAAGACTTAGAAGAAACTTTCTATGCTTTATGGGAAGTATATGAATCAAAGGTGGTGAGGCTTTTTTTGATTCTCCGGAGGCAGAAGTGGGAAGGCCTTATAAAGGGATGGGAAAACCTAAGCAGATCTTGGAACTCACTCTGTTTTGGGATTCTCAGACTCAAGGCGCTGTGGGATTGCTTTTACAATAAAGCATCTTTCTGTGACAGGTTCTAGGTCATAATGTCATAACAATTAAGTGAGGATAGTGCAAGACATTTCAGTGGTGAGGCGGAAAATAATGCCCCCCCCTGCAAAATGTGGTGACGGCCCACTGAGTCTCCAGTGTCTCACACATAAATATTGGCCCTCTGCTTTAAGGGGGCCTCCTGAAGGCTTTGAGGCCCCTTGTAGCCACTGGGCTCGCAGCTCCGTAGGTGCTGCAGGGCCCTATTTTACACCCTGAGCCATTTAGGATGAGACATAGAAATTATTTTAAATTGAAGCTTAATTATTACTTTCAAATATCCCCAAAACACTCTTGAGTGAGAGGGCAGATCACAACTGAGAAAAAGACAAGATTACATACCTGATGAAAATATTTTCATCATGCAGGTGAAGAATTCTGATCAGACAGTCCTCGGCTTCTCCACAAATCTAGTATGAATTTGAAACACAAAAGGCATGTAAAGGCCTAAAAAGCAAGCCTCTTGCTGCCCCACAAGGAAATTAAATGCATATGAGGTTCTGCCACAGTGTGCCTAATCGTTGCTTGCACATCATGTCTGAGCTGCAAGAGTGGGCAATATTGCAAAGATTGAGAAAGCTTTGTTTGCCTGGAAGAAAACATGTAAACCACTGGCAACTCAGGGGCTTATTTACAAATCTCCTGCACTGCTGGTGCATCACTCTTTGTGATGCATCAGCGGCTGTGCATAGTGCAGGCTTATAACTACAAAGCCACGCATAGCCACTTTGAGTTGCTTTTCATGGCCTTGTAGATACAATGTAAGGCAACAAAGCTCAAGTCACTGCATCACGGAGGCATTCCATGGGCGTTGCAGTTTTTTTCCCATGCAACACCCATGGGTTTTGGTGAATTCCCATTAACAAGGTATTGTAAACCTGGGAATGCATCAAAATCTTATGCTTCCCCAGGAGAGCCACAACGAGGAGAAATATTTTTATTTCTCCTTGTTTTTTCCTCTTTCTACGTGTGTTTGCAGCTCACATAGAAAGAGGAAAAAGCCTCCATGGATCCTTTTCATGCAGGAAGGTGTGCTTTCCTGCACCGATACAATCCTGTCTGTGGCGCAGGCAACCTTGCACCAACAGCACAGGGAGAGAGGGCTGAATTGCACTGAATCTTGTAGCTATGGCACATTTCTGCCCTTTACCTGTGGTGCAGGGCAGCGCAGCAGCGCCACTTAATGCACTGCGTTGCTCCACGTTGCTTGTAAATAAGCCCCTCAATATTTAGCTATCAACATTGCTGAAAGTTATTTTTGCAAATTAAACCTATGGTTTGTGTCCCCGAAGACTTCTCTGAAACCGTAGGTACAGTTTGAGAAACACGTAAGAGTTTAAAAATGTTGCTCTCTGGAGAAAACTTGAGGGGAATCCCGTCTGTGTGTGTATCCACATTGGAGATAATGTGATCACAATACAGTGGAGGTGATATCCGTCAAGTTTGTAATGGAGTATTCCCTCCTCCAAGCCATAAATCAGGCCCTCAGTCTTGATGATTACACTTTACTGGTTTTTCCTATGGAGAGCTTTGATTATTGAGGTCCTATGCTACAGTGGTGCTAAAAAAAGAAATATCTGACCTTGTGAAGCTATCCTCACTGAAACGTCCAGCATTTCTCACACTGAAGATAGCTATCCTGCATAAACGTCAGAAGTTAAAATATTTAACATAGCTAAATCTCAAACCGTTTCTTGACTTTGGATCTTTCTTAGTTTTCTTCGTATTGTGTCCAAGTTCCAACCCTTCATAAATCTTGACGGTAATGAAACAACAGGTTGCATTCAAGGCTCTGACCAGTCTCCCTCAAGGGGGATAAGGGAGGGAGGGGGTACATCCCATTCATCTCCAGTCTACACCTCACTGGCGTGCTTTGGATTGTGACTTACTATTGTTTTCATTTGAACAGTTGTTGGGTTTTGTTTAATAATTCCTGATCTTTTCTTGACATTGTTGCCACCATGGTGTCTTTTTAATAATTACATATTATATTTTTAACTACATTTATCAGGGAATGTTAACTTTCTTATTTCTTAACTTAATATTGCTATGGTGTTGCTGCCCATTTACAACATGCAGTGTTCTTTGAGTCTAGCTCTGGTGTTTGTGCCAAGCTGTCAAGGTTAGTTTTTGAATTCCTGAAAGAAACCTAGGGCCTGATTTAAGAAAGGTGGCACTGCACTAAGTGCAGCACCACTTTTCTTGCACCCCTTAGCGCCCCCAACCCCACCATGTGCTCGCCGTATCTAAGATAGGGCGCACCATGGCAGTACTTAGGGAATTAGCCTCAACATTTTGGATGCTAGTTCTGAGCTGTGCAGGATTACCGTCAAAAATGTTGACGCTAATCCTACAAAGCCCATTGAGGCTCATTGTAAACAATGGTGTGCCTCCTTTTAATGCCTGCTATGAGCAGGCATAATGTACAGCAAACGGTTACAAAGTGGCGCAATGCATCCATTGCGCCACTGTGTAAATTTGGCGCTGCAATTTTGGCCTCGTTGGGCCACATTAGCGTAACAAATTACTCTAATGTGGTGCAAGGAGGCTCTAGGGCTCTTGAATCTGGCCTTTATTTTCTTAATCGAACATAGAATGTTTTGACTGTGGAATAATAGACACTGATCAGAATGAGCGTTTATTTGTACGTCTAAAGAAGAGGTTGTGAACAACTGATAACATAAACTTGAATTTCGATAAAAGTGTATTTTTTTTTACAAAAAGGTAAAGAAGAGATTGTCATCACCGACATTTTACCCTTAATTGATTATCTTTATTAATTCACTGTGGCAACAAGTCAGAGAAATACACTTTTTTAAAATCTTAAACTATTCTTGTAGAAAAACAATTATCTGTTTGAACTAGTCCCGCCTGTGATTTCCAGAAACGCTCCACCCATGCTGAAACCCCACTCTCATCTCATAGTTTACCATAGCTGCCATGTTGGTCTATGCTTGACGGGCGGCTCCAGCCCAAGATTTTTTTCCTTTGAATTCTGATAGTTGTAGTGCTTGTTTTATAGTGGAAAGAAAAAGAACTACAAGTACTAGAATGTAAATACAAAACCTAGATTGGAGCACCTAGTCACACATGGATCTGGAAAATTGGAAACACAGTTAAGCTCATGTTGCTCTGTAAGGTAGTAGCACACACCTCTACATTTCATGAATTGGAGGTTGTACTCCGAACTTTAGGCAGCTTTTTTGCTGTTTTAAGAGAGATGATGAATATTCTATCAGTTTGTCTGTGATCAATTTTTGTTTGCAAAACAACTTACAATTATATGCTTTGTCTTTCCTCTGAGAGCTGCTACGGCTTTCGGCATCCTAGATTGAATCCTATACCTCTACAATATAAATTCACGCTGTTTTAGGGAGGAATAATTTTCCAAAGTTTATTCAGATTAATTTACCCAAGAATATTTTGCAAAGTTAAAAAGCAGTTTTTGCATTACAAGCATCGTCTATATTCCTTTGCAGAACAGCCAGGGCGTGTTGTCGTCTTTCAGTGCTCTGAAATTATTAATATGTCGTTTTCTGTTTGCATCCCATTCGCATTCTCAGCAGAGGGACATGCATAATACATATCCTTAATGAAAGAAAGTGCCTCGAGGAAAGGAGCGCATGTTGCATTTTAGTTTTTCTGTAGAAATTATATATTTTCATTCTACTATAAGAGTCTTCCAGGGAGTATGCACTAGAATTGCTCAATTAAATATCTCGTAGCAAATTATAGAAAAGTCGCTGAATACCATCAGACTTTGCTCAACAGAAACAGCGCTAAACAAACAAAATAAACATAGTTTACACCATGGGGTGTTTAGCATAAACTGAACGCACCCCACTTAAATAATATTACAGCTCCAGATATTCATGGGATAGATCTGCTTCTTGTTGGCTGATTCACAGGTAAAAGTGTTGCTAGAAATAAAGAAAACCTTGGCACAAACTTTGTGCAGCATAATGGACAAAACCCACTGCGATCTACTCCCTCTGGCATACCTGTCTTTTATTGCGTCCCTGCTAAGGACTCCCCACACTGCACCTTGCCCCCGACTTTCCTGTAGTGGTGTGCAGAGAGGGATAGACGAGAATAATACACTGTGGTTGGTTGTGGGGTTTTAAAAATTAGGAGCTGTGCCCAAGCCTATTCGACATCCTTTATCCCTGCTGAGACTGCTTTCGTTCTGCCATGTTTGCCTTTTCCCATTATTATTTAGTGTTGTTTATACAGTATCTACCTCTTCCTCTGTTCCTACTATGGAGCTTCCATCTCTGCCCCGCATTACAAGTTTTCCTTCTGAGGCACGCAGTAAGGGCTGAGCCGAAGTACAGGATGCATTGTGATTACCTGATGGGCTATTAAGATCAAAATATGCCCAGTCGGTGCAATAATGGCAGGTGTAGTGTTAGGATGGCGAACAGGAACCAAGAACCGCGGGACAGGGGGTGTGCCTGTGGCTATTACCTGAACCACCCTCCTTTTGAGCACATTGTTATTAACTCTGACTCGGACGTCAGGACAAATGACACATATAGATGCTCTTGGGGGGGACCCTAACTCCCCTACTCATGGGCATTTTACAATGTTGCTGCCAGCAGCCGCTGACGCAACACTACATCAGGAAGTGTACAAAGTGTGCCAAGTGTATATAATCCATTTGTCCGCAAGGTAGGGTGACCACCTGGCATTGAGGCAAATTCTGGACAGCACTGTAAAAAACTTCAGGACAAAGGGTCAAAATTCAGGACAAAAATTCAGGATGAAGGGTCAAAATTCAGGACAAAAATTCAAGAACAAAGGTCAGTTTTACAGAAACACCCAGGAGAGGCCAAGCCTCACTATGTTATCAGTGCATTTATTTACTATCTTTTAACACAGCACTATTGATTCACTGTGGTCTTTTTGTGATTGCCTCCTCATTCACTACATTCAGGTGTCACATCCTTGTTCGGTAGGAAATGAATGCCCTTCAGCACTGTGTCAAGAGCATCACCCCTACCCAAATCTACCCAATCATTCATGAACAGAAAGTAACTGCAACATTTTGATTATGTTTCTGAACATTTTAAAACCCCTGGCAAACAGTTTGGGAAACATTAAGTTAATTAACCTTATGCTAGTTTAAACAAATTGAACAAAAACATCTGGCTCACCCCAACCACTCATGGACTTTCAACCTAATGTTTTTAAAAACACAGGGCTTGTTGCTAAGAACTGGATAAATGAGGAAGAGGAGAACAAGGTGGGACAATTCCTAAAATCAGACAAGATGAGTCCACCAGTACTGAAGAGGCACTGTCAAGTGGTTGAACAAGCAGCACCCACCCACCTTGGCAAACTCTTCTGGTGCAATGGTCCGCTGTTCGTGCTAGTAAAGGGTGAGCATGGGCCCGACCCCTTGCAAAGCTGAGCAAGGCAATTACCCACTTTGTCTATGTCTTAAAATGGTTTTGAAATTGACAAAAGCCAAACTACCGATCTGGGATACCCCTAAGTGTCAAGTACACATAGAATCTTCAAAATATTTGGGATGTAAATTGCACAAACAAAATGTAAACATTTTAAAATGTAATTAGTGTTTCTTTAACATATGGCACTGTTTTCCCCTTTATATACAACTAGACCTCAGATTGAACTGGGAACCAGTTACCTTTTGATACCTAGTGATTAATATATACCATTCTCCCACTGATTTGCAGGATGGAAATCTCGGCAGAGCGTAACTGTCCCTTCAAGCCCAGTTTGCTCTTTGGTCTTCCCTTCTGCTTTCTGTAGTGGGCCACGTGGCACTAGTGAAGATGGTGTGCTACCCGATGATAGCATTATTTTGCAAACCTTCTCCTGCTCATCCTTCATTCCTTCTTCAGACATGCCACACATCTGATTTGGTCCATGGGGCGCTGTTGGTTAGCTCTTTCCACTCTAAAGCTACTCGTGACTGCAGGTGGATTAGGCCTTCTGGTCTCAGAAAGCTATTATTAAGCTGCACATGTCCAATGGGTGGCTCGCTGTCTTTCTACCCACCCCCCCACAGGAGATGGGTTTTATCCTTAAATACCTTTAAGGAGGGCTTATTGCACTGCTCATTGTTTCCTTCTGATCATTCTACGGATCACCATCCGAGGTTATCATGCACAGATTTCTCTTGCCTTGCTAGAACCTGTGAACTCACTGAAACAAAGAAACCCTGTGTTTTACCCTTGCTAAGCCTTTCCACTCGCACAGGACGGCTGTGCTCAGAACAACTCAATCAGTGGCATGCTGCAGGTGTCTTAAAATTAGGGGATCTGTTTCTGGGCAGCGAGATACTGAATTTCCAGACCATTGTGGCAGACTACCATCTTCACCCCGTCAACTACTTACTTACATCAACCTTAAATAATCATTAAATTGCCTATTTCACATCTGCCACCTAGCAATAACCCTACATGAGGTGTGGCAGAAGCCCTACACCATAGGGACTGGTGACAAACTGATAGAATGGGTGTACAGACCTCTCCTGCAACATGGAGACCACTCCAGGTCTTCTCATCATACTACCTGGGTGATTGATGTGTTTAAACATCTGCAAGATACATACTGGACTAATATACTGTTTTTTCCCCACAAAGTATCTTATGGCTGTCACTTTAAGTTCATTCATGGAGCTTCCTTGGGAATGCATTTCACTAGTTGCTTGCCATTGACTTTGTAAGTAATTCATATTTGGTTGCTTTCAATTTGCTGGCTTTATTTGGTTTAGGCTCTGCAGCTTGAGTTCTTTCTTTCCGTTGCCCAAACCTTATTTACAGCATCCTTCTGAGTGCTCCTTTTCTGTAAACAAATCCTGTTCTTATCTCATCACATTTGCTGTGCATTCAAAGATCAAAGTCAAATGTTAGGTTCTATCTTCAGTGGGAAGATAGTGTTTACTTTTCATTCTCTGACTTCAAAGTGAAAGGATTTATACAACTTATTGCTGGATACTGGGGTTAGGAAAGAGTTTTTTTCTATCACATTGCAACATGTAAATAAACTTCAGAATATATGGAAACAAGCACCTTAATATGATTAAAACAGATCATTGCATTAGGTGATGCAATTTCCACACATCATCATCTGTGCACTCTAAAGTTTTATTTGAAAAACTGTATGTCATTTCAATCAAAAACCTGTTGTCTGCAATAGCAGTGTGTTATCACACCATGCATACTCCACTCTGCTCTGCACCACTCCACACCACTGCACCATACTCTGCATCACTCCATTTTACACCACTCCACTCCATGCCACTGCACTGTGGGACACTGCACTTTTTCCACTCTTAACCACTCCACTCTATGCTGCTGCCCTCTATGCTACTTCAGAATATGCCTTTCTAAACTACTATGTACCACTCAACTCTATGCCAATGCATTTTACACCTCTCTACACTACTGTGCTCTGCGCCTCTGCACACTATACCACTCCAGTCTAGGCAACACCAATCTAGTCCACACAACTCCACTCTATGCAACACTGCACTGTATGTCACTGCACTCTATGCTAATACACTCTATGCTAGTGCACTTTAATCTGTAACTCTCAACTCTATGCCCCTGCACTCTACATCAATAAATTGTAAGTCACTGTAATCTACTCTGTACCACTGCACTCTATGCCATGGCACTCTACACCACTTTACTCTATGCCATCACACTCTATGCCACTGTATGCAACTCCACTCTACCCTGCACCTCTCCACTCTATGCCACTTCACTCTATTGTGAAACAATCTGCTTTACCCTACTGCTCTCTGCACCACTGCATTCTGTGCCACTGCACTCGACCCTGCACCTCGCCACTCTATGCCACTGCGCTCTGCTCTGAAACAAACTATTCTACGCCACTGCACTCCATGCCACTCTGCCCGACTGCACTCTAAACCACTGCACTCTACTTCAATGCACTCTACGCCAATGCTTTCTAAACAACTGCACTATACGCCACTGCACTCTGACACTCTACTGTGCAACACTGCACTGACTGCTACTGTACTCTACACCACTCTACTTTGTAATACTGCATTCTGCACCAATACACTCTATTTCACTGCACTCTATACCACTCTACTTTGCATAACTCCACTCTCCGCCACTGCACTTTATATCACTATACTCTGCTCTGCACTGCACCACTCTATACTACTCCACTCTGCACCACACTGTGTTACTGCACTCTATGCCATACATGTCTACCCTGCACTCTATGACACTTCACCACTCTACACTGCTGCACTCTCTGTCACTCTATTGTATGCCACTCTACTCCACTGCACTCTATGCCACTCTACTCTGCCCCATGTCACTCTATGCCACTGCACTCTAAACAACTCACTGTATGCCACTGCCCTTTACTCTGCACCACTGTACTCTATGCCACAGCTCTCTGTACCATTCTACATCACTGCACTGACACTCTTCTCTGCAACATTGCACGCTCCACCACTGTACTCTACACCACTCTACTCTGTACTACTGCATTCTGTGCCACTGCACTCTATGCCACTGCACTCTGCATCACTCCACTCTAGGCCACTGCGTTCTACAGCACTATACTCTGCACTGCACTGCACCACTCAACAATACTCCACTCTGCACCACTATACACCACTGCACCCTATGCCACACAAGTCTACTCTACATTCTATGCCACTGCATCAGCCTACACTACTGCACTCTCTGCCACTCCATTGTTTGCCACTCTACTCTGCCCCAAGCCACTCAATGCTACTGCACTCTAAGCCACTGCACATGCACTTTAAACAACTGCACTGTACCCCAGTGCACTGCTCTCTGCACCCCAGTGCACTGCTCTCTGCACCACTGTGCTCTATACCTACCACTGCTCCTATGCCACTATACTCCACTCTACACCACTACACTGACACTCTACTCTGCAACATTGCACTCTCCGCCACTGTACTTTTCACCACTCTACTCTGTACTACTGCATTCTATACCAATACACTCTACACCACTGCATTCTATGCCACTGTACTCTACACACCTGCTCCTATGCCACTCTACTCCACTCTACACCACTATGCAACTAACCTTTAGCCATGCTGAACAGTAGACAATCTGGTGTATAACATGGCTAAAACACATTGGCAAAGCCAACAACTCTTGGATAGACAAAACCTATTGGCTTTCCCAATGTTTGTTAGTACTATGAGGTACCGAGGTCTCTGAAAAAACTGTGAATGTGCAAGTCCTTATTTTAAACATGAATTACACACATCAAAATGTAGGCTGCTACAAAATGCGCAAATAGATTTCGATTAAATACAAAATAGTCCTAAAATACAGATTTGAATTAATTTGATTGTTTACCTAGTACTAACATTTTTTATAACAGCCCATTAAAACCACACACTCCTCAGCTCACCTGGGAACACCCTTACAGTACCTCTATAAGAAAACTTCCTTATCACAGGAAGCTTGAAGTTACTCCTTTGATTAAAGTCAATGAAGATCTTCAAGCCGCTTTGCATTTGCAGACTTCTGTTGCACACATTTGCATTTCTTTCGGCAAGAAGGCCTGTCTGCCCCTCCCTCAGAGCACAGGAGACTCCCTGTCTTTTAGTCCAGCTGGGGAAACCGATCTGCCCTAATTACATTTTGTCCTTTAGGTGAAAGGCTAAAATTACAGACAAATGCTGCCTGTTAAGCCTTTCATCACGGACAACGAACGGCAGGGAGAAATTACGCACAGTCCTTGAAAATTACGGACTGGTGGTCACCCTTCCGCAAGGCTGAGCAAACAAATTATACTCTCCTGACAAATACTCAGTAACTACACTATGTTCTACTTGAGCAACACAAATGACATAGGGCCTGATTCTAACTTTGGAGGACGGTGTTAAACCGTCCCAAAAGTGGCGGATATACCACCTACCGTATTACGAGTTCCATAGGATATAATGGACTTGTAATACGGTAGGTGGTATATCCGCCACTTTTGGGACGGTTTAACACCGTCCTCCAAAGTTAGAATCAGGCCCCTAGTGGCTTGCTTCAGTCTTGCAACTGCAATACTGACCGAATTACCCTTTAGAGAACTATAGTGAAAAACTACCCAGTTGAAAATATATGATCCTGTGTTCAAAAAACTGCTAGGCATTACATGTATGTAGCGGGGTGGCTCTTGAAAGTAACAACAGTCCACTTCTTACTATACTGCCCTTCTCCACGTGAACCAAAGAAAAACGGATTGGTGCACGCTGTTATGAAACGGATCTCACCTGTGGTAGTAAAGACACCGAAGCCAATAAAATAGAAATAATTTCTGAAAGTTAGTTGTCGGACACTGACACTATAACTTTCAAATGGAGAACATAGGAGGTCAAAGTGAAAGGTGATTTACATTACGGCTATGATGAGATTGAACCTGAGAAAGAAAAACTGCTCAGCAGATTACAATATTTTCCTATTAAAATCTGGGGATTTATAGAGTTAGAATCTGTATCCTCCAAGGGAACGTCCACTTAGATCTTACACCTGCAAATAAAATCTACTTATTATGGGGCCTCTGCTCCTATTTACACTCTGCATCCTAACTGCAAAGGGTGAATCCCTGATACATTAACAGTAATTTAAAGTATGTAGGTGACCAATCAGATGAGGTGGATAACCCGCTAAGAAGCACATGTTAACCGATTACTCAAAATTTTAATCAAATTAATACGTTTTTAGAAGTATAGATGAAATGTTAGCAAAGTCCTTTTAGGTCAAAGTTTACTAAGACACATATGATTTTCTCTAAGTGTTATCATCAAATATTACTGTATCGATTCATAAAGAAAAAACAAGCATCCAGAAAGCACTGCTCAACTGAACCAAAAAGAAGGATTTCAACCCATATTATTGTAACAAAAAACTAGGAAAACTGAGAAATCTGAGAAAATCCTGCCTTCAGGTACTGTTGTCATGACAAACATCAGAAAGTGGCAGGCATCATCTATCCAGTTTTCTTTATGAATGGTGGGTCCCAACTCATCAACAGAAAAACTGATGCAAACTTTTTAAGAGGAATGGCATCACAGAAATAAGCAATCTGAATAGTTTCCCTGCAGCACCCAGCAGGCCTGCGATTCAATTATTTGTCTTCAAGTGACAATTACAGCGAGTTCCGAAATCGCAGCTCAACAGAGGATTTCAGACCTGAACAAAAGACGTATTCGCCCCAGCTTTGTACCTGTTGCTGGCGCAGCTGGCAGTAAAGGGCACTGCAACTTTACTCAGAATTAGCTGAAAGTATGTTTTCCCAGTTTAACAGATTCTGCCATCTGTGGGAATAATTAAACCAACCAATGAATACGATAAAGATGAAGGTACTGTCATATCTATAGAAAATAAGCCAGTTGAAGATGGGAAAATAGCAACAATTCCCACCAGCTCCAACGATAATTTTTCTCTCTACATTAAACACGCTAAGGACCTTCCTGACTCTAGGATGAGACTAGCAGACACATATTTAATACAATTTACACTGGAGCCTTCCCCACTCCAAGTTATGGTACCTGTGTATTCTGTTTTTTTGGGCGTGAACCCCTCTACACACTCCTTAATTATTGGGAACAGTGCATGTGTAACGAGGAATAACAACACAATTCACATTGCTAAATGAGAGTGATTATAAACTGAGTTGGTACTTCGCTAGGAGCCAGAAGGTAGCCACAGATTTATGGATAAGGCAAGCTCCCGTGACAGCTAACTTACTGTTACAAACATAGGGCAGATTTAAGAGCCTCTAGCACTTGTTGCGCCACATTAGCGTAATTGTTTATGCTAATGTGGCCCAATGAGGCTAAAACCGCTGTGCCAAATTTACAAAGTGGTGCAATGCATGCATCGTGGCACTTTGTAACCCTTTGCACTACAAAATGCCTATGTCAGCAAAGGGTGCATTCCCGCGTTAGTCGGTCTGAAAAAATGGTGCAAAGAAATCTAAGAGATTTCTTTGGGCCATTTTTTTGGCACTTTTAATTCCTGCTCAGAGCAGGCATTAAATGGAGGCACACCATTGTTTACAATGGGCCTCAATGGGCATTGCAGGATTAGCTTTAACATTTTTGATGCTAATCTTGCAAAGCACCAAACTAGCATAAAAAATTCTGATGCTAGTTTCCTTATTTCACCCTGGTTCGCCGTATCTTAAATATGGTGGCATTAGGGGGACGCTAAGTGGCTCACTACTGGGTGCAGCAACACTTTTCTTAAATCTGGCCTATAATATTGTAAAGTCTGAGGGCAAGCAGTTATTGTAGTTCACTTTTGATCCGGGAATGGGGGAAAAGGCTACATGACATGAAGATTATTTATCACCATATGGATTATAAATGTATAGCCCAGGACAGAAAAACCTAAGAAAAGTTGTTTACGAAAGTTTGAACTCTAATCTGCTTTAATGTGAAGAGCATTTCTTTACAAAATGGAGCGCTTAATCTATGAACAAGAAATCTGTGGGAGTGGGGGGCTGACTAACTTGTTAGTGTCTGAGGGTTTAAAAACAGTGTATTCAATAAATTAGATATTGGGTGACATATATTTAGGGGCATATTTATACTCTGTTTGCACTGAAATAGCGTAATTTGGTACGATATTTCAGCGCAAACTTACCTCCATATTTATATTTTGAAGCTAGACCTGTCAAAATATTGAAGTTAAAGTCAGTTTTTGCCTGCGGAACAACTACCTTGCGGCAATGAGATGTAAGGTAGACATTCCAGGGCAAAAAATGACTTTAAGGCCCAGGCACCTTATTTATCCTCCTGTGCAAAAAATGGTGCACAGGAGGTACGTGCGCCTAAATAATGGTGCTAAGCTTGCTTTAACGCCTGGGTCAGGGCAGGTGTTACGGGACCTGTGGGCCTTTTTCTACAGTCAGAGACCATGGAAAGAGCCCACAGGTGCCCTTCCCCAGCCCCAGGGACACCTACACCAACCCCCACCCACACCAGGAATACACATAAGGATGGGGGGACCCCATCCCAGGTAAGTAAAGGTAAGTAGAGGTAAGTATATATATATATTTTTATATGCCATGGGGGGGCTAACTGGAGCCCCCTACGTAAGTCCCCTGGGCATGGCCATTGGGCTGGGGGCTTGACTTCTGTCTTTACTTAGACAGGAATCATGTCCATGCGGGTTGTGCGCCGAAATATGGCGCTAATTAGGTTGGAGTCATTTTTTTTACTCTAACCTGACTAGCGCCATTCATTGACGCACAACCTCCAGTTTTCCCTACGCCTCCCCCACCCGGTTAGCGTCAACTATTTTGATGCTAACCGGGCCTTACTGCCGGCTAACGTCATTCAGTAAATAGGACACCCAGCCAGCATCTTGAGATGGCACTAGCCGGTGGTATACTTTTTTATGCTAAACTGCGTTAGCACAGTTTAGTGTCAAAAAGTATAAATCAGGGCCTTAGTTCCTATCTTGCAATTCTACTAAACTTCATGCATAATTTGCAATTGAAAATAGACATGATCAAAATCTTTAGCAAATCTCATTGGATAATTGTACAGAGGTACTTGAGGATAGAAAAACTGCTTTGTCACCAATTCGAATTTTGCAAAAATGGCCTACAGAAAGGCGAATGGCGGTTTTGTGTTTCTCAGATCTTATCTTGTACTTCTTGGAAAAGTAATCCAGACATCAACATATCTTGTGTTTGAGGCAGAATTGAATTCATCAGTAAGGTAAATTAGGTGCTTAAACCATTAAATAACAGATTCAAAAAGGTCCACCCAGCATAGTTTGCCCACATATCTTTTAATATCAGAGTGGTTATTATTTTAAAAGTGTTCATGCTGCTAAGGATGACATTCAAATGATCAGACAATCGAAAATCATCAGTGTCAACATTTTCTTAGTGTCAAGTAAAGACCTATTATGTTCTGCACACAAAATAAAGTGAGGCACAGAAGTCACATACTGAGAATGACTGAAAAGAGGAATAAAGCCTACGGGGCAATCAGGATCCAGTTGAGAAATAAAGGCAGCTTGTTTTGCAATGTAACTTATTTGAACTACCAACTTATCAGATGTGAATATTTGTAAACAATTCTTAAGATTAATCCTATAATTTTAGTCTGCTACATGTTTTTGTCTCACAATGTTGCAGCATTGACTTGTATAACTCTTGCAAAGTTGGCAAGCATGTTTGTTGATGGCTTTTTCACAGTTCGTTTATTAAGAGCTTCAGATAATGCCATAAGCCCATCCTCATGTGTTATGTTGGTGTTTAATGATGTGACATCAAATTTAGCCAGAAGAGTGTCATCATCAAATGTGTATGCTTGGTATAATTTTTCAACATGACTGCATGTGGTTTCTTTTTTATTAAGCTGTACCACAATATTGTCAAGGTCAGCGCATTTCAAGTAGTGGCATTTAGTCAAATTCAATATATATTTAGTAATAATTTGAGTGACATTAAAAATAGTCCAGCATTATACTTCGTGATTGTCGGCACACAACCAATGTGTGTGTAAGTGTGTCCTCCAAGATCTCAGAAACACTGCTTTTCATACAGCCAGTCCAATTGATCGATCTCTATTGAAACAATACAACAACAGCCAACACGTGTTTCACGACCATGTTGCTTCTTCAGGACTATAAATATGTATGTAACTGCAAATCATTTCCTCAAAAGGTGGTATACCCAATATCCAAGCTCCTTCATCATTATCTTACTTATGTTCTTTTCACCTCACCTTCCATTATCTGCAATCAATAAAAATTCCTTGCTAAGGGAACCCTTTATTCACTCCAAGATAATTTAAGGTCCCATTATGACCCCATGCAGTCCCCTTACATTGAACTGTACCTAAATATACCACAATATTGTCAAGGTCAGGGCATTTCAGGGAGTCATTTTTTGTTAAATTCAATGAATCTCTATAAATCATTGCAGATACACTGCTGGGCTTATCTAAGCAGTACTACTAGGACTAATTAAGGCACAATCATGTCTGTTTGGGTTGATAACCAGGTTTCTGTAAAAAAAAGTATGTCACTTTTATATGTTCCAAAAGGTTATACATCACTACAACAGAGTGAACATTCAGAGAAAAGCAGCAGTGAGTCTGAATTAGATAATGATGTAGAATATAAGTAAATTAAGAAATATAGGTCACTATGGCCCTCATTCTGACCTTGGCGGGCGGCGGAGGCCGCCCGCCAAAGTCCCGCCGTCAAGTTACCGTTCCGCGGTCGAAAGACCGCGGCGGTAATTCTGACTTTCCCGCTGGGCTGGCTGGCGGTCGCCTTCAGACCGCCAGCCAGCCCAGCGGGAAAGAGGCTTCCACGATGAAGCCGGCTCGGAATCGAGCCGGCGGAGTGGAAGCTGTGCGACGGGTGCAGTTGCACCCGTCGCGTATTTCACTGTCTGCACAGCAGACAGTGAAATACATGTAGGGGCCCTCTTACGGGGGCCCCTGCAATGCCCATGCCAGTGGCATGGGCACTGCAGGGGCCCCCAGGGGCCCCGCGACCCCCCCCCACCGCCATCCGGATCTCGGCGGTCCGACCGCCGGGATCTGGATGGCGGTAGGGGGGGTCGGAATCCCCGCGGCGGTGCAGCAAGCTGCGCCGCCGCAGAGGATTCAATGGGGCCGCGGTACACTGGCGGGACCCCGCCAGTGGTGCCGGTCCGACCGCGGCTTTACCGCCGCGGTCGGAATCCCCATTGGAGCACCGCCGGCCTGTCGGCGGTGCTCCCGCGGTCCTCCGCCCTGGCGGTCAAAGACCGCCAGGGTCAGAATGAGGGCCTATATGTTTTAGATGAATTGAAAACGTTGAAAATGCAAGAAATAAATACCCCACAAAAGGAAAGAGAGGGAGAGCAACTCTCAGAAACAAAGAGCAAGAGTTAATCATGGAGGTAGACCAGATGAGGAAGACGGAGACTGAGGGAAAAATGGAGTAAAAACCTTGGCATAAAGCAGACAAGAGAACAGGATTTGAAAGATATAGTCACCAAAGAGTTTAATAGAAATCTAACTAGTGAGGAGTTGAGTGCCCTAAACAAGAGATTAAGCTTTGCTCTTACCAATAAATGTAAAGATTTAGATGTTGAGATTGATCTTTTAGACTCACCCATAAATTGACAATTAACAAAAAAATAAGACTAAGCCACAACAGAGACAACACATCAGTTTCAGGACAGAAAACCTCATGACTATATACATATTTCAGTACTTATTAACTTAGAAGAAGGACATAACGTACATTGAATATCTACCGGCTAGCTTAGTGCTTGATATCACCTTTCCTAGGAAAAGTGTAGTGGAGTTGAAAGGCACCTCCAATTCCCATAATTGTGTGGAAAATAGTGAAAATATTGGCCTTATAATGATAGCACTGTATTGACTACAGTTGTTTTTCCACACTTTTTAGATGAAATGAAAACAACTTTCTTAAAGAAGTGTCACAAATATTGACATTAAGAATTTTCAGAGGACACAATTCAGTCTTAAATGTAAAAAAATAAGTAATACGTTTTACATTTGAATTGATCCAAGAAAATATATATAATGAATGTTAAATTAACCTGTGCTCAACTCTCGGGTAGCTGGGCATAGGTCAGTCAGGCTTCACTCAGAGGCAATGTGTAAAGTATTTGTGCAACACTTCAAAGAGTAAAACAGGACATCAAAAAAGAAGTCCACAACAGGATTGGAAACATAAAGTGAAAATGACAAAAATCCAATGACTAGAACTCAAGATATTGAATTTTAAATATTTGAAAGAAAATAGTGCCAAAAAGCATAGAGCTCCAATTGTAGATATCTAGTTACCCAAGAACGGGACAAAGTCGCAAGCTCAGGCTAACTGTGATGGAGCATGGGCTAACTACAGGGACGCAGTAAGGCCACTGAACAGAATAACTTAAAACCTGGTTTGCAGGGCATTGTGTGGATCTGCATTGAAGATGCATCGCAGAGCCAAAGTAATGCACGTCTTTTAGATGAGACTAATCTATGCAGCAGAGGAGATGTGTCAGTTCTGCTCAGGAGATGCATCGGTTCCACTGGATCCACAGATACTGGCAAAGCACTTTAAGCCCACTTCCAAGGGTCCAGAATTGGGGGGGCACCACTTGGCAGGGTAGAATAACAGATGGCAGAGACCAGGTGCATATGCAAGGTTGTTGGTGCCTGTTATATCCCTAAGGCTCTAGATCAGGAGGCTGGCTAATCAGCCCTTGGAGTCACTGTGGACGTTGGGTTCAAGAGATGAAGGTCAAGTCCTTTTCACTCAGGCAAGAAGGCAGCAGGCAGAAGGTCAACAGAGCAAAGGCGAAGTTTACCAGAGTGCAGTCCAACAGAGTGGCAGATCTTCAGCAGCACACCAGTCCTTCTTACTGGCCAAGCTCCTCACGTCCAGAAGTGTACTGAAATGGTGGTGCCTGAGATCCAGTGTTTATACACAGCTATTCCATTGAAGTGGGGAAGAGCCTTCTAGGGGGTTGTCTTTGAGGTCCGCAGGCATCCTGCATTCCCTGACCTGGCTCCAGGCTAACTAGAGGGGGTCTGCAGCTCTTTGTGTGGAGGCAGTACAAAGCCAATTCGGGTGTAAGTGGGCTGTGCCCAGCATCAACTTCCCATACTGCCAGTGATGGCCTATCCAGGTACACCAAAGCTCCTTTTTTATGTGGCTGCGAAGGAGAAATACACAAAGTTTAACTATCAGCTTCACACAGTCATGTGACCAGAGTTAGACTACGGGCACTAAACAGATGAGGCAGAAAAATGCAAGTTTCTAAAAACAAAAAGAACAGATGATGGACGGAATGGTGAACCAATCAAACATTCACCCCCAGTCACAGATCTGGGATGAATCCATCATTTTTTTGCCCACCTTGCCACCCTAGTTTGGACCTAGCCGTATGCAATTCAGTCTTGACCCTGGCCCATGGTCTTTACCATGGGCAGCAAAACAATGATGGATTTAGACCCAGATCTCTGTTCTGGTGATGAATGTTTGAAAATGTTCAGCATTCCATCCATCACTTGTTCTTTTTTGCATTTGTCGCGCTAAGTGGGACGGGCATGTCCAGACATAGGTCCTGTGCTTCCCATGCCACTGGATTTAAGCTAGCCTGGATGATGAGGGGTGATATCTCGAAACAGGTCCCAGTATGCTTGTTTCCAGGGTGAACTTGGCCTGGCAGTTCGGGTTGGACTGTTCCCATGGGGAGCAGGGTCAAGACTGATTTGCATATGTCTGAGTCCATACTGGAATGGCATGGGCAGCATACAAATGATGGCTTTGGGCCCGCATCAATGTACTGAGGGGGAATGTTTGACATTGTTCAGCATTCTGTCCATCACTTGTTCTTTTTTGCAAGTTTCTAAAAGTGGCATTTTCATTATGGCAATTTAAAATGATTCCAGAGAAACCAAACTTGAACTGGTATTCTCTTCTTATTTGGAAATGTAGCTTATAAAATGTAATAAGACCACTCCAATGTTATCATACAGGAGAGTTAGACCTTGTAGTAGTGAGAAATGGATATGAGTGTTTTTCACTAACATGACTTGTAAATCTTAAAGGTAATTTTTAAATACATTGCACACTTCCCTTTGGGCTGCCAAGGGCCTGCCCTAGTGGTGAATTATGTATTAAAAAGGAAGGTTTGGGCCTGGCAAAGGGTTTATTTTGCCAGGTCGAAATGGCAGTTTAAACTGCATACAGAGGCTTAGCAACGGCAACCCTAAGGCATGCATAAAGGGCTACCTAAGTGGATGGCACAATCAGAGCTGTAGGTCCATTAGTCAAATTTAATTTACAGGCCCTAGGCACATGTAGTGCCACTTTACTAGGGACTTATATGTGAATAAAAACATTTCAATTGGGGATAAGCCAATATTACCATGCTTAGAGGAAAGAGCACAAACCCTTCAGCACTGGTTAGCAGTGGTAAAGTGCACTGAGTCCTAAGGCCAGCAAAAACAATATCAGGAAAAATGTAGGACAAATCCAAAAGGTTTAAAGGGAAGACTACACTAAGGCCCAGATTTAAGAAGCACCACATTAGCGTCATTTATTTTACACTAATGTGACGTTTGGCTATAAAAATCACCATGGCATATTTACAAAGTGACACAATGCATGCATTGCACCACTTTGTAACCCCTTGTGCCACACTATACCTGTCCAGGCATTACGTATTCAAGAGGGGGGGGCATTCCCCCATTAGGGGGGCCAACAAAAATGGTGCATTGAAATTTAATAGATGCTATTTTCAGCTGCATTTTTTACGCCTGCTTTCTTTTTTTTAACGCTTGGAGCAGGAATTAAAAGGAGGCAAACTATTTATTAAAATGGGCCTCTATGCACTTTGCAGTACTAGCAAAAACATTTTTGGCTCTTCTCCTGCAAAGAATATCAATAGCGTCAAAAATGTTGGAGCTATTGCCCCTGCCCTGTGCCATGGTGCACCATATATTAAATACGCCGCACACATGGTGGCGGAAGAGGGTGCTAAGGGGTGCTAGAAAAGTCGCGCTGCATTGGATGCAGCACCACTTTTCTTAAATATGCCCCTAAGGCTGGCAGATCTAACAGTGATTGTAACTGATTTTTAATCTATGAAGTGTGATTGAAATAATAATATGTTACACAGCAACCGTTATCTTTGCATTTCTTGGTCTACATGCCTTTTATATAGGGTGTACGCACCATGCTAGGACAATCAAAGCACTTTCACATAGCTCAAGAAAAAGGCAGTTTTTATGGATGAAAGCCTTTCTTTCTTTTGGGAATTAGGAACACTTTTCATTTTGTCAATATTCAGGAAAGACAGTTAAATGTAAAGGAGTTGCTGGTTTGTTTGTGCATGTTTGATCTTTAGTACAGTTAGGTGCTGCTATATTTTCATCTCAGGTGCATCAATGGAAGCAAAGGTTTTAATGTGCAATTCTGTACACTGATGTGCAAAATGTAATAAGAAGTATAAAGGAGAATGTGTTTTTTGACCAGCAGCCAATGAACATAGTGGGGCAATTTGCACTTGGCTTATACTGCAATCCGAGAGGTCATGTTGTGCCTCAGCTGCAGCTTACATTTATAGTGTGGAATTGCTGATGTTTCTGTTAGAACCCTTCTGACAGCTATGACCTCGGTTATAGAAGAAAGATTGGCATGAAATAGAAATAATCTCATGATTTTCATTAATATCTGCTGGTACTTTTAGGTCCTAGACATGTCTCAATTTGACTTTTAGAGTGAGAAGTCAAAATGACTCACAGGGTACTCTCAGTGCGCAATCTACAGAGCCATTTTTTTTTTTTTTAAATGCCTTAACAAAATTACCACATCTGCCATAAAAGTGGAACTTTTCTAAGTGCAGTCTGTTTGCTTTTATTAGAAATGAAAAGCAAGTAATATATTTTTATTGGTTATGTATGTTATTTTGCACCATAATGGTAGGTCACTTGTTCTGTAAGAATAGTTGAATGATTGTATACTGGTTATAAATAAATGTTGAACTGCGTGTGAAATGAAATTCTGAGGTGAGTGCATGGGTTTGAGATGCTACTTTTGTATTTGTGTGGCAATATATATGTTAATTGTTGGAAATGGCCCTTCTTGCAGGGGTATCCCCAAATCTTTTGTCTTCTTCCTCCTATTTTTTCTGATCAGTGTTTTTCTGGTTTTAGGACTGTGGGCACTTTACCACTGCTGACCAGTTCTAAAGTGCAAGTGTTCTCTGTCTGAATTGGATTTGGTGATTGGTTTATCCATGATTGGCATCTGATTTACTAGTAAGTCCCTAGTACTGTGTACTAGAGGTGCCCAGGGCCTCTAAATCAAATGCTACTAATAGGCCTGCAGTATTGATTGTGCCACCCACATGAGTAGCCCTGTAAACATGTCTCAGATTTGCCACTGCCGTGTATGTACATGCAGTTCTGAATTGCCAGTTTGACCTGGCAAGCCTACCCATTTGCCAGGCCGAAACCTTCCTTTTTACTACATGTAAGTCACCCCAAAGGTAGGCCCAAGGCAGTCCAGTGGGCAGGGTGCAGTGTATTAAACAGGTAGGACATCTACTGGTGTGTTTTACATGTTCTACTAGCAAAATACTGCTAAATTCGGTTTTCACTATTGCAAGGCCTATCCCTCCCATAGGTTAACATGGGGATTGCCTTGAAATATCTTTTATGTGTAATTTCCCATTTGGAGTGGATAGAGATTTGGAGTTTGGGATCTCTGAACTTACAATTTAAAAATACATCTTTTGGTGAAGTTGTTTTTTAAATTGTAAATGCCACTTGTAGAAAGTGGTCAGTATGGTAAGTGGGCTGGTTGTGCATTTCCTTTATACAGTTAAATGCTGTAGGAGGTACTGCCACTCTGCTTGTTGCTTTGCTGTGCTTGCTGCTTCTGCCGTAGGAATGAAAGAACGGGACTGTGCTTTATACATCCTGCTTTCCAAGTTTCTGCAAGGGCTTGAACACAGCTTGCCTCTGGTTAGGAAGCCTCAGGGACATCAAAGTCTTCATATGCCAGTGCCTGGGCTCTTCTGCTGCGACTCCTGACATGCCAAGTGGTGCCATATCCAGTACCTGGGCCCTTGGAAGTGAAAGCTGGTAACCTGAAGAAAAATCCACGCACTTGGCCTTTGTGGCAGAAAAATTGACGCAGCGCCTGAACCACAGTTGAAAAATCAACGCAGCGCCTGTACCGCAGCTGCAAATTTGACACACAACCTGATTCAGCATGGATTCATCTTTTCAGTGCATCTGGATTTTACATACATCACCCCGGCATCATTTTCTTCATCTACGCTGCACCGCAGTAAAGATTCTATGCATCATCTTTCCTGCAAGGAAAAGAATCAACGCATCGCCAACCCAGCGGGAAAAGAGTCAACGCTTCGCCCATCCAGCGGGGAAAGAACCAACGCATCACCTCCTTTACAGCCCGCATCATCTTTGTTTTTTTCCACATCCAAGGTACTGTGTGTCATAAGGACACAACCATTATTTCTTCAGTATGAAGAATATTTTAAAACTTAAAAAGTGATATATCTAATTGTGTATGTTGGATTTTTGTTATTTTGGTCTTGTTTAACTCACATAAATATTGGCCATTTTTCTAAACTGGTGTTTGGTGCTTTTGTGGTGTTTCCACTGTGTTAATGTGTGTGTACAAATACTTTACACATTGCCTCTGAGATAAGCCTGACTGCTTGAGCCAAGCTGCCAAGGTGTTGAGAAGGGGTTATCTTAGGTGTGTGACTCCCCTACCCTGACTAGAGTGAGGGTCTCTACTTGGACAGGGTGTAAACTGACTGCCAACTAGAGACCCCATTTCTAAGATTAAGGCTATATTATATGGTGAAGGAGTCTTTAATAAAATATCTGTTCATGTTTGCTCTAGTCAGCTTGGCTGCATGTTTTTCTTTATGGTATATTTATCAGTGAATATGGGATCATCTGATACTTAAAGGATTGCCACCAGTGATGTAATTAGAAATGTTATGAGTGACATCATATCTGAGGTCATACAAGGTGCATGGTGAGGAGATGAGATATGGTTTGGTTATGTAACCCTAACTGGTGAATGTAGGAAAGTCCTCCTTTTTGCCTCAAACGTTTTGGACAGATACTGCTGGTTACTGACTCTTGGCTGTGCCCTAGGTACTGCTTACCATTCCCAGGGCCAGTGCTCTGTGTAAAGTGGAAATGCAAATTAGGCTAATTATAGTTGGCAATATTAACCTACCTTTAAGTCCCTAGTATATGGCAGGGTATGTAGGTTTAGTGACCCCAGCATAGGTAGTGCACCCATAGGTGCATCACTGTCATTTTAAAACCAAGGCTGCCTTGCTGGCTGCTTTTTTTATTAAAGTTACTTGTAACATCGACTTTGGAATTGCAAGTACTTCCAAAGTCTTAAACTACCTTATTTTTACAAATAGGTCACTCCTAAGGTGTGCCTTTTGTGCCCCTAGGGTTGGGTGCCATGTAACTATAAGCAGGGACCTTATAAAAATAATTTTATAAGCCCTGGTGAGGTAAAACAGCCACATTTGTTTTACCTCATTGTAGTGATTGGCCTCCATAGGCTAGAATGGGGAGACTTTATTTCAATTTACAAAGTAACAGATACCTCAAGTTTGGTATCAAATTAATTGTTATAATAAATTCAACAACTTACAATTGTTGGATTTAATATAACTTGTTCAGGTAAAGAGTTTTAAACTACCTAAAAGGTTGCCAGCTTCTTCCCTGTAGTGTTTTACTGCTTTGCTCTGATTGGTCAGCCTCTGGCAGGTCTGGCCCGGCAGCCTTGATCAGGTGTGAAGTGGCCTGGGCTCAACACAAAGAGATGTGCCTGGGGGAGGAGATCTTCCCTCAGCAGATGGGGAAGCAGGAAGAGGGAGAGGGATGCCAAACTGGTCTTCAAACGCAGGGAAGGACATTTGGAGAAACCCAGCACCTCCCTCACATCCTGCAAACTCAGACAATTAGGTGCATCCTTGATTAGATTAGGAGGGGGCAGGAGAGAGGTGTGTTTAGGATTTTTAGCCACACCAGTGGGTGGGCTGAGCCAGATGTAACCTCCAAAAATAATTTTCAGCCATGATGGATTTTTGAGGAATGTTGCTCCCTGGGATTGAGTTTTGCCACACTTCCCAGGAAGTGATCATGACAGGGGGAAGGACCCTGCACCTGATTGGAGAACCTCGACCCCCCTGTTTTTCACCCAGGAGCAAAAATAAAACTGGCAGACCTGCACCCACACCTCAGATCCCTACCACATTCCAACAAGGAAGTACTACAGGAGATGAAAGACTGCCCTGCTGGACTGCTGACCTGCACGTGGACACTGCACTCTGAAGGACTGTTAGCTACAGGTGTAAAATTGCTAACCAGAGTCCCCTGCACCAACTCCTGAAGAAACTGACCAGCTGACCACCATTGAGTGGCCGTTTTGGAGTTTGCACTAGGTGCATTCTGGGAGTTGTAATCTGCACCCTCAAGAAGCATCGCAGAGCTTCTGCAACCTCGGGGTGAGCTGTGGACACCAAAAGAACCTTAAAATAACAACTGGAAGAAGATCCAGAAGTTTGGAGAACTTTTGGAAAAAAGCTCCATAAAGGGACTGACCCACCGCGGCAACTCTAGTCGACTTGCCTCAACCGCGACCCGGCCTGACTTGTAGGTTTGTCCCAGTGAAGAAGTGACTAAGTCCGAACATAGAAAGTTGACCGGGACCTCCCAGGCAGTGTATTCGAAGAGGGCTCTAGGGATGTCGGATCAATATTCAGGTTTGCCCCGGTCAAAGGATTTTCACCTTGAAAAAACGACTAATTCTGAAGCTAAAAATCTCCACCAAGGGCTCCCGCAACACGTATCCGAGAAAGAGTTCCAGGAGGTCAAATTGGACTGGCGACTTTGCCCCGCTGAAGAAAATCTTCAAGAAAACGACTAAGTCCGAAGGTAAACTTTTGACTAAGGCCTCCCACGAGCTGCAGCCAAGCAAGGCTCCATCGCAGTCGGCCTCAAACTCCAACTTTGCCCTGGTCGAGGTGCGACCAGATGACCAGATTGGCGCTATTTGTTTCAAAGCACTAAAAAGCATTAATTCTTTCAAAATTCATATCTCCGGTTCCCCTTATCTGATTTTAAGCGTTTTGCTGTCATTTTAAAGATAAAAATATGTCCTACTATTATAAATTGGTTTGGGATTTTAAACTGTTTCCTGTGTTTTATTTAATTACTGTTTTGTGATATTTGAATACTTTACTCTTTGTCTCCTAAATTAAGCCTTGCCGCTCTTTGCCAGGCCACCAAGGGCTGAGCTATGTATAATTTATTGAGACCTAACTGGACCTAAGTGGAGGTTAGTGGCCTATTGCTCAGTGTAGGTACTTCCCTGCCCTTACCAATAACCAATGTCATGGTTTTTAGGTTCTGTAAATTTCCTTTAACTATGTTTTCCCCTCCTCCCTATCTATCTATCTATCTATCTATCTATCTATCTATCTATCTATCTATCTATCTATCTATCTATCTATCTATCTATCTATCTATCTATCTATCTACATATAATCAGTCAGTGATACTGGCTGTAGTTATGGTTAGAATGACTTATGAAGTTAATCTGTGCTTGCCAATAAATTTGGCGTAATTTGACAACTGTGGCAATATGCGACAGCTCCAGCATTGACATTTCTGTGCTTTATCTGTATATCCCAGAATCTCCTCAGACCCCATGGATCTTCCTCTGATATCAGGACCTGTGAAGCTAGCTAATGAAAAAATGTTTAAATATATCATTATGGCACAGCGAAGGTTTGCCACTTGCGGAGTATTGAGGGCAGGGCCTGACCCATTCATGAAAAGAAAAACTCACAAAACCTAAACATTCAAAATCCAATCCATCCCCATTGTTAACTTCAGTTTAAAGAGAATAGCTTTAATAATCTCTACCTTTACATCCATGATGCGTTGTTTAAACGAAATCAAAAGCGTTTTTTAAATTGTACATTCTTAATCCCGTAATTAAGTATTTTCTCTTAATTACTTGAGACAAGCAAACCGTATCTTACAAAAAACAAACGTAATATAAAAATTCAGAACAGGTAACAATTGTAATATGACCCTGTACTGTTTTCCATGATCTGGGGAAATTTGGTGACCTTTCTCCTCATGGTTTATGATGCTGTGTGTGACCATTTTGCACGAATGGCACTTTTATAAATAAATTCACTGAAGTAGCAATGATATATGTCATGTTTAATATAGGACCATAGGAAAAGCTCAATGACCAGACCTGCTGTGTACGAGAAGAAGGCTCATTACTTTTTAAAATTACAGCGTCCTCCCCTCAACTGCCAAGAGTATCTGGGAATAGCACATGTGACACTCATGCTTCATGCTATGTTTTCCCTTACATGATTTTTATTACACCTACATCACTCGAAACAGTTATTGGGATTTAAAATATTCTATGTGTTGATGTTGTTCAAGTTCGCTCAGTTACTCAAAAACCTTGCAATAAAAGACGTAAATGCCCAACAATTAAAGGAATGTAACAACTTGCAACAAATGCTTGCAGTGACAGTGCTAAAGAGATTTAATAGATATACCTCATCAGCTGCTGTGCAAACAAACCGAAAAATGCAAGTTAGGTCGTAGCCTTAACCCAGTAAAATATTTGAGGAGTATAAAAGGCCATGATGCCCATTGAGGGGAAGGCTAGGATGTACATAAGTTTGAGAAGATATATCATCAGTGCTTAATTTATGCTTGTTGTTTCCGGTGCCTATTTTTTAGGGTGGGGGCTTATTCTTCTGCCTCAAGCATTTGCTGCGAGCAAACGAGACATATGGAAAAGAAGGAGGAAGGGAAAAACGAAAAAGCGCCGTGAAGGAAGAAAGTAGAACGCTGCAAGCTGAAGGGGCAGGGAGTGGCTTTATTTGGATTGAAGTGGCCCGAGATGGCTTCAGGATCACGCTGCCTCAGTATTCCGTGTTCACACATTTCATTGCAGCAGCCGCGTGTTTAAGAGGGGGGCTTTGCGCAGCAGCACCTTTTTCTTTACAAATTAAGCACTGTATACCATCCTTCAAAAACGTTTTATACCAACTGTAAACGGGTTTAAAAAGTATAAAAACCTTCGTCGTAGGCTAAAAAAACAAGCAAATTATAATAAAATCTGTGGAGATGTTAAAATGGTTCTGATAAAACGTGCGTCATCGAATAAGGCGTTTGCAGTACATTAAAGTGCGACCAGGGCAGATTCCGAACTTTTGTGACCTCCCTTTCTCGAAGTGAAAAGGTTTACAAACAAAAAGTTTTACAAACAGATCAGTAAGGTGCAGGCTACGGGGCGTTCAAGAGTGCTGGTACGTAGCCCCCTCACACACAGTAAAGAAAGAGAAAGCAAGCGACCAAAGAGCAACAGATCAAGAAAGTACAGGCAGAGTAAATTCTAGGGTGCCAAAAGAGTGCATGCTGTGCAAATTAATAGGGCCTCTCATAAGCCACATGCACATTCTAGATGTGTCCATCGGATGGTTATTACAGACCAGCCGGGGGCCCTCCCTGAGAATTGATGGTGGCCAAGGTGATAGGCGCCAAACTGCCCTGTGTTACCATTTTCTTTTCTACCTTCATGAGAAATTTGACCAGCTAGCAGTTCAAATGCGGGTCTCCTGGAGTGAAGCAGACCATGCACATTCCTCTGGCTGAACGGAACCACTACCAGCTGCCTGCGTTCCCCCAACAGCTTCTATGCAAGCGCATAGTAAATGTAGCATGCCTTCTTTGCCATAGCTGCACTGGCGATAAACATTCAGTGTGCTCTTTCACTGCCAAGAAGGGAGATGTGTACGATTTAAGTGGACTTCAGGAACTTCTCCTTAACTGTTTTGTGTATCCTGGGTTGAGATATTGTTGAGGTGCATATGTCCTGTAATTATTTCGAGTGAGCTAGGAGTGGGCTCTGCATGCTAATGTGGCCTTGTCTTCAATCAGTGAAAGAGAATTTATTGTTTACCTGACCCGTTTTTCGAAGGCCAAGTGGCTGATGTCAGTTTTCCAGACCTGGGATAGCCCAATAACCAGTAGTGACTACTGAAGATAGTCTCTAGCAGCCGAAGTGCCCCTGCTTTGCAGCTCCTGCCACAGATAGAAGTTCAAAGTTTTGGAAACTGCCTTCCTAATTTTTATTCCAGCAGTTTTTGTAGGCCCCCCGTCTGTCTGGGTCTGCTTTTTCGGGCCGAACTCCAGTCTGATTTGAGCATTGAGGTGTCAGTCGGGAGACTGAAGATTATTCTATAGAGTCTCATCATTCCAGCACCTCTCTCTCTCAGTGGCTCCCTCCCATACGTTATGGTTGTAGTAGTTTAGCTTGAGCTATTGTAAGAAGGGGTATCAAAATTGGTCCAGCCAACTTCCTTTTGATATTTTTTTAGCATAATGCACAGCGCCAAACCTTTCTGCTTACTGACCTCTTTCAGGGGGACAAATAAGCCATTTTTATCAATGATTATCCCCAAGTATTTGTTTTTATCTACTGTATCAATCAATGTTTTGGCCCAGTACTAGGATGGTGTTCTTTTCTTGCTGGTGCTGATGGTAATAGTTTTGGTTTTCCCTATGTTGATGGTCAGCCCATTTTCAGTTGAATACTCTTCCATTGCGTTGAGCATATATCGCAACCCCACCTGAGTGTGGCTTAACAGGACCAAGTCATAAGCATATAAGAGGCTGGAGAGGGTATTGCCATCTAATTTTGGGGCATGGGAGCTACAGGCATTTAACTTTTCTATCAGATCAGCGAGAAAGAGGTTGAACAGTGGGGGAAAGATAACACACTCTTGCTTCAGCCCCTTAGCTGTTGGTATTTGTCTGAAGAGATGTGTTCCGGTGTCCAGCTTCACCTGAACCCACATGTCAGTGTGAACTAAAATGAGCATACGTATCACTATGAAGGAGTGAGAGGAGATGCTTTCCTGCCCTGCCTCCCACCAATTAAATAACTAACAGTAGAGGACAGAAAGACAACCGGTGTAAGAAACCCCCTAGGGGTATTCACCAGTGTGTAAAAAACAGCCCTCACCCACAATTTGTGGCATGCTTCATCATAGGGCCCTGCTACCACACTCTGAGAAATGCCCAATCGGAGTGGAGCAGAAATGGTAGGGAGACATGAAAACACACATCAAACAAAGACAACAGAAAAATACGGGGACCAAAGATGAACGACAGAGAGTGAAACTGTCTCAGGCCAGTCACTCAATACAATTTATCAGCGCCGGGTGGGAGCACCACCCTGTAGTCACACATTCATCAAGGGTCCACTGCTGCCAATCGACCGCTCTCCGGCTCCATGTAAAATGAGCATATTCAGTAAGCCTGAGGGATGTTCCAGTTAGCCAGTGTTTGCCATAGTCTGTTACTGTCAACATGATGAAAGGCTGCCAGTAATCAATAAAACAAAGGTGCAGAGGCATCCCAGAGCCTTTTTAGGAGAAATAGGGTGAGGGTGTTGGTTATGGTACCCGACAGCTTAGTGAACCGAGCCTGGTTAAGTGGCATTATGGCTTTTTCAGAGGTCCAAGTTGTTAATTCCACAATCAGTGTCCAGTGAAATACTTAGCCTTGTTGTAATTGACTGCCACTAAGGGGTAGTTTTTTGCCAGGCATTTGTCCTACTCTTGTAGATGAGCAAGATTATAGAGCTTCTCCATGAGGCTGGTAGTACACCCTGGAGCCTGTTTTGGGAAAAAAACGGGATCCACTACCTCTGCTTAATATTCTACTTCTCGCTTGAGCAGGGGGATGCGGTTTTAGACCTGGATCCACTTCTCTTCTGCCCTTTGCTATTTGACGTCTGATTAATTTGGTGTGTGTTGTTTCAGAAGCAAATGGTTGGCCTGCTGTAGGTTGAAACAGGGATGCTGTTGGGCAGACCTTTGGATTGGTATTGCTGGAAGTTGCTGATGGGAGCACTGCTGATGCGCAGCTCAAGACTCTTCTGGCCAATTGGTTAAAGTGGTTATCAAGAAATGTATCCAGGTTTCCTTAGAAATATAGGAGGTGACTCCTCTATGGGCTGGATGCAATAGCTTGTTGACTGTCACCGAAAATTGTGCACTGTCGGTAGGCTTTATATCTGAGAGCAGTTTGGCCCAGTGCTGGACCTTTTTATTGCCCACTTAACTTCCTCAGTTTTTTGCTGTCCCAGTCCAATTTGTAGACTAGTAGCACAGAGTCATCCACGGAGAAGCTTGAGAGCACAACATTTGAGGGTTCCTCCTCCTCCATGTACCTCAGCAGCTCCTCCACCAGCTTTTAGTCTGCCTTTGGGGTGGATGTTGGCATTCGTGATCACTACCTCAGTTTCAAACTTGTGATCCTGAATTGAGCCCTTGATTGTGTTGATTGCCAGTAAATTAGAGTGCAGTCCCCTTACTGAGGTTACTCTTGTTATGGAGATGTGAGTTGCTAGGCTGAGAAGGCTGAGAAGGTGACCGTGCGGTGCCCCTTTGCCAGCTGGAGTAAAACATTTCATAAAGTCCTGGAAGTGAAATGATTCAGCAAGCTGCACCTCCTGAAATAAGATGATGTTGAAGGAATGCACATACTGAAAGAATTTGGGGTCTAATGATTTGCTACAAAGGCCATCAACGTTCCAGGTGCAGAGGCGTAGAAGGTCTTGACTAAGAGGGTGCACCATTGTCAGGGTTTGTCATTGGCTTGAGGTAAAAAATGTATTGTTCTTGAGATCCATCTCAAGTCAGAATCCAGTGCTCCTAGCGTATATTGGGTTCCAGCCTTGTTGACTGGTTGATGCCACAGACTTTGATTGTGCATTCCCATGACCCCACCTTGAGCACAGAGTAAGTAGGTTTGTGTGGCCATTCCACTGCTCTTTTTCTGTCTGAATGGAGTAGCGGTAGGGGGTAGCCTAGTCCATAGTAAGGGATGAGCTTTAGTCCCCATTTCTGAAAGTCAGCCATTCTGTCAGCACTTTCTGGCCAGTTGAAGTCAGATGAATTCTATCGACATGAGGTCCATTGACATTAGGTCAACTAAACTTGGAATTGATGATAGTAACCATAGCTTTCCAGTTGCCTTTAGAATTACACTCTAGTGTGAGGATTATTGTTTGGCTGTCTTCTGGCATAACTGGTAGTACCTGTGAAGTGTATTTGACACCCCTGGATTAGTGAGTGGGTGGAGGTTGAACCTCTAATAGGATTTGCCCTTTCACCATTAAGGCAGTGTAGCCAGCTGTTGAGGCAGTGGGGCAAGCTGACACTATCCTACCGTACTCTTGCTCAGAGTCGGAACCCCCATTCCAAAATAGACCTTGTCACCATAACAGAGTTGCCGCCTGAGGTACCCTGCTGTGCTCTGCTCAAAGGAACACTGATCTGATTTGTTACTCCAGGTTCAAGCCTGTCAGCACTTTTGCGGTTTTGCAATGCATACCATTGAAGAATGAATGTTTGCTTCTTCTGACTTCAGTGTTGTGCCCCACCTGCTTTCAGTCATTTCCGGTTCCACCAAGTTGGGGCAAAATTGCCCTATCTGGATGTAATGAGTAAGATGCTCTTCACAAGCGTCATTGATAGACTAGTTGTCTGCTACTGGTGTGTCTTGTGAATGAGGAGCCAGTTCTCAGTGTTCCATCTCTGCTTGTCTAGCTGCTAGTCTGAATAGGGGATAAATGGCCATTTATTTTGTTGCATCATTTTTCTTGTTCCGACCTTTCCTCCTTTTTTTCCGTAAACATTGAGCATTATTATTGAGTTTCAGGGTAAAATCCGGTTTAAGAACTGATTCCCCTGTAGCTGCCACCTGCTCCATTGAAGGAAGTGGCAGTGTTCTTCCTAGTGGACTGCTGACATTTTGGGTTAAGCTGCTCTCATCAAGAGATTTTGACAAGTCGGGTTGATGCAAGCCTTGTGCCTCGGAGTTGGCGGTTGTGGTCTGGAATAACACTCCCTATGAAAGCTTGAGAGAACTTTTAAAAGTAGGTCATTAGGCATAGAAGGGAGTGAAGAGAATTTATCTACTATTGGCGTGCAAATGCAGCTTGCTTGTGCCAACAAAGTGTCAGACTAAGCTCACTTGATTAGCGAGTTTATGTTTCCTGGCTTTTCGTCAATGCCTGTGACTAATACAGTCAGGGTATTGAGCAGTGACAGCTGGATATCTATTTTATTTGATTGACATTGCAGTGCTTCAACTGACAGCTGCACAGTGTTCAGGAGAGGTACCCAGACACTGTCCATATGTGGTGCTTTTTGTTCTGGCTCAATTTAGTCTCCAAATCTTGTGGTCTGGCTGCCAGGAAGGGTTTCTGGGGGTCTTGCGCATACAATGCAAGCGTCTCCTCTCATTCTAGGGTTTCTAGGTACAAGATGTCTTTGCTCACCCCTTGATCCCCTTCTCGGTCCTCCAGGTCCAACTAGTCTCTTCTGTTGCTGATGAAATGGCCCACTTGCTGGTGAGATTGTCTGATTTTACAGTCTCCTGAAATGCCTTCTGTGTCAGTGTTAGTGAGTTGCTTGGCAAAGATTTACAATCCTGGTCCAGTGGTCCGAGAGGTTGTGCCTTCCAATGTCTCCATATGAGTTAGGAGTACAAGTGGGCTAGCTTCCTGCCCCTGCAGGTGGGGAGGATAATGGCCCATGTAGGTTGTTCCTGGTGCCTGCCCCTGGTCTTGGTCTGTGGTTTCTCCCGTATAGAGTTTGGTGGAACCAAACTGCCTGGTCTCAAAAGGGACCAGTGTGTAGGTGAAAGCCTCTGACCGCCCTGCTTAGCCTCAGAAGGAACCGTTTCACAGATGAAGGCCCCTTATTCCACAGGTAAGTCAGCAGTTAGCCCAGCACCTGGGATTGCATTAGAGCGTCAACAGTGTTTGTCCCGGGTGGCTGGGCGGGGGCCCTTCCATTGTGATTGATTACTGCCTCTAGTAGCAGTGGTGTTGCCAGACCCGTAAGTCCTTCATTGCTGTAGAAGAGGGCAGAACCTATGTCCTTCAGGAAGCTAAACTTAGTGTATATTTTTGGGCTGATAGGTTCAAATGGAGAGCTTAGCAGTAATGGCTCCCATGTTCAGGTTGTGGACACACACTGTGCTGCTACCAGACTAATCCATGGGTTCGGAATCAGCTAAGGTTAAGAGAGGGTCAATTATGGAATGTGGTTGTGCGGGCAGGGTGTTTAGTTTGTTGTGTCTTTTACTTGCAGGATTTGAGGGAAACAGTAGCCTAACTCTCCCCGACCTCATTGAACTTCGTCTGATGTTGCCTAAAACCTTTATGGTATATGTAGTTGTAAGGATGTGAGACGTTGAGATGTCTGTGTGACCTCCTGTAAGCCACATAACAGAATAGGGCAGTCAAGACTATAATGAGGAAACTCCTCAGGAGACTCGGAGTATAGGAGTGTGAGCGCAGACTTGAACAAGAATAGACAAACTCCAACAGAATACTAAACAGTACCAAGCAGGGGAAAAGACTGACTTCAGTTCCAAAGTTTTTCTCTAATTATTATTAGAAGTATTTATGATCCATTCATTGGTTCTTCAAGTAGGCACATACTGTGTGTCAGTTTCAACATGCAATCACTGCAGATGGCACCACCAATTTCTGATACTTTTAAGAGTCTTCTCAGCAAAAGTGCATTGTTTGCTTCATGAGATCATACAATTCTACCAATATTAAATTTTCTAATAATTTGTTACGTACAGTTCCTTTCTTATGACTCACAATAAACTAGACTAATATCCTTTCACATGAGGTCTGTGAATTTCCTTTTTGAGTCAACAGCTAGAACAAATACTGATACATTAACTAAACTTGAGACATGCTCGCCTCCTGTAATACAATAGAACATTCAACATTACATTAGCTGCTTAGGGAAAGAATTCAGATCAGAGGGGACAGAATAAACAAGTGATTTTCCATTGCTGCTTACAAAATGAACCTTCAGGTCTAATCACGTTATGAAGCCGAAGCACATTAGTATAAATAATAAAATAATACACCTATTGCACACTTTACAATTCATATCATATATGCAAAGCAAATTATTTAATTACAAACATTATTCATAACATGTTAGAATTAATTTTAAACCTGCATTTATTTTTGTGCAGAGGTGTGATTTATGATAATAAAATTCATTTAAATCAATATAAGTACGATTAGTTCATATTCTTTTAATACTTTCAGTAACACCTTTAATATTATTTCACTTTAATATTTTGTTTTATATGAACTCAAAACTCTCATGTAAAAACATGGTACACAATACGAATGGTGGTCCCATGGCTCACTAAAATTCAAATGTGCATATTTTCATCTACATCTTATTTTCTTTGCCAAGCTCTTAAATGCAGGTTAATTCATCACCATGTGCTATCTTCCATGCCACAAATTAATTAATAAAACCTGCTCTCTCTCAAAGGTGAGTTTGTGAAAGCCACAAACTCAAAAGTATGTGGTTGTTTATATGTGAAGCGCACCTTGATCCATTCACTATGTGTCAGTTGTATGCTAACTGTTTATTTGTTCTATTTGTGTATAGTTTTGGCATACAATTACACAGCAATACATGTGTTAATGCTGCCTATGTATTTTTTCATGGACAGCTGAAAGACATAAATGGAGCCGTATTTGGTCATACAAGTTTAATAACAGTTAGATATTGCTTGGTGGATTGGGCCTCTCGATACAAAAGGAGCAAGGCCAGTTAACCACGGCTAAAGCCAAACAGAAATTATAACATTTACGTTTGCTTCAATCAAACAATCAGATGGAGAGAATATTCCATGCCTAATTTAAACAATGTCCACAAAAAAGCAGTGCATATGCAAAGGTGGTGCAAAAATACAGCCACTAACAACCCATCGCAATACATTATCCACTAAGGCCAGTCAGTGAACTGCTGTATCCAAAAAACAAAATACAATATGCAGCCGAAAAACTGGGAAAGAGATGATGCCCAATTACAATTACAAAAAGGATGCCCTGACAACCATATTATGACCTAGATTTAAGAGGGCCTAGCACCTCCTTGTGCCACATTAGCGTCATTTTTTTATGCTAATGTGGCCTAATGAGGCCATACTCTCACGCCAGATTTACGAAGTGGTGCAATGCATGCATTGCGCCACTTTATAACCACTTGTGCCACATTATGCCTGCGCCAAACAAAATGTATGCTAGGGGGTCCTCCCCCCTTGAAGGGGGGGGGGGTGACAAATGGCACAAAGAAATCTAAAAGGACATCTTTGCACTATTTTTTGCAGCATTATTAACGCCTGCACAGAGCGCACAATTATTTATAATGGGCCTCAATGTGCTTTGCAGGATTAGTGTCAACATTTTTTACGGTAATCCTGAAAAGCGCCAAACTAGCGTTAAAAATGTTGACGCTAATTCCCTAACTACTGCCATGGTGTGCCATATCTTTAATATGGCGCACACATGGTGGTGTTAGGGGGTGCTAAGGGGCCCACAGAAAGTGGCGCTGCATTGGATGCTGCACCACTTTTCTTAAATCTGCCCCTATATTTTTATTAAAAAAAGAAATAAATCCACACTGTTCACAAACACACTCGAGTGACATGCTCTCATGCTCAAATTGTCAGCAGAGCTAACTTTACTTGTGTTAGACCTGTCAGCCTTAGGGTGGTCTTCCTGCAAAATGTTTTCCTTCCTCCTCTATTTGTACTGACCTTGCTGGCCCTAGGAATCTGCACACTTTACCTACTGCTAATCAGTGCAAAAGTGGTTGTGCTCTCTCCTGTAAACATGTTAATATTGGCTCATACCCAATTGGTATATTTAATTTACTTATAAGTCCCTAATAAAGTGGCACTACATGTGCCAAGGGCCTGTATATTAAATGATACGAGTGGGCCTGCAGCAACAATTGTGCCACCCAATTAAGTAGCCCTTTTAACATGTCTCAGTTCTGCCATTGCTGCCTGTGTGTGTACAGTTTTAACTACCTTTTCGACCTGGAAAAATACAGCTTTTGCCAAGCCTTCCTTTAAAAAAAATATTTCACCCCTAGAGTAGGACCTAGACAGCCCAGGGATCAGGGTGCACTCCATTTAAAAATTCGGACGTATACTTTTAAGTATCATATGCATTGGTAGTGAAAAACATTTGAATTCATTTTAATTACTCCAAGGCTCATCTCTCCCACAGGATAACATTGGAGCTACCTTATTGCATCTTATATGTGTAATTTCTAAATGGGAAGAGATGACCAGTTCATGTTTGAAAAATCACATTTTATCTCAACACTTAGGACAGCTTGGATCTCTCCACTAAATAGTTAGTCGGGGAAAACAGGTAACAATACCAGACAGAACTACTACAGACAATTAGGATAGGCTGGAGGCACAGCATTGTCCCAAAACTAGTGAAATAGGATGTCATGCCTCCGATCCACATTGAACACATTGACATTGGGGCTGAAGTCGATATTGCAGTATGGCTGGCCACTGAGTCTTTGTCACAGTTAATGGATATGCAAGACTGAGAAAGTTACCTCTGATTCATCCCAGGCAATCTGTTAGAGGTATGTCCATATACAGGGAGTGGGTTGCAATGATAATGACATGGTAGGTTGGTGGTGGGTCTTCTAAGGACCAACATTGAGAAAGACCAACCAAGGGTCAAGTTTGACAGTAAAGATCTAAAGAGTGATAAGAGAAGTCACACACACTAGTGATATGAGCTGTATGATTGACAGCAGACAGCACAAAACAGCAGAGCAGAATTGGGCAACATTGAATCAGTCAGAGCACAATGTAGGAGTAAATTAGAGAGACATGGCACGGAATTACTGCAAACATATTTTTTATGCGCCAGATGTTGAAAATTCACTGAAAAGTGTTGCAATGTTGGTTGAAATGCATGATGCTTTTAATTGCAGACTATGGGGGTCATTACAACCTTGGCGGTCTGCATGGCAGACCGCCGAGGTTGCGGGCGCCAGAATACCGCCATTGCTGGCGGTATGGCTGGCTCCCTATTTTGACTTTTCTGCTGGGCCAGCGGACGGTAACAGAGTTACCGTCCGCTGGCCCAGCAGAAAAGTCACATCAACATTGCCGCCGGCTCGTAACTGAGCCGGCGTCAATGCTGATGTGCAGCAGGTGCAGTAGCACCCGTCGCACATTTCCCTTCCTGAAATTCGGGCAGTGAAATGCGCGACGGGGCTCTGCCTGTGGGCCCCTGCACTGCCCATGCCAAGTGCATGGGCAGTGCAGGGGCCCTCAGGGGCCCCCTGAGTCCCCTTACCACTAGCCTCTTCCTGACGGTGCAAACCGCCAGAAACAGGCTGACGGTAGGGGAGTCATAATCCCCAGGGCAGCGCTGCTTGCAGTGCTGCCCTGGCGGATTATCACCGCCGGGGCTGAAATGGCGGTATATCGCCGGCCCCGGCGGTGCGACCACGGCGCTACCGCCGCGGTCCAAATACGCCGGGAGGCACCGCCAGCCTGTTGGCAGTGCTCCCGTCATTTTGGCCCTGGCGGTCAAAGACCGCCAGGGTCATAATGACCCCCTATATTTTTCCAGCCACTTGGAAGTCTTTGAAGAGTGAGCTGGTCATAACGTTGGAAACCATGCCCCCTGAGTAGTGTGAGTAAGAGCAGAAGTAATAACTGTTCTGAATTGTGCAAATACCCTGCCTTCCACTGCATCTTGTTGGTAGCAACTCTGTAGACCATATCATATTATAGCATGAACCTCTGTTCCCTGATATCGATTTCTTTGTCTGGTACTATAGGTCTCATCAGCCCTTTGAGGCTCTGAATCTGAATTTCCTCCACTGCCATCTCTATGTTGATTGCAGTTTATCTGCTTGATAAAGGAGATGTGGTTACTCTGTGTTAGACCTGGCATCCTTTGCATGGTTTTCCCCCTAACGTTTTCCTTTCAGACCTCCTGTTTTGAAGACTCATCTCCAGCCTGCGGTTACATCCTGTGTGTGCAGTTTTAAGCTGACACTTTGACCTAATTAAAATATACACATTTTGCCAAACCAAGCCTTCATTTTGAATACATATATCTTAGAAATGGGGTCTTTGGTTGGAAGGACCCTCACTCTAGCCAGGGTAAAAGAGAATCACCCTCAGCTAACCCCTGCTTACCCCCTTGGTAGCTTGGCACGAGCAGTAGGCTTAACTTCAGAGTGCTAGGTGTAAAGTATTTGTACCAACACACACAGTAACTTAATGAAAACACTACAAAATGACACAACAGAGGTTTAGAAAAATAGGAAATATTTATCTAAACACAACAAGACCAAAACAACAAAAATCCACAATACACAAGTCAAGTTATCAATTAAAAAGCAAAGAGTCCTTATGTATTTTAAAACACACACTAACACTGTTAGCGTGAAAATGTACCTTGGCTGCATCAAAAATAACCCACACAGGCGAGTGTGCTTCAAAAAGGGCTTGTGATGCGTCGATTTCACTCACGAGCGAGACCTTGCATTGTTTCTCCTTTCGTCGGGTCGGGCGTGTCGTTTCTTCCCTCCGCAAGAGAGAGATGCGTCGATCCGGTCAGTACTCTTCAGTCCGGGAAGACCTTGTGTTGTTTTTACATGCCTAGCGGTACTTGCGTCGGAAATCCAGCCGCACAATGATCCGAAAACCACGCAGTGCGGGTTTGCGATCTCCCCGCCTCGTCAGCGATGCTGCGCGCCGTTTCTCCAGCTCCATGCGTCGATTCTTTGGTCGCGTTTCCCACGAGCGTCGAGTTTCAGCTGAGGAGCTGGCGGGCGTAGTTTTTTCAGCCGCAGATCGGAGTCGTGTCAATCTTTTCCCTGCACGGCGCTCTGTGCGTGGATTTCTTCCTCTTAGGCAGCCAGCTTCTCCTTTCAGAGTCCCAGGAACTGGATGTGCACCACAGAGCAGAGTAGGAGTCTCTCCAGAGACTCCAGGTGCTGGCAGAGAGAGGTCTTTGCTGTTCCTTCAAACAACAGGAGGCCCTTGGAGATTTCAAGGCCAGGCCCCATACACTGACGAGGGGGCTGGAGACTGCATTGTGTGAGGGCAGGCACAGCCCTTTCAGGTGTGAGTGACCACTACTCCCCACCCTCCTAGCACAAATGGCTCATCAGGAAATGCAGACTACACCCCAGCTCCCTTTGTGTTCTGTCTAGTGTGAGGTGCAACAAGCCCAACTGTCAAACTGACCCAGACAGGGAATCCACAAACAGGCAGTCACAGAACTGGTATGAGCAAGAAAATGCTCAATTTCTAAAAGTGGCATTTTCAAACACACAATCTTAAAATCAACTTTACTAAAATATGTATTTTTAAATTGTGAGCTCAGAGACCCCAAACTCCACACGTCCATCCGCTCCCAAAGGGAATCTACACTTTATTCAGATTTAAAAGTAGCTCCCATATTAACCTATGAGAGGGACAGGCCTTGCAACAGTGAAAACGAATTTAGCAGTATTTCACTGTTGGGACATATAAAACACATTTCTATATGTCCTACCTTAACCATACACTGCACCCTACCCTTGGGGCTACCTAGTGCCTACCTTAGGGGTGTCTGAAATGTAAGAAAAGGCAAGGTTTACGTCGGGCAAGTGGGTACACTTGCCAAGTCAAATTTACAGTTAAAACTGCACACAGACACTACAGTGGCAGGTCTGAGACATGATGACAGAGTTACTTATGTGGGTGGCACAACCAGTGCAGCAGACCCACTAGTAGCATTTGATTTACAGGCCCTGGACACCTCTAGTGCACTGTACTAGGGACTTACTAATAAATCAAATATGCCAATCATGGATAAACCAATTACATACACATTTTTTAAAGGAGCACTTGCACTTTAGCACTGGTTAGCAGTGGTAAAGTGCCCAGAGTATCAAAAAAAGCAAAATCGGAGTCCAGCACACATAAACAACTTGGGAAACAGAGGCAAAAAGTTAAGGGAGACCACGCCAAGGATGAAAAGTCTAACAATATACATCACCCCAGGGTAGGCCCTTGAATGTCCAGAGTGCAGGGTGCAATGTATTTAAAAAGTAGGACATGTACGTTTCAGTTTTACATGTTCTGGTAGAGAAAAAAATCTTATTTTAATTTTTCACTACTGAAAGGCCTATTGCTCCTGTAGGATAACATTGGAGTTACTTAATTATAATTACTAACCTGCAGTTTTCACATGGGAACATGTAACCAGTTCTTTTTTGGTGCCTTTGGAATTGCAATAAAGAATCCTCTCTTATGGCAAGGTCAGTTTTTTTATATCACAATTTTGATAACACTTTTAGAAAGTTGGCATTTTCCTGTCTTGGTGATTTAGTGTCTGTTGCCTTTGTCTAAGCCACATGACTAGGTGTAGCTGACAGTTGGGCTACGTGTATTCCTCGTAAACATCCACACACAATATAGGGTTATGTGTGCCTGGATGGGCGAGGGATAGGAGGGCAGAACCTGGCACAGCCCTATTTACACTTCAATAGGCTATATCCTACTACCACACAAAGGACTGCATACACCCTATAATTAATCTAGAGCCAGGACAGGGAAAGGCAGGATGCACTGGGACTCCAAAGGGAAACCTCAAGACCCTTCTCCCACTTCAAAGGAAGGCCCAGGTTTAAATACTGGACCTCATACACCAACTTTTCAGTACACTTCTGGACCTGTGGATACACTGCCAGGAAGAAGGACAGCTGTGTTTCTGAAAGGACTGCCACTCTGCTGGACTGCTGCTCTAAAGGACTGATGCCCTGCTGTGCTGATCTGCTGACTTCTGCCTTCTTGCCTGGGCATCTGTTGAACCCAGGACCCCAGTGTCACTCAAAGCGTTAGTTGGCTGGCATCCTGACTAGTCCCTTAGGGACAGAAGGCTCAAACAAACTGGAAATCAGCACCTGGACTCTGCCATCTGTGAGTCCTACCCTGCCAAGTGGTACCATCCCAATCCAGGAACCTTGTAAGTGGGCCAGAAGGTGCTCTGCCAGCTTATCGGTGGACCCCGCAGAACCAACGTATTTCCTCTGCTGTTCAGCACCATCCTGAGAAGAATTGATGCATTGCCTCTGCTGCAAGGGTTTTCACAATGCAAGGACTCCACATTGGCCTTGCAGCTGCAATGAGCCACTGCTTGTGTAACGCTTTCCTGACACAGGCCCTCACATGGCAAATCTCTCACCAAAAGCAGCCTCAACAATTAGACATGTTTTAGCATTGCAGCCTCACAGCTCTTGAGAACTGATGTCTTGCCTTGACTGCACAATGCATCCTCATCACTGCACTTCATATCACAGGCCCTTGTCAACAGGATCCTTGGCGATGATGCAGAACCCTGCATCATAGCTTCACAGTCCCTCAGAACCACGTATCACGTCAGTTGCACAACACTACCTTGATGGGGGACTTTGCAAAGCTAACCAGGATTTATTTAAGGTACTCTTTCACAGCTTGGCCAGCTAAGTCCCTGTAGTCAACCCGCACTCTTTCACAGTCGACGTGAACGTGTGTTTTTTGTCCTGGTCTAGCATGACCAGATAGCCACAGTTGCCACGTTGTGCTTTTTGGTGCTATTTTAAATGACATCTTTAAACCTGCATATTTCTGCTTCTACTGTTTGCATGTTTGTCATCTTTGTCTTGATTTATTTATTGAAATTATTTTATTTTCTGATGCAGGTGTGGAATCCTTTTATGGTGTGTTTTTTCTGTCTTATTATTTGAACTGTTGCACAAACACTTTCACTGTTAAACCTGACTGTTCTGTGCCAAGCTAACTGAGGGATGAGCACAGGTTAATTTAGGCTTTGCTTGTGCCTTCACTGTGACAAGTATTGTGATTCCTGCTTGAGTAGCATTTAACCCCTTTCAATCAATGACCCAATATCTTACAATGTGTCATCAGCAATTCTTTCATAGTGAATCTCTGTTACCTGTGGGTGGACGTCAGTCATAAGCAATGGGGTTCCTTGTCGAGATCCACCTTAATTTGTGTGCATGTTTTACTTACCTGGCGGCACACATTTATGTTATCTGTCTGTGCATTATTTGTAAATAATTTACTGTTTTCGATGATATATTCATCATACTAAGAAACTAGGATGCATTTGGGGTATGTTGTGAAGCAACATCTGGCTTCACGTGAACTGGTTTTTAAAGTAGACAAAGTAACACATCTTAAGCTTCTTGATGCCTTTGCCTGTTGTAAAAGTTTCTTCTGTGCATGATATAAATGCTGGGGTGTATAGTCAAAGGTGACAAGTCAATCCACTCTGGGATATGCTATATTGTTATTTTGTCATATCACTTTGTAGACAGATTTTTGGGACATGCACATGGCTTTTCCCCAATTAAACGTTGCATGGTACTGAAAAGGATTTTCTGCAAATTTACTGTTACATGCTGTAAATCCAATAAGAACCATGCAATTATGAGTTAAAACCCATGTAATGGGGAATTAGCTTGTATGGAAGGTTTTTTCTGGCTTTAAAACTACATGGAATTAAGGACTGAAGAAAAGTGGTGCTGCATCCAATGCAGTGCCACTTTTCTTGCACCCCTTAGAGCCTCCCTAACGCCACCATGTGTGCACCATAAATAACATATGGCATACCATGGCAGTAGTTAGGGAACTAGCATTAAATATTTGATGACAGTTTGGCTCTTTGCAGGATTAGCGCCAAAAATGTTTGACGCTAATCCTGCAAAGCACATTGAGGCCCATTTAAAATAATGGTGTGCCTCTTTTAATGCCTGCTGTGTGCAGGCGTTAAAAAATCCACAAA